>NW_020173940.1:1147092-1175416 GCF_003031525.2 Neophocaena asiaeorientalis asiaeorientalis | reverse complement strand
ATGTTCTAGAACCAATGAAAATTTATTACAGCTTCCAGTTTTTTCTATTGCTATTATATTATACCATAAGATAGATGAGTCTACACTAAAAGATACTTAAAAATTATTTGAAAGATAATTGATTCTTCTACTACATTATATCATTTTCTTTGTAATGATTCTGCCTTCACCATTATTCCAGTTCATTGTCATCCCCTACATCATTTACTACAAACATTTTCAGTAATTCTATTCATCCACTTCTAACCTCACCTTTTCATACATATAGTTGGCATTAGTTCTTAAATTTCTTAGATGGAAGCCATTTAACATGAGCCTCCTTAAATTTAATTTTGTAAATTTTTATCTTTTTTTAAATTAATTAATTAATTAATTTACTTTTGGCTGTGTTGGGTCTTTGTTTCTGTGCGAGGGCTTTCTCTAGTTGCGGCAAGCGGAGGCCACTCTTCATTGCGGTGCGTGGGGCTCTCACTATCGAGGCCTCTCCTGTTGCGGAGCACAGGCTCCAGACGTGCAGGTTAAATAATTGTGGCTCATGGGCCTAGTTGCTCCACAGCATGTGAGATCTTCCCAGACCAGGGCTTGAACCCGTGTCCCCTGCATTGGCAGGCAGATTTTCAACCACTGTGCCACCTGGGAAGCCCCTAAATTTTTATCTTTATCGTCTGTTGTTCTGCTTTCCTGCATCATGAGAAAACAACTCGATTCTATTGGCTTAGCTCTGATTGATTCTAAAATTTTACACACACCTACCTTGCTCCATCAATTACTACACTCTTTTTTCTCTTCTATTTTATTTTTTTCCTCTTCACTGTATCTGTTCTCTCACTTACAGGTTTTTCCCCCCAAAATCTGGCCATAAAATGCTCCAATTTCTCTTATTTAAAAAAAAAAAAGCAAAGAAAACAAAAAGGAAAAACTCAGAAGTCCTATCAGTCACTCCATTTAAGGAGAGAGATAAGTATTTATTGAAAGCATTGTAGCTGATATAATAGTTCAAGTTTTATTGATGAGTTAATTAAAGTCTAGAGGGTTAAGTGTTAATTGATTTGCCCAATGCCACAAGTAAGTGGTAGAACTGGGATTAGATATAACTCTCCCCGATTCCACATCACACTGTCACATTTATTATTTTTATAGTAGCAAGATTATTCCCTATACTACCTTTATATAATATGTGCCTCACGATATTTGCAATCTGACTTCTGCTTCCACGTTTCTTTTTTAAACTCCTTTCTTGATGGTAGCAAAGGATATGTTTGTCACTAAAGGCTACAATTTCTTTCAGAACCTTATATTCTTTAAAAATTCTGGAATTATTACTTATGACCTCTTCCTTGTTCTTATATCTGTAATCTTGGCTTTCATGAACCATATTCCCCTAATTCATTTTCATTCTTTATGGCTGACCTTTTTCTCTTCCTTTGCCTTTTCTTTTTGTCCCCATTCTCAGAGTTCTGTCATTTGCTTCTCTATTCAATAATCTCTCACTTAGACTTGTATTATTATATCCCAACTGAGCTATTATAAGGGCTGAGCAATTGATAATTTTCTCTCTTTTCATTTTTTAAAAGACCAAGACTGAGCCTCTCTGTAGAATGTCTGTTTAGTCAGCTAGAAGTGAAAGACTGAAGATGAAATAAACCTAATTTTAAAATATTTTTTAGAGACAACATACCAACTATTATATCTAAAAAAGTAAACTAACAGTGATAAATGGTATTCTAAATGTAAATCACCATAGATAATTCAACAAAGAAAAAATAATTTATAGCAATAATAGTAGGTAGCTCATAGAATTATTGGAATAAGGAACCTGACTTGGAATGTGGGCATAAGTGGATGCTAGGTAGCCAGAACAACAGCCCAGTCAAGCACAGAAGCAGGGCAATAGGGACTTCTGTCAAAGCTACAGGGCAATAGACCACAGCTTCATCCACCACTGCTCCTGGCACTGGATCTAGGATCCCATTGGTATAATCATATAATGATATAATGGTGATTAAAGAAAACAGGAAATAAAAAGTTTTTAAAATGTACTGCTAGGGAGTGGTGAATGGAAGTGAGGTATAGGATAAAAGAGCTATGAAGATGAGTTCATTCTCATATTAAGTATTATATTAGTCCTAGATTGGGTAAATAATAAATTAACAGCATAAGCAAAATATCTGAGAAATTGAAGGAACACAATAGAAAAAATGTTGAGAAAGTTATAACTGGAGATTGAGACTGGGCATGTGGAGGTTACAGCTAGGAACTGTTGATTTTTATTATAAAACTTTTTAGACAAGTACAAGTACTTCTTAAATTAAAACATACAAAGTAAAAAAACAAAACAAAACAACAACTGTAAACTAATAAGTGTCTCCATAGTTAAGTTTTTCTTTTTCTACTGAACAGATCTACTTTCTCTAATTGCCACATCCACTTTTTTTAGAACTATAAAAGATTCTTATTGGATTGGGCTCCTCATTCCATATTAATATGAAAAATGACACTTCCCAACAGTGTTTCATGATTTTCTTGTCAATAAGTTCTATTTATATTTATACTTTTAAATTATTATAGCTAATTTTTTTACATTTTTATTTTAATTCTGTCTTGTCGCTTTCTAAAGATGTTTTTTTATATATATACAATCTGCCAGGTATGGAAGTACAGTCTCTAAGTGGCAACATGTTGATGAAAATGCTACTGTCTCTTCCTCAAAGTGGAATTTCCATTCGAGGGAAAGACACATTTGTCACTGGATTGGAGTGATCATGTGATTTTGTATATGTATCAGAGCCTCTAGGCTAAATTCTGAAAAACTCTTTAAAACTCAGTAAATTATACACTTACATATGTAGAAAAGTTATACCTTTACAAAATCAGTAAATTTACATACTCCCCTCTGTATGTTCATTAATAAACTATCATTTGAGAAGGCATTACATTCAGATTCTGTCATTCAGACTCCCAAATCATTCCCTGTGAGTGCACGTATGTGTTTCCCAAATGGGCAGAGTTGAGCTCTAGGTCAAATTAATAGCTGTTACCAAAACACTTGACCTACAAAGTATATTGGAATATCAGTAGTCAGGAAGGTATTTGGCTAAAATGTAAAATTGACTTTGACATTTGCACAGTGAATTTCTTGAAAAGAACAGACCATCCATAATGACATGAAAGTTAGCAATCCATTTGAAAGATGCTTGGAAAAATCCACACAGTTTAGATTAGATTAGCCATACTGAAGAAACTTTCAAGATGGGGATTGTGACATTAGAGACACACTAAATTTTTACAATTCCCTGTATTTTCACTTTCTATTTTCTCTATCAAGGAGGCTCTTTGTCCTGTCTGGCAAACTCCCACTCATTCTTGAAAACAATTTGAATGTCATTTTATCTGTGAAGCCTGCTTCCAACAGAATGAGTTTTACCTCCTCTGGTTCCTTAGCCCTTTAATTCATATGACCTTCTGAATTTTCATATTTTAGTACTAGATGGATAGAAAAATATATGGTAAATAGATAGATGTTAAGGTGTGTGTGTATGTGTGTGTATGTGTGTGTATCAACAAACTAGACTATGATACTTGAAGGGTGGAAATTGTGCCTTAGTCATTTATGTATTCCTAGTTCTTGACACAAAACATTTCACATAACAAGTTTAATAATAATCTATAGAATTAAATTAAATTATAAGTAATTTGATTATGTTAATATTAAGGTTTCATCATGCCACCAGGAAGTCATTTAAAGACATTATGTAATTAATATTAAACATATGTTAATCTTAGTACATGTAGCAAGTTATGAAAGTATTTTGAAATGGCAGAGTGTCATGGTAAACAACACAGATATTTTATCAGTTTGACAGATTTTTCTCTATAGCAAACACATGACTTTGGTCTGATTTATCACCATTTCCACATTAATCATGAAAATACTTTTGTAAATCTTGATCTATTTCAAAGCATTTTGATATCCATTATCTTATTTGATTGAATTGGTTTGATATCCATAATAAGATTGTGTGACAGTTTGAGCAAACATTATTTCCCCAATATATAAATCTAAAATAAAATAACTTTCACAGAGTTGCAGAACAAACTAGTGGCAAAGTCATAACTAATTCCCACTCTATGCTCTCTGTACCTTGTCATTCTGCCTTTTTGATTTGTAATCTGATTTGTAATCCTAAAATAGTGTCTCAAAAAGTTTTCTCCATTTTTCAAATACTTCTATGGGAATAGTCCTTGGGCAAGAGGCAGAGTTCATCTTACAATAATATACAATGAATTAGGCAATGATAAATCCTTTTTAAACTGTAAACTCCTTTCAAAATACTTATATTTGTTGAACAAAGAGCAATCTTGCATTTGTTTCCTTATTGCTAAGTGTGATGCTTGGTGCATTTTGGTAACTGTTACATGTATTTTTAGTAAATTAATAATATTTTGAATACTTCCAAAACTCAGGCCTTATTCTATTAAACTCTGATTTATTTTTAAAGCTTCCCAAGTGATTTTAATATGTAGGGAGGGTTGCATACCGTTCATTTGGTACAGATGACTGAACGTACTAGAGTAGTGGTTCTCAACCATTTTTACACGTTAGAATTACCTCAGAAACTTCAAAAAGATCCCATGGACAGACTGCAACACAGACCATTTAGATCAAAATCCCTGGGGTTTGACCTAGACATCTGTAGTTTTAATGCTTCCCAGGTGAATCCAATGTAAATCTAAGTTTGGGAACCAATGCAATAGAGATTACCCTTATTGCTTTAACTAATTTACCATTATTTGAGGATTTCATAATAAATTATGTCATTATGTGGATAACAAACACACATTACAGCAAAATAGCTATGACATGGACAGATCCCTTTATATATGTACTTTTCCTAAGAAAACTCCAGTTATCTTTTTGCCTTTGAGCTATACTCAGTATGCCATCCATTGTCTGGATGTATGTTTCCTTCAAGAGCTAGCTCTTTCTGTCTTCCCATCTCCATAGCATTCACTGAGACACTGCTAATACAGAAGTGCAGACTAATTAATTAGCTCAGTTAGACCCATGACACTACAAGCTGCCACTCCATTTATCTTTTGCACTTCTTTTCCAGGCTGAGCAGTCGTTCTAAGTACAATGTGTCATAAGAAATGCTGCAGCTAATGGTGTCCACATCTAGTACTCACCATGCTAAATTATGCTGCCATCCCACACCATTCTTCTGCTTCCTGAAGAGATCCATTTATTAAAACAGATCCTTATGTGGCACACACCAACTATTTTTGCAAAGAACAAACTGGAAACAGGTTCCATAATTACATGCTAGTCAACCAGTCATGTCTGTAAACAAAATCACTCACTCACTTATTATCTCTTTTACCTTTGTCTATAATTCTCTGTCTGTTGACTGAAGATATTTTCTTATGCTTGATTTTCTTTTTAATTCATGAATAGCAGTACACTTTCAGTCCAAACATCCTAAAACCTTAGAAATTGCTTAGGATGTTTCCATACTTCATGCTTGCTTGCGTATACTGAGAGTTAATGTAGGAAAGCCATTACTGGGACAATGAACATCAGGCCCGAATTATGTTGCTAATTAGCAGTTTCAGATGCTGCTAAGAAAGTCAGCTTTTTTCTTTACTATTGAAATGAGTGGGAGGGAATCAGAGCAGTTATTCCCAACAGAACCACATCTTTCTTTTATTACTTTCCCTTGCTATCAGTCTGTCTCCATTGGTTCTCTATGTTCTTATTTCATATATAGCAGGTTAATTTTATCTGATACATATAGACTCTGCAAGTTAAAGTTCTGACTTTATTAAGTAAACTGTGGTAACTTATATTGCTTCATTTCTGATTTTTCTCCTGGCATCGCCTTGTGGTCATTGTATATGCTTTGTATTTTAGAATGTGTACCTTGATTTTGAACTGTATTCATGACTTTTACCTCATCCCCGCCCTGCTCCTTATCCAAATTCTATTTGTTACACTTTCTGAGTTCAAAATTCACTGTAAGTTAACAACAACAGACATGGCTTTTCTGCTCTAAGTGTGAAGTCTCCCAAGTCTTGCAACTGCAGGGACAAAGGCTAATTATTGGCTCTCTCTCTGGAGATCTCCCTTTTTTCTTAACTGAAAAACTCAACAAAACACAAAATCACTCATTTATGGCCCTTCCTGTTGCTCCCTATTCATCACATCCATTTGAAAAATCTAATCAAGGGACCATGCTGAGGACTGCTCTAAGACAGTCCAAACACAGGAGTCAGTTCCCTGCTTTACCAGGTTCTTAGAATGGTGAGTATTTTCTGGGCCATAAAAGTGATGATTGAGGGGATGGAACAACCTCTGATTAAGATTCATGACTTCTTTACACTGTCTTCGGATAAAGAGAAGATAAATTATGGCACAATGTATGAATACTAAAGGTCAATTCTGGGAGGGATAATGCGTATTTGAAAACCATCACTTCCTCTGAAGTCAAATTTCATCATCATTATTCCAGATTGAGTTAATATTTCAGGAACTTTAAAATTCACATAAAATATTTATTTCTAAACCATTTTTTGCAGCGTGAATTTCCATATTCTGGCATTTAAATGTTTTAATATTTTATATTGAAATTTATTTTTATTATAATTAGTCATCAGCCAAGCCAAAGTACTCTTAGTGGTATCTGTATCTTTTCATGATTATTGTCAGTTTATTTAAAATGTCCTGTAACCTTTCAAGAACCAGATTAACTAAAACAGGTCTAGTCACCATCTCCCTATAGTGGGTTGAATGGTGGTCCTAAAACAATGTGTGAGGGACTTCCTTGGTGGTGCAGTGGTTAAGAATCTGCCTGCCAATGCAGGGGACACGGGTTCAAGCACTGGTCCAGGAAGATCCCACATGCCACAAAGCAACTAAGCCCGCGAGCCACAACTACTGAGCTCGTGTGCCACAATTACTGAAGCCCACGCACCAAGAGCCTGTGCTCCACAACAAGAGAAGCCACTGCAGTGAGAAGCCCATGCTTGCTTCTCACAGCAAAGAATAGCCCCTGCTCGCTGCAACTAGAGAAAGCCCACACACAGCAACGAAGACCCAACACAGCCAAAAATAAATAAATAAATTTATTAAAAAAAAAAAAGAAAAAACGATCTGTGAATGTCCTATCCCTTAGAACCTTGAATGTCACCTTAATTAGAAAAAGAATCTCTGTAGATGTAGTTAAGAGGATTGATATGAGATCATTCTGGGTTACACAAGTCGGCCCTAAATCTAATGATGTGTCCTTTTTTTTTTTTTTATGAGGAAGATTTTATATTTACCACCTTAGACAGGAAACAGTTCACTAATATTTAAGAATACTTTTCTTTTAACCAAATAACTTACATACTTAGATTAGGAAAAATATAATAATAAGACGAACAAAGAATACTTATATTGAGTTGCTGCTTTAGAATCTCTGTAAACACTCAAAAACCCATTGAGGCATGAGCTAATTAGAGGACAATCTACAGTATTGAAAACAGCATTAAAAATGATAGATACTAATTATTGATCATTTACTATGTGGCACATCCTATTCTGAAATCTAAGATGATATTTCTCTCATCATATTTATTTTTACCAAGAGCTCATGAAAGAGGTAGTATTATGACTGATACTAAAAGTAAGGAAGTTCATGATAAGAGAGATAAAAGCACTAAGTGTAGGGACCAGGATTTGGTCCCAGATATAAGACTGACTTCCATGTCCTTCTCTTAATCAATGTTATATTGCAAAGACACTCAAAAACTTTATTTTATAACTTAATGCTCTAGTTCTACCCCGACTTGGAAAATGATATGCTAGATGTCAGTAGACATGCCAGAGATTGAAATTTATTGCCAGTAAAATCCTGTTTTAAATAGTACTTTATTTTTCTCTTATGAAAGGGCAAAGTAATTCAATAAGTTAATAATGTTTATTTTATAGGTAAAGAGATTGAATGAACTTGGTACTTAGAAAAAAATATACAAGTGCTGAACTTTTTTTGTGATTTTCATGTCTATGTAACAGAATCAGGTTTTGAAATGAAGGAAATAGACATTTCCCTTGTTTTATTCTGGAAAGGAATCAAGTGTGTTTTTCTTTTTCTTTTTCTTTAGGTAGACTTAGGCTCTCTTCTAGATCCTGAAATTTAGATGAGGGATAACTTTTTTCCATCTTTGGGCCTGTGATAAGTTTGTGTCAGTGAGACTCCAAGTAATGGAAAGGCCTGGAATATTTTCTGGGGGGATGTGTGGGATGAAGTGAGTTATCTGAGTTTTAGGGTTTCTGGGAGCCAGGATGTAAAAGACTGGGCCCTTGGATAGAATGTAGGTCACATGTAGTATTATAACTGTTTCCTGTTTCATACTTCCTTTTTGCTATCCACATCTTTAGTAAAGACCTGTTAACTGTTAAGCTCTATCCACACATGTCATGAGAATTAGGGAAGGCCTGTACTCACCCTTGGAGGGAAATTATTCAGTGTGAGCAATTTCAAAAAGCAGTTACTTTCTCATTTATTCTTAAAATGGCACCTTTACCCTGGACAGATTGTGTTTATTTTCTTAAAACACTGCTATGTAGCAAATTAATGACAGTTATTGTCATCAGAGAAAAGATCAGCAAATTTGGAAATGCATGATTCATCATATATTCAATAACTCTTTTAAAAACTTTGCCACAGGATCATTAACATACCACTGTGTGATACAAACACTGTTCATTAGTACTGCCCTTCTTTTATTTCAAAATATTGTAATGAATATATGTTTTAAGGTCTTATTTTATAAAATTAACCATCTTGTGAAGTCATATACCACTTTTTGCACATCTGAGCCTTGATCCCACATTCCCATCCAAGTAATCCCTTATTTATTTTCTTATTTTTATAGAACAGATTCTTGAAAGTACTGTATACCTTAACTGTTTCCAGGCTTTCTTCCTTGGAATTTTCTTAGGCCCACCTGATCAGTTTTTTTAATTCATCAAATTACTGAAACTGCTTTTCTCAAAGTCACTGATGACATTGAAATGATTAAATCGTATGGTCGTATGGTCATTTCTTAGCATCCATTTTACTTGACCTGTCAATAGCATTATACACAATCGATTAACCTCTCCTCCTTGAAATACTTTATCCTTTTGTGTCTGGGAGAGCACACATTCTGTGCCTTCTCAATTTCTTTCACTGGTATTTTTTACCTCTCAAACCTCTAAATATTGGAATGCTCTAGGGCTTGTTCTCATACCTCTTCTTTCTTCTGTTTACACTCTGCCCCTTGGCAAGCCTATCCAGGTGCATGGATTTAAACACCATTTATAAGCTGGCCGCTGCCATCTTGGGCTGTGGTGGTGTACACAGTGCTTCTCCACACAGGAGCCAAGGTGTGTCCCTGCAGAAGTTCTGTGCTGAGAAAGCCAATCCAACATGTCAGGTGCAAGGCCTCTGCACATGGGCCCCTACCAACCAACATGCAGAAGCTCCTGGGGCGGCTACGCCAACCACTGAGGCACAGCTGTGGAGCCCCAATCCCAAGTCGGCCAATATCCAAGGGCCAGAAACCTGATTCCTTTCTGATGTGCCTATCCTCCAGCCCTGTGGCTGACAGGGTCTTGGTGCTCCAGCCAGGTGTCAGGCCTAAATCTCTGAGGTGACAGAGCCAAGTTCAGGACATTGGACCATCAGAGACCTCCCAGTCCCATGTAATATCAATGGGCGAGAGCTCTCCCAGAGATCTCCGTCTCAACCCTAAGACCCAGCTCCACTCAATGACCAACAAGTACAGTGCTGGACACCCCATGCCAAACAACTAGCAAGACAGGAATACAACCCCACCCATTAGCAGAGAGGCTGCCAAAATCATAATAAGTTCACAGACACCCCAAAACACACCACCACACACAATCCTGCCCACCAGAAAGACAAGATCCAGCCTCATCCACCAGAACACAGGCACCAGCCCCTCCACCTACAGTGGGAAGCCTACACAGCCCACTGAACCAGCCTTACCCACAGGGGGCAGACATCAAAAACAACGGAAACTATGAACCTCCAGCCTGTGAAAAGGAGAACCCAACCACAGTAAGTTAAGCAAAATGAGAAGACAGAGAAATAGGCAGCAGATGAAGGAGCAAAGTAAAAACCCACCAGATCAAACAAATGAAGTGGAAATATACGCTGTCTACCTGAAAAAGAATTCAGAGTAATAAGAGGAAAGATGATCCAAAATCTTGGAAATAGAATGAAGAAAATACAAGAAACATTTAACAAGGACCTAGAGGAAATAAAGAGCAAACAAACAGTGATGAACAACACAATAAATGAAATTAAAAATTCTCTAGAAGATATCAATAGCAGAATAATTGAGGCAGAAGAACGGATAAATGACCTGGAAGATAAAATAGTGGAGAAAACTACCACAAAGCAGAATAAAGAAAAAAGAATGAAAAGCATTCAGGACAGTGTCAGAGACCTCTGGGACAACATTAAATGCACCAACATTCAAATTATAGGGGTCCCAAAAGAAGAAGAGAAAAAGAAAGGGACTGAGAAAATATATGAAGAGATTATAGTTGAAAATTTCCCTAATATGGCAAAGGAAGTAGTCAGCTAAGTCCAGGAAGTGCACAGAGTCCCATACAGGATAAATCCAAGGAGAAACATGCAAAGACACATATTAATGAAACTATCGAAAATTAAATACAAAGAAAAACTATTAAAAGCAGCAAGGGAAAAGCAACAAATAACATGCATGGGAATCCCTATAAGGTTAACAGCTAATCTTTCAGCAGAAACTCTACAAGCCAGAAGGGAGTGGCAGCACATATTTAAAGTGATAAAAGGGATAAAACTACAACCAAGATTACTCTAGCCAGCAAGGATCTCATTCAGATTTGATGGAGAAATTAAAACACTTACAGACAAGCAAAAGCTAAGAGAATTCAGCACCACCAAACCAGCTTTACAACAAATGCTAAAGGAAATTCTCTAGGCAGGAAATACAAGAGAAGGAAAAGAAGGAAAAGACCTACAATAACAAATCCAAAGCTATTAACAAAATGGTAATAGGAACATACAAATCAGTAATTACCTTAAGTATAAATGGATTAAATGCTCCAACCAAAAGATATAGACTGGCTGAATATTTTACAAAAACAAGATGCATATATATATACTGTCTACAAGAGACCCACTTCAGACCTAGGGACACATACAGACTGAAACTGATGGGATGGAAAAAGATATTCCATGCAAATGGAAATCAAAAGAAAGCTGGAATAGCAATTCTCATATCAGACAAAATAGACTTTAAAATAAAGACTATTACAAGAGACAAAGAAGGACACTACTTAATGATCAAGGGATCAATCCAAGAAGATATAACAACTGTAAATATTTATGCACCCAACATAGGAGCACCTCAATGCATAAAGCAAATGCTAACAGCCATAAAATAGGAAATTGGAAGTAGCACAAAAATAGTAGGGGACCTTAACATCACACTTTCACCAATGGACAGATCTTCCAAAATGAAAATAAATAAGAAACACAAGTTTTAAATAACACATTAAACAAGATGGACTTAATTGTTATTTATAAGACATTATATCCAAAGACAACAGTATACTTTCTTCTCAAGTGCTCATGGAAGATTCTCCAGGATAGATCATATCTTGGGTCACTAATCAAGCCTTGGGAAATTTAAGAAAATTGAAATCATATCAAGTATCTTTTCCAACCAAAATTCTGTGAGACTAGATATCAAATACAGGAAAAAATCTGTAAAAAATACAAACACATGGAGGTTAAACAATACACTACTTAATAACCAAGAGATCAGTGAAGAAATCAAAAAATACCTAGAAACAAATGAGAATGAAAACACAATGACCCAAATCCTATGGGATTCAGCAAAAGCAGTTCTAAAAGGGAACTTTATAGCAATACAGTTCTACCTCAAGAAACAAGAAAAATCTCAAATAAACAACCTAACGTTACACCTAAAGCAATTAGAGAAAGAAGAACAAAAAGATACCCAAAGTTAGCAGAAGGAAAGAAATCATAAAAATCAGATCAGATATAAATGAAAAAGAAATGAAGTAAACAATAGCAAAGATCAATAAAACTAAAAGCTGCTTCTTTGAGAAGATAAAAAAATTGATAAACCATTAGCCAGACTCATCAAGAAAAAAAAGGAAAAGATTCAAATCACAGAATTAGAAATGAAAAAAGAGAAGTAACAACTGACACTGCAGAATTACAAAGGATCATGAGCGATTACTACAAGCAGCCATATGCCAATAAACAGGACAACCTGGAAGAAATGGACAAATTATTAGAAAAGCACAACCTTCTGAGACTGCACCAGGAAGAAATAGAAAATAGAAACATACTAGTCACAAGCACTGAGATTGAAACTGTGTTAAACATCTTCCAACTAACAAAAGCTCAGGACCAAATGGCTTCACAGGTGAATTCTATCAAACATTTAAAGAAGAGCTAACACCAATTTTTCTCAAACTCTTCCAAAATATAGCAGAAGGAGGAACACTCCCAAACTCATACTGGGAGGCCACCATCATCCTGATACCAAAACCAAAGAATATCACAAAAAACTAGATGCAGAAAAAGCTTTTGACAAAATTCAATACCCATTTATGATAATAACCCTCCAGAAAGTAGGCTTAGAGGGCACTTACCTCAACATAATAAAGGCCATATATGACAAATGCACAGCCAATATCATTGTCTATGGTGAAAAACTGAAACCATTTCCACTAAGATCAGGAACAAGACAAGGTTGCCCACTCCCCTCACTATTACTGAACATAGTTTTGGAAGGTTAGCCACAGCAATCAGAGAAGAAGAAGAAAAAAAAATGAAATCCAAATTGGAAAAGAAGAATAAAACTGTCACTGTTTGCAGATGACATGATACTATATAGAGAGAATTCTCAAGATGCTACCAGAAAACTACTAGAGCTAATCAATGAATTTGGTAAAGTAGCAGGATACAAAATTAATGCACAGAAATCTCCTACCTTCTTATACACTAATGATGAAAAATCTGAAAGAGAAATTAAGGAAACACTCCCATTTACCATTGCAACTAAAAGAATAAAATATCTAGGAATAAACCTACCTAAGGAGACAAAAGTCCTGTATGCAGAAAACTATAAGACCCTGATGAAAGAAATTAAAGATGATGGAGACATATACCATGTTCTTGGAGTGGAAGAATCAACATTGTGAAAATGACTATACTACCCAAAGTAATCTACAGATTCAATATGCAATCCCTATCAAATTACCAATGGTATTTTTCACAGGACTAGAACATAAAATTTCACTATTTGTATGGAAACACAAAAGACCCTGAATAGCCAAAGCAATCTTGAGAAAGAAAAACAGAGCTGGAGGAATCAGGCTCCTGGACTTCAGACTATATTACAAATCTACAGTAATCAAGACAGTATAGTACTGGCACAAAATCATAAATACAGATCAATGGAGGAAGATAGAAAGCCCAGAGATAAATCCATGCACCTATGGTCACCTTATCTTTGATAAAGGAGTCAAGAATATGCAATGGAGTAAAGACAGCTTCTTCAATAAGTGGTGCTGGGAAAACTGGATAGCTACATGTAAAACAATGAAATTAGAACACTCTGTAACACCATATGCAAAAGTAAACTCAAAATGGATTAAAGACCTAACTGTAAGGCCAGACATATAAAACTCTTAGAGGAAAACATAGGCAGAACACTCTCTGACATAAATCACAAAAACATCCTTTTTGATCTACCTCCTAGAGAAATGGAAATAAAAAGAAAAATAAACAAATGGGACCTAATGAAACTTAAAAGCTTTTGCATAGCAAAGGAAACCATAAACAAGATGAAAATACAACACTCAGGATGGGAGAAAATATTTGCAAATGAGGCAACTGACAAAGGATTAATCTCCAAAATATACAAGCAGCTCATGCAGCTCAATATCAAAAAAACAAACAACCAAATCCAATAATGGGCAGAAGACCTAAGTAGACATTTCTCCAGAGAAGATATACAGATTGCCAACAGGCACATGAAAGGGTGCTCAACATCATTAATCATTAAAGAAATGCAAATCAAAACTACAATGAGATGTCATCTCACTCCGGTCAGAATGGCCATCATCAAAAAATCTAGAAACAATAAATGCTGGAGAGGGTGTTGAGAAAAGGGAACACTCTTGCACTTTTGGTGGGAATGTAAATTGATACAGCCACTATGGAGAACAGTATGGAGATTCCTTAAGAAACTAAAAATAGAACTACCATACGACCCAGCAATCCCACTACTTGGCATATACCCTGAGAAAACCATAACTCAAAAGGGTCATGTACCACAATGTTCATTGCAGCTCTATTTACAATAGCCAGGACATGGAAGCAATCTAAGTGTCCATCTACAGATGAATGGATGAATATGTAGCACATATATACAATGTAATATTACTCAGCCATAAAAATAAACAAAACTGAGTTATTTGTAGTGAGGTGGATGGACCTAGAATCTGTCCTATAGAGTGAAGTCAGAAAGAGAAAAACAAATACCGTATGCTAACACATATATATGGAAAAAAAAATGTTGTTCTAATGAACCTAGGTGCAGGACAGGAATAAAGACGCAGACGTAGAGAATGGATTTGAGGATGCAGGGTGGGGGAAAGGGTAAGCTGGGATAAAGTGAGAGAGTGGCATTGATATATATACACTACCAAATGTAAAATAGATAGCTAGTGGGAAGCAGCCGCATAGCACGGGGAGATCAGCTCCGTGCTTTGTGACCACCTAGAGGCGTGAGATAGGGAGGATGGGCCGGAGGGGATATGGGAATATATGTATATATTTAGCTGATTCACTTTGTTATAGAGCATAAAGTAACACAACATTGTAAGCAATTATACTCCAATGAAGATGTTAAAAATAAAAGAAAATAAATACTATTTATGCTCATGAATTCTTAATGTATAACTTCATCCCAGAACTATCTCCTGAAATCTAGATATATAGATATATGTCTATGGTATATATATATATAATCACACACACACACACACAATTGCCTCTTTGATATCTTCACTTCAATATATAATAGAAATCTCCAATTTAACATGTTCAAACTGAACTTCTGCTTTCCCCTTGCATAACTAACCAGTACCTTCTTAGGTCTTACACATTTCAGCTTATAGCAGCAAGATTCCTCCAGTTACTTAGACCAAAATCTTTGTCATCTTTTACTCCTCTTTTTCTTTTCTTCAACCTCCACACCTATGTATTCCTACAGATTCTGTCATCCCTACCTTCAAAATATATCCAAGTTGTTGTTTAATAGTTACAGAGTTTCAACTTTGCAAGGTGAAAAGAGCTCTGGAGGTTGGTTGCACAACAGTGTGAATGAAGTACTACCAAACTGTATATTTTTAAATGTTTGAAATGGTAAATTTTATGTTATGTGTATTTCAGTACAATTAAAACTAATTTAAAAAAACCTCAGCAAGTACCAAAAAAAAAAAAAAAAAAGTCCAGAATTTGAGCACTCCAAAGTGCTGGCACTCTAAATACCCTAAGCCAGATCACTATCTCATGTTGCTAGGATTCCTACAATAGTTTTCTAATAGGTCTCTCTGCTTCTGCCCCTGTTTCCTTGCAATTTCTTTTTCAACAGCCAAAGTGCTCTTATTAAAATGTGTCAGATCATGACTTTCCTCTAATGGTCTCCCCTCTCACTTAGGGTAAAATCTAAAGTCATTGGTATGACCTATAATGCTCCATGTGATCTGACCTTGGTACTTCCTTTATCTCATCTTCTCTGACTCACCTGTTTACTCCCTCTGCTTCAGCCACCCTGTCCTCTTTGCAGTTTATCTGACACTCCCACTTAAGATCTTTGTGCTTCTTTTCCTACTACCTGATACCTATAAGGCTAATTCCCTTACTTCCTTAAGACCTTTACTTTAAAATTTATCAGCTCAATGAGTTAAGTTTTAACATCAACATCTGTGAGTGGTTGACATTTTCTTTCTCTTTCTCTCCTTTATGAATTATCCTTAGCTCTATGTAAATCCAAACAGAGTAACTGTTGCAATAGAAACAAAATAAAACAAAAAACCCAAAGAGTTGCTGTGGCTTATCTCAATAAAAATGTATTCTCATGAATATCAGAGACCAGTGTGAATCAGCGGAGTGGGATCCTTCCAATTTTGTTCTCATCTGTATTCACATAGGTAATAGGGAAAGAGAATACTATTTTCAAAAACAACAATTTCTCCCATCCTATATGCTCTTCTTGAAAAGTGATATTGACACTTCTTCACTCAGAGGTGGATCTATGTTCCCTTCCTTTGAACTGGGTGTACTTATTAGTATGAAATAAGTGACATAATGTGACTTTCGAAGTTAGGTCTTGTTCACTTGGGATGCTCCAACATCTGTGCTGTGAGGAAGCCAAGTGTACATGGACAGATAATGTTTTAGTCTTCTGGTACAGAATTCCAGATAAATTCCCAAATTACAGCCAGTATCAGCCAGTATCAGACAAGTGAGTGAAGTAGTTTCTGCATTGAGATCCCAGACGTAGAATCATCTCCAGCCACCTAGTATTGCCAACTAAGAACACAGACTTGCAGAGACAAACCATCCCTGATCTTCCTTATCCACATTTCTAATCTATAGACTCCATGAGCATAATAAAATTGTTTCAGACCATTAAATTTGGAAGTGATTTGTTTTGCAGCATTAGATAACTGGAACAGAGCAAGAACTTAAAGAAATCACATCTACTTTTAGCCATTTTGGCTGAGACCACATCATTTCTACTTTCATTCCTTTGATCAAATTCAGTCATTTGGCTCCATTTAACCACTAGGGATCCAGCCACATTGGAAGTCTGGAAAATGTAGTCTCATGGTGTGGCTAAGAATGTGATGAAGATGTTGTTATGCACTGTCAGCCTTCCCATAGCCCTTCACAATTTACCATACTGCATGTTATTTATTTATCTTTATTTTCTGACTTCTAAAGCAGAAGACAAGCAGCATGCTCATTAGATTGTTTTCTGATTTGCCCACTTTTTCCTGGCACATAGTGGGTGTATATTAAGTGATTGTTAGATTGAAGGGAATTTTTGATGCAAAAGTTAGCTTTTGAATGATAGAGTGAATGGATTTCTGGTTGATGCATTTTCTGTAAATTTACCCTGCAGTCCCCTTCATATCTCAATCAAAGAAACCACACCAACCTTACTTACATTTAGATAGTTTTTACTTATAACATTACTTTTATTTAAAATGATATCTATTTTTAAGGATTAGGAAGTATCCAAGGCATATACACTAGAAGACAGCAATCTTGGGGTCAGTTTCAGACTTCTGCCTACCAAGATGCCAAAAGATAACCAAAATAATTAATGGCACCATTGCCCCCTCAATGTTACAGAACTGCCCTCATCCCATAAGAAATCTGAGGGCATGTGACCTGTGACTGAATGAAGTTGCTAGCATCAATTCTTATTGGTGGTAAATAACAAAAATTCAACTGAGTAAATTTGAAGGTCTAATAGCCTTTATT
Source organism: Neophocaena asiaeorientalis asiaeorientalis (assembly GCF_003031525.2). Classification (NCBI taxonomy): domain Eukaryota; kingdom Metazoa; phylum Chordata; class Mammalia; order Artiodactyla; family Phocoenidae; genus Neophocaena; species Neophocaena asiaeorientalis. The sequence goes on along the minus strand of NW_020173940.1, from coordinate 1,157,780 downwards.
AAATGATTCATGAATTGGGCAGAACCCCATCTAGCCATAGAAAAAAGCTCCGCCAAGCTGCAGAAAAAGAAAAAAAAGGTTTAAAGGCAGAGAGGAAGTGGAAAAAAGAAAATCATTAGCAAAGAATGCATTGTTTTAGGCAAGACCGCCCTCCTACGGGGAATGGAAAGTGTTTATCAGTCTATCTCAGTGCCGACCAGGACATTTCAGGTTGTCTAGTCATATTTCTGAAGAAGGTTTAAACTGTAATTATGTTAGGCATTATGTCTTGGTGGGACCTAGCCTAAGTGACTCCATTTTGGGCCTGTTGTTTCTTTTTTAACATTACTTACAGGTAAAACTTTTCTTATTATTTAAATTAAAACAATACAAACAGAAGCTCTGATGTTTTGTTCCCATATACAATGGACCAGCATGTGTATATTTTAGCATATAATCACTTTAATTTTGATTCCATCCATAAAAGGTATGTACACATCAAAAATTCAAAATTGTTTTGGTGGATCCCATGGTCTCTATAGATACAAGCATGTTAGATGGGTCCTGGTATGTTGTATATGAACAGTACCCAGGATATAGTAAATCCTCAGTAGAAAGTTATTGGATCAATAAATAAGGAATTGAGGAGGTTGTGAGGAGAAGCTTGCCTTAAGAGAAAACAGTAGTGGCTATAAGCTTAGGACCAAAGCAAGGGCTTGTCTGTTAAAAGAAATTTAACACTAGAGGATTGCACAGGAGCACATTACTAAAAATCTCATTAGATATGCCTCCCTCCTCTCATCCACTATTTTTTTTTTGAAAACAGGTATCATTTGAATTAACAAGAAAGAGTAAGGTGATTAGAATCTCTGTATGATACAAAGAACAGAGGACAGCATAATTTTATGGTCAATGTAATTTTCTGTATCACCCATTAAGTGGTAAAATGACTGTTAAGAGGAAAAATTAAACAATGGAAATAGCCAAGTCACAAAGGGTCACAAAGAGTAGTATACAAAAAAAGTCAAGAGACCAGAGCAGCTAAAACCAGAGCAAATGTAGGCATTGCAAGTTACAAGATCAGCTTCTGAAGCTGGAAAAAAAGATTATCAGGGAATACAGAAACTCAGCCTAAGCTAAAAAACTGTTGTTATTAATCTGTTGTGCTACCCTTCTGGCCGTTGAAGCCTGAGGATACAGCTAGAAAAATAAATAACAAGCTCTAGAAAAGTGACCTTCTCTAGTCAACCTTTGAGCATGACTTAAAGCCTCTTGTGCCTTTCAGACAATAATCTTTTTGTTTTATTAGAACAGAAACTGGGAGGGAGGATATTTTTCATTGGGGTTTATGTCTCTCAGAGGCCAGGGACTACTTATCTCGAATAGAGACAATTCATGATTTTGAAGCTTGATATATCTCTCTCTCACTCTCTCTCTTGTTCATACATAATTTATCTAACTTTTCCTTAACATAGTTCTTATAATACTGTTATTTGCCTTCTCTCTCCTATGAATATGCACAGACACTGACTACTTTTTAAATAAGAAACACCATTTTTTTCCCTTTTTCTTTGTTTTTTTAATGACTTTCAGTATATTTTCTACTCACTATTTGTTTCCAGCTACAGACAGCTACATACATAGACTTATTCTTTATTTTTATTAATGCTTTTGGTCTTGCTATTTTTTTTCTGATTCTCTGTTAACATTGGATAGTCTAAACTTTTCTTATCTCTGCACTAATGGCACCTGCATGTGGGTTCAAAATTTTTCATGTTAAAGCAGTGGCAATTTTTGTTATAGAGTCCATGGTTATGTTTCACATAAAATAAATAATAGATACACTAAGAGATGTGCCATTAAAAATAAGGATGTTCAAGTGCTATCCACAAAGTGCTGCAAGTGGAGCACAAGACTAAATGTAGACAGGAACTTAGGGAATATTAAATGACAGAAACACGTACATAATGAAAGTTTGTTTCTTAAGGATACAGTTTTTAAAGGACAATTTCAAACTATTAACCTATTTGGGGGGAAAAGTCTACTTTTAATCCTTTAAAGGAATTGTGATTATTCCTTAGATATGCCTTTATATGTTTCACTACTCTAAAGGAAAAGTTCTGTTATACAAAAAGGAAAGAAAAAGCTGAGTAATAGCTCAAATTATAGTTCTGACTAATTTATAATTCTCGTAGTCAATTCTGTGTCCCTGAAATTTGTGACACTTCTGATTGTCATTTAATTAACTATCCTCCCCCCACCCCCAGCTTTCTGCCTGTGGCTGTAAATATATCTCCACGCTTCTAAAGGCCGTTTGTTTTCTGGCAGTAAACTACCTGCTTGTAAGTCCTACACATGTAAGGAGACTGGATAAAGTGAAGAGCAAGTTAATCTACCCGGAGGTATAATTACAAAAGGATAAAGCAAATTTTAAAATGTTTACTTCATAGGGTGCATTCAACAGAATCACAATTTGTCTGGCTTTGTATTATTTATTACTTCCTGATAACAAAGTAGAAATCATGGCATTTATTACCACTAAGAACATGATTTATAGGAGGTATTGATGAACTATAGTGTAGAATGCCAAAATCCAAATTTCCATTTTATTGGGTTACTCAATAAAGCACTTAATTGAAAAGGGCCTTGACTGCCTGGGGGAAATGTGAGGCCACCAAGAAACATAATGGAACTGTCCCCTGTCCTCTCATTGTAGTTCAAGGCCCTAGAAACCTGGGACAAATTCACTAAAATTTTCCATATAGGCAAAGATCAGATATTTCTACCGACACTTCTAATTTAGAAGTTAACCTCTACTGAATATGCTTTGTCACATAATTTGAGCTTCAGATCTCTGTAACATAGAGTGTCAGGCAGTAGGGTGGTTGATTCTACTGATTCTGGAGTCAGGCTGCTTGTGTTCAAATGCTGCTTTACCACTTTATGATTTTCTGAATCATTTCATCTCACTGTGCCGATTTCCTCAACTGTTAAATTGAGGTAATAATAGAACCCATTTTATAAATTTATTTGGAAGACTAACAAATAATATATGTAAAATGCTTTGATCAGTGCTTTGTACATAGTATATGTTCAATAAACGTTAACTAATCCTAAGATCAATGCAACAACTCAATTCATTTTATTACATCCTGATATTGACACGAGATTTTCATTTTCTTTCCCTCACCTTTAAATTTTAAGACTGCTGACTCTACTTTATTAATGCCTGTTCGTACTCTTTCCATGTAACCTGCCTTTCACACCTCCAGTATACTCAAATTGGTTTTCTGTATTTCACTGCAAGAATTAAAAAGCTATCATGGAGTAATGGAAAGAGCAAGAGTTTTGAAATCGTACTGGCTTAAGTGTAAACCTCAGTTCTCGAAAATATCTGTGTCCCTGTGGAGTTGCTTAACTGCTTTGAGCCTCAGCTTCCACATCTACAAGATGTACTTCATTTGAATTAAATGAGAAAAAATACCTGGGAAAGTGACTGATACATATTAGATGCTCAGTAAATAGTTTTCTTTCTAGCTTACCTTTTATCCCTAAAGTCAAAGAGTCTGTTCAGTCTTCACTGAAATCTTTATCCACTACAGTGTCATTCCAGCATTTGAAAAATTCTTTACATTCTTCATGAAGATCTCAATATCATTCCTTTCATAACATGGTCCTTTATTTCCCCACAATATGTTGAGCATTCTTCCATGACTCCCTTCTACCACTTTAACTTTGATGTGAAACTTTTCTTTATCATTCCATATCAAGCCCACAAATAATTCTCTAATACCCTTCATGTAGATTTCATTCTCTGATATGACATCAGAATCCAAGGCTTTGTAGATCATTCCATAATCTAGACCATTAAACTAGAACTTCTATAGAGATTCTAACATCCAAAGAGGTACTTTGCTATCATATTTTAGGTCATAAAAATTTCCTAAATATCCTATATTAATATCATTTAAAATTCTTTTTTTAAATTTTGTTTTACAATATCTCCCCGTGATCTGTGTTTCTCTTTATCCTATACAATATTTTGGGATTAATAGTCTAATTTCAGTTGACTTAAAATTGTAAAGGGTCAAATTACTCATCCTGATATTATTAAAAAAGACAAAAACAAAATCCATAAATTTACTCTTCCAGTATCATCAGTCAGCCTCTGTCTATAGCCCTAAAAACTTGACGTGCCTATCTTCTGACACTGCTGCTGCAGTCACTTTAGATTTATTCTCTCCCCTCAATCTTTAGAACACCTCTCTATGTAATAAACACAAAGATATGATTTCACCCAAGAAACATCATTCCCCTTTCCCTTTTTCTCACAGCTATTTAAGGATAGTTATCATTAACTTCTTTGCTTTTCTTACTCGACTAAACTCTGAGTTCCTTGAAATTATGGTCTTAACTATTGTTTGAATCAATATAATGTAATGAAGAAAACACTGCATTGGAATAAAACAGAGCTAAATCCCAGTCTCCACCCTATTACTTTCAAATTTTAAAACTTAAAGTTACTTTACCTTTGGAACATTAGTTCTTCACCTATGAAACAGATGTGCTACGCTCTACATCAGAGTATAAAGACACATGGAAAGTGATGAATAGTATTTGTTCACCTATTCTTTACCAACTTTCCTTCCACTATAAAAAACCCTGAAGTGGTTGGTAATAAGCCTTAAATGTAGTGAGCACTCAGGAAGTTTTCAGAGCAAGAATAAATTATAAATATGCTCTAAGTATTATACATTATTTTAAATATTAAATATAATATAACCTTAATATTTATTTAATATTAATTTTAAAATTGAAATATATAGCATTCATTCAGATAACTCAAAATATCTCATGATAATTTCATAACATTTTTATAATTTCCTGTAAAAATGACCAAAATTTCTGCTGATATTTTAATTTTTCATAGGCAAGCACAGGTATTCCTGAAATGACATTGGAATACAAAAGAGACTGGCTTAGGAAAACTTTCAAGTGGATATTTTTCTACTGAGGTTGTCCATATGCTACATTTTCAAAACTCTTAGTTACTGTCTAAAAATTATCATATTTTAACTGAAATAGTAATACTTCAAAACATCTCTCTGGCCTGGTCTTTTTCTGTACCAGCTGCTATAAGAAAGCCTGCATATAGCAAATTTGTAAAAATTTAAATTTATCTTTAATTCAAATGGATGCTAATTTTTCTCAGATATTAGAATGATATTCTGGAAAAAATATCCATTACAAAAATTGATATTATAGAACATAAAATATCTTAATAATTTAATCATTCTCCCAGATGAAATGTAAATCTCTCATACACACACACACACACACACACACACACACACACACACACACACTTTAGCTTCTCAGAAAGCTCCCTGACTAGTTAGTGCATGAACAATTTATAACAAATTTTCAAGAAACAATTTCCAGACCAATGTGCCAGTCAGGGTATAGTGAATAGTAGGAATTTCTGCCTGAGAACAAAATCCCATCACTGTAATAGGGGGAAAGTCAGCACATCTTCTCTAGGGAAAAAGAAATAAAAACTCTACCTTAAATATGTTAGGAATCAGGGATAATTTGACTAGCCACATTAATCAGGGATAATTTGACTAACCATTTAATTAAATAGAAGAGAATAATCAATTTCTTGAAAGGATAAAGTTGCTAAAATAATAAAAGGAAGAGGCTAACAGGCCGATAGAGGAAGGATAAGAAACAAGGCAACAATGGTGATCTTAGCAGCAGGAACTCTTTAATATATCTCTAGACTTAAGGTATTGCCATTAGGTTGATTTATCTTCTTGCATTCTTGAGTGACTTCATTTAAAATTCAAATTCCCATGAAAAAGATAGGATGAAATTCAACTTGTTTGGATCATGTCTGCTTCCTGAGATTGGGTTCTATTTTTTGCATTTACTCACTTCTCTTGCCTTGAATGCACAAGATGTTTGCCATCTGGTAATTATCTAGTAAAAGAGTTTAGGGAGGAGGAAACAACTTAACTTAGGCCATGTTCCTAGTTACATTCTTCAGCCCAGTGGATTTGAGAACACTGTTCTGAGATTATGGAAATCTGATTAAAAATAAAAAGCATTTTTATTTTCCAATTATCATCACCACTTAGCTTATGATTACTTAAGGAAAACCATAGGAAACATGAGTGGTTTAAGAATAAATTAGGTTTTCCCTAGGATAAAGGGATATTACAAGAGATAGAAGAATGGAACTATAAGAAACTATTAAAAAACACGCATGGAGGGGGTAATATGTTTGCAAATATAAAAGAACATTGAGGGCTTCCCTGGTGGGGCAGTGGTTGAGAGTCCGCCTGCTGATGCAGGGGACACGGGTTCGTGCCCGGGTCCGGAAAGATTCCACATGCCGCGGAGCACCTGGGCCCGTGAGCCATGGCTGCTGAGCCTGCGCATCCGGAGCCTGTGCTCTGCAACGGGAGAGGCCACAACAGTGAGAGGCCCACGTACCGCAAAAAAAAAGGAACATTGATTGTGGAGAGCAGCAATAATAACTATGTCATATGAGCTTTATAACATCTGTAGAAGTACACTGTATAAAAATAGCTCAAAGATCTGACGTGGTTTAAACAAGTCTCTAAAGCTTCATGTCTATCCTACAGACTAATGACAATTCTCATGTGAATAAGTGCAAATTCCTAGTATATTAAGGATAGTCTTCCTTCCTTCCTTCCTTCCTTCCTTCCTTCCTTCCTTCCTGCCTGCCTGCCTTCCTTCCTTCCTTTCTCTCTCTCTCTCTTTCTTTCTTTGTCTTAAACAGCAGAAATTAATCTTATAATCCTAGACGCCCAAGATATATGTGTTTGGCTTATATATGACTGTCTTCTCCCTGTGTCTTTTTTTTTTTTAATTGAGGTGTAGTTGATATACAATCTTCTCTTCTTCATGAAAATGATCATTATTTGCCTTTAAAAATTAATAATACCTTACATATTTGTCCTTTACAGAAATAATATCATTTCTCCAATACACTTTTCCAACATGAATTACATAGAAACATAACTCCAGAGCAATTGTTATAAAAGTATAACTCATTGCTTTTAAGTGCTGAATAGTGTATTATGTATTTGCTAGAATTTACCTAACAGTTCTGTTACAGAGAACTATGTTAACTCCTTCCATTGCTCTAGATCTTATTTTATACCCTATAATAATATTTTAAACTGTTTCTCATACAAGTCGTATTTCTTTCCTTTCTTGTTAAATTAATTCTAAGTTTTATAGTTTTTAACAATATTGTGAACAGAGTATTTTTAAAACTTTTATTTCTAATTGATAATGTCTAGTATGGAAAAAATTTTATATCCTGTTACCTTAACAAATTAACTTATTAATAATAGAATGTTTTAAAATGTTGATAATTATATTATTTCCAAATAAGGATAATTATAACCCCTCTTCTGTGATTGTCAATTATTTCATTTTCCTTTCCAATTTTATTACCTAGAAACAGCCAAACAATTTTGAAATAGAATAATGATAATTATCCTCTCTTGTTCCTAAAATTTAATGTAACACTTTTAGGATTTTTCCCCTTTGTAAATAGGCTTTTATTAAGTATTGAGCCATATTTATATTATTTGCTTAAAGTCTATTTTAAATATTTGTTACAAGTAAACATAGTACATTTGTAATGCAGTTATAAAAAAGAATAAGTTATATCTATACCAATTTAAAAAGGGCTGTATTTTATCAGGTGATTTGTTTTCTAGCATATATTTTGAAAGTAAATACCTTCTGTCCTTTTTGTCGATATAATGCACTATATTAATATATTTCCTGATGTTAAACTCTTTCATTCCTGAAATAAATGCTTTTATCTCTAAGGTATTTTAGTAGCAATGGAGCTAGCCTATCCATCATATCTATCATGAATTATTAAGTTACAAATTAATATGGAAAAAAGTATCCATTTTTGGATTATTATTAAAACATATGACAAATACTCCATTAAAAACTATTGTGTTTGCATATTTGATACCATTTAATGAATAACAGATACTTTGATGGTACAGATATTTTGCTTTATACATTTATATCTATATTCTGAATTGAGATGCATCTGGATAATAATTCTGAATATTTTATAAGTTTCCTGATAACACTAAATGAGTTCACATGTATGAAGCACTTAGAACAATGCCTGGGCATAGTAAGCATTAAAACATGTCTGTCTGTTTTCTCCATCCATTTTCAGGTGCTTTGGTTGTGACCAGGCAGAGGCAGAAGTTTCGGATTCACAAAGAGCAGGATTTTTCCAAGTGAGTAAGACTGAGGGAAAGATGGAAAAATTTGAGAGTATTTGCATGAGTGTAACTATAATTTCCTTCATGGAATCTGTAATAATTTAGATAAGTAGGATAGTGAGAATAGGAAATATATGATGGGTGGTGAAAAGGTGTTGGATCAACAGATTTGACGACCTTAATGGTATAAAAGATTTTCATATTTGGTGTACTAGAAGGAAACCTGTACTGAAAGTGGCGTGTGTGTGTTACAGAACAGAATTCCCCAAATCAAGATAGTGGGGGCAGTGTGATTTTTGGTGATGATGAAGTTTATTCATAGGAGTAAAATACTTGAGATGAAATAATGGTCACTCTCTTTGGAAGAGAGATGATCAACAAAATCAGAATCCCAGGTAGTGTATGGATCATTATACATTTTGAAATTATCAATAATCATGATAAGACTAATGGTAAAGAAAAAGAGAGTCACCCAGGTGCTAAACTACTTGGTGAATAAGGGAGAGCAGTAGGAAATTAGAAAAAACATAAGGAAATGGTAGTACTTGGTATAGTCAGAAGAAACATACTTCAAGGACTGAGGTTGATTTTATTATTAATATCCTCACTGTCCTTATTTTTATTTTAACTGGCTTTGACACATTCTGGAAGTAGCATTTAAAAAATCACCACCTGTAATTATATTTTTGTCAAGTCCTTAATGTATTTCTAGGAATATTTCCTTTTTACATGTTATGGCTATTATTGTTCTGTACAAAAACATTTATAGATTTAATTTTTTTTTCCTATTATTATTACATAATGTCTTCCTGGGTCCCACTTTGCACTTAATGTTTTGACCTTAAGTTTCACATTTTTTGCTGTAATATTGCTACTCAGGTTTTTACCAGTTTCTAAAATAATTATTCATCTCTCAACTTTAACAACTTTTACCTATTTTAGATTTTTGTTTTATTTCTTATAAAAACATACAGCTGGAATTAATTTCTAATCTATTAATGCAGTCTCTGTATTTAAAGGAATATTTAGTATATTCACAAATGATGTATTAATGAGTATACTTTAATTTATACCTTCTGTCTTGCTTTTCATTTAATTTTGACTTTGCTGTTTTCTGTTTTTCATTGTTATTGGCTTAGTAACTATTGATTTCTTTTTCTGTTCTGATTAATCAGAAAAATTAAAAATTTTTCAAGAATTCATTTTAATTAAATTTTATGAATTAATAGACTATATATTTATAACTTTTAAGGTTGTAGCAAAATTGAGTAGAAAATAGAGTGTTCTTGTATATCTCCTCTCCCCCGACACACAGCCTCCATCATCATTAACACACTAGTGTTGTAAATTTGCTATAATCAATAAACCATCATTGTCACGTCATTATCAGCTAAAGTCCATATTTGCATTAGGCTTCATTCTTTGTGCTGTATAATCTGTGAGTTCAGACAAATGTATAATGACATGTGCCCTCCATTATATTATTATATAGAAGAGTTTTACTGACCTAAAAATCCCTGTGCTCCAAGTACTCATCTTTCCTTCCTCTCAACCCTTGACAACCACTGATCTTTTTACATTCTCCATAGTTTTGCTTTTCCAGAATGTCTTCTAGTTGGAATTTTACAGTATGTAGCCATTTTAGATTGACATCTACTTAGTAATAGTATTTAAGATAACTCTTTGTCATTTCATGGTTTGATAGCTTCTTTCTTTTTAGTGCTAAGTAACATTCCAATATCTGGATGTGCCATAGCTTATTTACCCATTCACCTACTGAAGGGTATGTTGGTTGCTTCCAAATTTTGGCTGTTATAAATAAAGCTACTATAAATACAAACATGATGGAGGATGAATAAGAAGTTACTGCTTAATGGATACAGAATTTGGAAGTGGCTGATGAAAATGATCTGGAATTAGATAGTGGTAATGGTTGTACAACATTATGAATATACTTAAAACTACTGAATTATATATTCTAAAGTGGTAAATCTACCTATGTATCTATCTATCTATCTATCTATCTAGCTACCTAGAGAAAGAGGAGGAAGGAAGTGGGGACAGAGAGAGAAAGAGAGAGGGAGAGAGAGAATGAACTAGATATTCCGCTTCTAGCATAAGTGAGATAACCAATATCAAGTTAACATCATCACTGAAAGCAACTACAAAACTGAAGTTAAAAAAAAGAAAGAACTGGGCTTCCCTGGTGGTGCAGTGGTTGGGAGTCCGCCTGCCGATGCAGGGGACACGGGTTCGTGCCCCAGTCCGGGAGGATGCCATGTGCCACAGAGCGGCTGGGCCCGTGAGCCATGGCTGCTGGGCCTGCGTGTCCGGGGCCTGTGCTCCGCAGCAGGAGAGGCCACAGCAGTGAGAGGCCCGTGTACCACAAAAAAAAAAAAAAAAAAAAAAAAAAAG
>NW_020173940.1:1110050-1147010 GCF_003031525.2 Neophocaena asiaeorientalis asiaeorientalis | reverse complement strand
AGTGAGAGGCCCGTGTACCAAAAAAAAAAAAAAAAAAAAAGAAAGAAAGAACTATTTCATGGGATTATATAACAGCTAATATGGTTGTAACTTGAACATCTGTTCATCACAGATACCATTAAAAGGCAATCTAAAAAGTAAAATATAGTATTTGCAACTATATATTTGTACATCTGCATACACACAAATGACAGATGATTCATCTGACAAATAACTCTGAATGAGAATATATAAGAACTGCTAAAAATCACTAAGATAAAGCAGACAACTCAATATAAAAATAGCAAAAAATTTGAACAGATACTTTACAAGAGAAGATATCTAAATGGAAAATAAGCACATGAAAATTGGTATCACTAATTATCAGAGATATGGCCATTAAAACCACTTTGTAATAACTCTACACCCAACAAATTGGCAAAAGTAAAGAACCAAAATGGCAAGAGTTGGAAAGAATGTGGAGTAACTGGAATTCTAATATAATGTTCTTTGGAATGTAAGCTGGTACAGCTATTTTGGACAATTCTATGGAAGAGTGTACTAAGGATGAATATGTGCATGACTCTTGACTTAGCAATTCTTCTAGGTATACACCCACAAGAAATGCATGCATATGTTCACTTGTAGAAATGTATAAGCATGTACATGTTCATAGAAGCATTAACCTTAAGATTCCAAAACAATAAATGCATTAAATCTCTACCAACAGTAGAGATATACTGGTAAGATATACAGGTAAATTGTGGGATCTTCATACAATGGAATGCAGAGTAATAAAAGGGAATAAACTACTACTACATATAAGGATGTGTCTCTAGGAGAACTTCAAGATGGCAGAGGAGTAAGACGCGGTGATCACCTTCCTCCCCCAAAATACATCAGAAATACATCTACATGTGGAACAACTCCTACAGAACACCTACTGAATGCTGGCAGAAGACCTCAAACTTCCCAAAATGCAAGAAACTCCCCACATTCCTGGGTAGGGCATAAGAAAAAAGAAAAAACAGACACAAAAGAATAGGGACAGGACCTGCACCACTGGGAGGGAGCTGTGAAGTAGGAAAAGTTTCCACACACTAGGAAGCCCCTTCACTGGTGGGGACGGGGCAGAGGGGGCAGGAAGTAAGCCTCAGAGCCATGGAGGAGAACACAGCAACAGGGTTGCAGGGGGCAAAGCAAAGAGACTCCTGCACAGAGGATCGGTGCTCACCAACACTCACCAGCCTGAGAGGCTGGTCTGCCCACCCGCTGGGGCGGATGGGGGCTGGGAGCTGAGGTTCAGGCGTTGGAGTTCAGATTCCAGGGAGGGGACTGGGGTTGGCTGCATGAGCACAGCCTGAAGGGGGCTAGTGTTCCACAGTTAGCTGGGAGGGAGTCTGGGAAAAAAGTCTGGACCTGCCTAAGAGGCAAGAGACCATTGTTTCAGGGTGCACGAGGAGAAGGGATTCAGAGTACTGCCTAAACAAGCTCCAGAGATGGGAGCGAGCCACGGCTATCAGCGCGGACACAAGAGACGGGCATGAAATGCTAAGGATGCTGCTGCAGCCACCAAGAAGCCTGTGTGCAAGCACAGGTCACTATCCACACATCCCGTACCAGGAGCCTGTGCCATCCCACATTCCGAACCTCTCCCTCCCCCCTCGCCTGAGTGAGCCAGAGCCCCCAATCAGCTGCTACTTTAACCCCATCCTGTCTGCATGGGGAGCAGACTCCTTCAAGCAACCTACAAGCAGAAGAGGAACCAAATCCAAAGCTGAACCCTAGGAGATGTGCAAACAAAGAAGAGAAATGGGAATTTCTCCCAGCAGCCTCAGGAGCAGCGGATTAAATCTCCACAATCAACTTGATGTACCCTGCATCTGTGGAATACCTGAAGACAGTGAATCACACCAAAACTGACTGGTTTCTGGTTTTATGTTTATCTTAGTTTAGTATTCAGAGTTTATTATGATTGGTAGATTTGTTTATTGATTTGGCTGTTCTCTTCCTTTTTTGATTTTTATATATAGATATATATTTTTTCTTCATTTTTCTCTTTTTGTTAGTGTCTATGTGCATGCTTCTTTGTGTGATTTTGTCTGTATACCTTTGCTTTTACCATTTGTGCTAGGGTTTTGTCTGTTTTTTGCTTTTTTTTTTTTTTTAGTATAGTTTTTAGCACTTGTTATCATTGCTCGATTTGTTTTTTGGTTGGGTTGCTCTCTTCTTTCTTTCCTTCTTTTTTTTTTTATTATTTTTAAATTTTTATTTGAATAACTTTTTTTTTTTTTTAGTATAGTTTTTAGCACTTGTTATCATTGCTGGATTTGTTTTTTGGTTGGGTTGCTCTCTTCTTTCTTTCCTTCTTTTTTCTTTTATTACTTTTAAATTTTTAATTGAATAACTTTATTTCTTTTTATTTTCTTTCTTTCTTTGTTTCTTTCTTTCTTTGTCTCTTTGTTTCTTTCTTTCTTTCTTTTCTTTCTCTTTTTCTCCCTTATCTTCTGAGCCATGTGGCTCACAGGGTCTTGGTGCTCTGGCCACGTGTCAGGCCTGTGTCTCTGAGGTGGGAGAGCTGAGTTCAGGATATTGGTCCACCACAGACCTCCCAGCTCCATGTAATATCAAACAATGAGATCTCTCCCAGAGATCTCCATTTCAACACTAAGACCCAGCTCCACTCATCAACCAGCAAGCTACAGTGCTGGACACCCTATGCCAAACGACTACCAAGACAGCAGCACAAACACACCCATTTGCAGAGAGGCTACTTAAATCATAATAAGGTCACAGACACCCCAAAACACACTACAGGACGTGGTCGTGCCCACCAGAAAGATAAGATCCAGCCTCATAAACCAAAGCACAGGAACCAGTCCCCTCCATCAGGAAGCCTACACAACACACTGAACCAACCTAAGCACTGGCGGCAGACATCAAAAACAATGGGAACTACCAACCTACAGCCTGCAAAAAGGAGACCCCAAACACAGTGAGTTAAGCAGAATGAGAAGACAAAGAAACACACAGCAGATGAAGGAGCAAGGTAAAAACCCACCAGACCAAACAAATGAAGAGAAAATAGGCAGTCTACCTGAAAAAGAATTCAGAGTAATGATAGTAAAGATGATCCAAAATCTTGGAATAGAATGGAGAAAACACAAGAAACATTTAACAAGCACCTAGAAGAACTATAGAGGAAACAAACAATGATGAATCACACAATAAATGAAATTAAGAATTCTCTAGAAGGAATCAATAGCAGAATAAATGAGGCAGAAAAGTGATCAGCACCACCAAACCAGCTTTACAACAAATGCTAAAGGAACTGCTCTAGGCAAGAAACACAAGAGAAGGAAAAGACCTACAATAACAAACCCAAAACAATTAATAAAATGGGAAAAGGAACATACATATCAATAATTACTTTAAATGTAAATGGACTAAATGCTCCCACCAAAAGACACAGATTGGTTGAATGGATACAAAAACAAGGCCCAGACATATGCTATCTACAAGAGACGCACTTCAGAACTAGGGTACCTTACAGACTGAAAGTGAGGGGATGGAAAAAGGTATTCCATGCAAATGGAAATCAAAAGAAAGCTGGAGTAGCAATTCTCATATCAGACAAAATGACTTTAAAATAACTACTATTACAACAGACAAAGAATGACACTACATAATGATTGAGGGATCAATCCAAGAAGAAGATATAACAATTGTAAATATTTATGCACCCAACATAGGAGCACCTCAATATATAAGGCAAATGCTAACAGCCATAAAAGGGGAAATCGACAGTAACACAATCACAGTAGGGGACTTTAACACCCCACTTTCACCAATGGACAGATCATCCAAAATGGAAATAAATAAGGAAACAAAAGCTTTAAATGATACATTGAACAAGATGGACTTAAATGATATTTATAGGACATTTCATCCAAAAACAACAGAATATAATTACTTCTCAATTGCTCATGGAACGTTCTCCAGGATAGATCATGTCTTAGGTCACTAATCAAGCCTTGGTAAATTTAAGAAACTTGAAATTGTATCAAGTATCTTTTCCAACCACAATGCTATGAGACTAGATGTCAATTACAGGAAAAAAATCTGTAAAAAATAAAACACATGGAAGTTTAAAAATACACTACTTAATAACCAAGAGATCACTGAAGAAATCAAAGAGGAAATCAAAAAATACCTAGAAACAAATACAATGAAAACATAGGACCCCAAACCTATGGAATGCAGCAAAAGCAGTTCTAAGAGGGAATATTATAGCAATAAAATCCTATCTCAGGAAACAAGAAACATCTCAACTAAACAACCTAACCTTACACCTAAAGCAATTAGAGAAAGAAGAATAAAAAAACTCAAAGTTAGCAGAACGAAAGATATGATAAAGATCAGATCAGAAATAAATGAAAAAGAAATGAAGGAAACAATGGCAAAGATCATTAAAACTAAAAGATGGTTCTTTGAGAAAATAAACAAAATTAATAAACCATTAGGCAGACTCATCAAGAGAAAAAGGGAGAAGACTCACATCAATAGAATTAGTAATGAAAAAGGAGAAGTAACAACTGACACTGCAGAAGTACAAAAGATCATGAGAGATAACTACAAGCTACTATATGCCAATAAAATGGACAGCCTGGAAAAAATGGACAGATTCTCAGAAAAGCACAACCTTATAAGACTGGACCAGAAACAAATAGAAAATATAAACAGACCAATCACAAGCACTGAAATTGAGACTGTGGTTAAAAATCTTCCAACAAACAAAAGCCCAGGACCAGATGGCTTCACAGGTGTATTCTATCAAATATTTAGAGAAGAGCTAACACCTATCCTTCTCAAATTCTTCCAAAACATAGCAGAGGGGAAAACACACCCAAACTCATTCTGTGAGACCACCATCACCCTGAAACCAAAACTAGAAAAACATGTAACAAAAAAGCAAACTACAGACCAATATCACTAATGAACATAGAGGCAAAAATCCTCAACAAAAAACAAGCAAACAGAATCCAACAGCACATTACAAGGATCATACACCATGATCAAGTGGGGGTTATCCCAGGAATGCAAGGATTCTTCAATATACAAAAATAAATCAATGTGATAAACCATATTAACAAACTGAAGGATAAAAACTATATGATCATTTCAATAGATGCAGAAAAAGCTTTCAACAAAATTCAACCCCCATTTATGACAAAAACCCTCCAGAAAGTAGGTATAGAGGGAACTTACCTCAACATAATAATGGCCATATATGAAAAACCCACAGCCAACATCATTCTCAATGGTAAAAAACTGAAACCATTTCCTCTAATATCAGGAACCCGACAAGGTTGTCCACTCTCAGCACTATTATTCAACATAGTTTTGGAAGATTTAGCCAAAGCAATCAGAAAAGGAAAAGAAAGAAAAGGAATCCAAATTGGAAAAGAAGAAGTAAAGCTGTCACTGTTAGCAGAGGACACGATACTATACATAGAGAATTCTAAAGATGCTACCAGAAAACTACCAGAACTAATCAATGAATCTGGCAGACCAGCAAGATACAAAAGTAGTGTACAGAAATCTCTTGCATTCCTATACACTAATGATGAAAAATCTGAAAGAGAAATTAATGGAACACTCCCATTTACCATTACAACAAAAATTATAAAATACCTAGGGATAAACCTACCTAAGGAGAAAAAAGACATCTAAGCAGAAAACTATAAGACCCTGATGAAAGAAATTAAAGATGATACAAAAAGATGGAGAGATATACCATGTTCTCGGATTGGAAGAACCAATATTGGGAAAATGACTATACTACCCAAAGCACTCTACAGATTCAGTGCAATCCCTATCAAACTAACAATGGCAGTTTCCACAGAATTAGAACAAAAAATTTCACAATGTGTCTGGAAACACAAAAGACCCCGAATAGCCAAAGAAATCTTGAGAAAGAAAAATGGAGCTGGAGAAATCATGGTTCCTGACTTCAGACTATACTACAAAGCTACAGTAATCAAGGCAGTATGGTACTGGTACAAAAAGATAAATATAGATCAATGGAACAGGATAGAAAGCCCAGAGATAAACCCACGCACATATGGTCACCTTATTTTTGATAAAGAAGGTAAGAATATACAATGGAGAAAAGACAGCCTCTTCAATAAGTGGTGCTGGGAAAACTGGACATCTATATGTAAAAGAATGAATTTAGGACATTTCCTAACACTGTATACAAAATAAACTCAAAATGGATTAAAGAACTAAAAGTAAGGCCAGGTAGTATAAAACTCTTAGAGGAAAACATAGGCAGAACACTCTATGACATAAATCACAGCAAGATCCTTTTTGACCCACCTCCTAGAGAAATGTAAATAAAAACAAAAATAAACAAATGGGCCCTAATGAAATGCACAGCAAAGGAAGCCAACAAGATGAAAAGACAACCCTCAGAATGGGAAAATATTTGCAAATAAAGCAACTGACAAAGGATTAATCTCCAAAATTTACAAGCAGCTCATGCAGCTCAATATCAAAAAAACCAAACAACCCAATCCTAAAATGGGCAGAAGGCCTAAATAGACAGTTCTCCAAAGTAGATATATAGATTGCCAACAAACGCATGAATGAATGCTCACCATCACTAATCATTAGAGAAATGCAAATCAAAACTACAATGAGGTATCACCTCACACCAGTCAGAATGGCCATCATCAAAAAATGTGCAAACAATAAATGCTGGAGAGGGTGAGGAGAAAAGGGAACTTCCTTGCACTGTTGGTGGGAATGTAAATTGATACAGCTACTATGGAGAACAGTATGGTGGTTCCTTAAAAAAACTACAAATAGACCTACCAGATGACATAGCAATACCACTACTGGGTATATACCCTGGGAAAACCATAATTCAAAAAGAGTCATGTACTCCAATGTTCATTGCAGCTCTATTTACAATAGCCAGGACATGGAAGCAACCTAAGTGTCCATCGACAGATGAATGGATAAAGAAGATGTGGCACATATATACAATGGAATATTACTCAGCCATAAAAAGAAACGAAATTGAGTTATTTGTAGTGAGGTGGATGTACCTAGAGACTGTCATACGGAGTGAACAAGTCAGAAAGAGAAAAATAAGTACTGTATGCTAACACATATATATGGAATAAAAAAAAATGGTTCTGAAGATCATATGAGCAGGACAGGAATAAGGACACAGATGCAGAGAATGGACTTGAAGACATGGGGATGGGGAAGGGTAAGATGGGACGAAGTGAGGCATGTACTTATATATACACTACCAAAAGTAAAATAGATAGCTAGTGGGAAGCAGCCAAATAGCACAGGGAGATCAGCTCCGTGCTTTGTGATCACCTAGAGGGGTGGGATAGGTAGGGTAGGAGGGAGACACAAGAGGGAGGATATATGGGGATATATGTATAACTGATTCACTTTGTTATAAAGCCAAAACTAACACACCATTGTAAAGCAATTATACTCCAAGAAAGATGTTTAAAAAAAAAAAAAAGTACTGTGAATATATAACATTTCTAAATATTTTTGGTCAGATTCCATAGAATTTCAATTTAGAAAGTAATATTTTAGAGAAATATAAAGAAAAAAATGCCCTAAAATCCAAGTCAATAGTATAATATTCTCTGAAAAAATAACAAGGATAAATCATATCAATAATAATAAAATTAATAAATAGATTTTATATATATGAGAATTTAAAATGTGATTAGTTTCCCCAAGAAGAAATCAAAGAGTTCTTATTTTTCATATTATTAAGACAACAATATATTAAGAAATGAAAAAAAACAAAAAGGAAAGAAATTAAAATGTACTAAGTTAAAATAAATAAAAAGAAAAAAAAGAAAATAAATCATGAATCAAGAATAAACTCAGAAACAAATAGAAAAAACAATAATCCTATAGCAAACAAAATAATGGGATGTAGCAAACATATATATGTAAAGAAAAGTTATAATCCTAAATGTTTTAAATATAAAAAAAGGAATAAATTCTTCAAATCCAACATAGTAAAAAATATAAAAAATAAAGTAGAATAATTACAACAGCAAAAAAGACATGGGTAATTTAGAAAAAAAAAAATAGCACAAATGGAAAATCCAGAAAATGGGTCCTCTAAAGACCAAAAATATTAGACATATTTCTTACAAATAAAATCATGGATAAATAAAGAAAGTCACAAATACACGTCAATATCAATAAGTAATGTGATATAGCTGTATAGATTAAATGCATTTCAAAAACAAAAGATGACTATGTCAGTTTGCTAATTAATTTGAAAATCATAATAAACTGTAGAATATTCTAATAAAATATAATTGATCAAAGATGAATTAGTTCTTTAGCTGATAAACTTTAAATCTATCATAACTAGATCAGAATAACAACCAACAGAACAGAAAATTATCTTTCAACATCCCTATATGATACTGAGTCCAAACTGTTTTACATGAGATTTCCATAACATTTTTAGGCAATAGATTAAGTCTACAATATCAAAATTTCTTGAGCACACAGAACAGTTAAAACTATTTCTCATTGCATTTTTGAACTCAGCATATACCTTATAAGCTTTCAGAGGGAAACATTTTTAAAAACACAGACAAAACACTGCATAATATACTTGTGAATTAAATTAAGTATCATTTAAAAATTAAATATACCAGGATCAACTTGTGTTTATCCTCAAAATTCAAAGTTAATCCAATTAGGAAATTCATTAGCTACAAATTAGACTAAAGCAAGCTAAAAATAGATTTGATCAAATTTAACATTCACTCCTAGCAAAACAACAAAAGCAGAACAAGCTATTGCTCCAACATAATAAAATTATTATTGTATCAAACCAAAAGCCATAGTCGTGGTTAATGTTTAAATATTCCACTGACAAAAGCATTTCTATAAGAAATCAAGAACATGACTTAGGAAGCTCTCTATCACCTTAAAACAATGACAAAAGAAAGTAAAATAATAAAGTAAATATTGAAAAACAAGAGAAAACATTTTAATGTTGTATAGTTGATTACCTAAAAGGAAATTAAAAATATTAGTCCATTTCAAAGTATTTTAAATGCAACTTTCCTAAATAAAAGAAATAGTAAGCTATATAAGATGATAATAAATCATCTCTTTAGCAAAAGTTGTCCAAAGTAAATAATAAATTTAATGACATCTATAAATGTTCTGTATAAAAAAGAAAAGAATTTAACTGATGGACAAAATAATTTAAATAAGTGTAATGGTATAACAGGTCCCTTGATGAGAATACTCAATATTGTCAAACATGTATTGCTTCTCATATTAGCCTATTAATCTATTTATTAGATTTTTAATGAAAATTTTCATTAGATTTTAGAACTGAAAAATAATGTTTCTTAAGTTCATCTTGGAGTATAATATATAGACTCATGTAAGAAAGGGTGATTTATCATATAATAAAATAGGCTGTAATTTTACAATTCAATCAGTGGGTACAATTATTATGAAGTTATATAGTATACAATAAATATATTAAATTTTAAATTAGAAATATTCAAACATGTGGCATTTTTTTCCCAGTGAGTAAAGGACAAATGTGTATCTCATACTTAATGCTAGAGCAAAATTCAGATGTGTTCAATATTTAATATGAAAAAGTCCATATAGGCAGATAACTAAGTAATCATCAGATGAGAAAGAAGGTATAAAACAAAGAAATCATTTTGCTATGTAAAATGCAAAAAAAAGCAATCCACATGATGAAAGACCATAATTATTAAAAGAGGGACAAACATCAGGAAAACTATTTGTAACAAATGTAATAAACATGGGCTTAATATCATAAACATAAAAATATTCCTACAAAAATATGAAAATTTTAATTCCCCCAATTTTATAATTCACTAATTTTATAATTCACTAGGTATACATTATGATAGCAAGTTGAAATACAAAAACTAATGTATTCATGATAACATATCTCACTATGTTATTAAATATATTCTTTAACAACTACATATTAACAAATAGGTAGTAAATAGCAAGGGAAATCTAAGAGGAAGCTGAACTTCAATAAGAGATATGCTTTAATAAATTTTCTTACATCTAAGGTAACACTTCAAAAGTAATAGAAATAGTATGCATTTTACAATGAAAATAATTTCATAACACTACATGTGCAGAAAATATTAAAAATGTAAAATTTTGTAAATTTATATACAACTTAGTCATAGAAAACTCTGTAAGAAAGTGTACAAATATTATATACTGTGCACGTATAATATATAATATAATATAATAATAGCTATCATTGGTTGGTAGAATAACATTTATCTCTGGCTGGTGGAAATATTATATAATTTTTTTTTTGCGGTATGGGGGCCTCTCACTGTTGTGGCCTCTCCCGTTGTGGAGCACAGGCTCCGGACGCGCAGGCTCAGCGGCCATGGCTCACGGGCCCAGCCACTCCGCGGCATGTGGAATCTTCCCGGACCGGGGCACGAACCCGTGTCCCCTGCATCGGCAGGCGGACTCTCAACCACTGCACCACCAGGGAAGCCCCTATAATCTTATTTTTATTATGTCTTTTCTACATTGTTTAAATAATAGGTTACTTTTATATTTTTAAATGAAGTTCTTATCATCCAGGTATGCTGGCTAATCTGCCCAACTATCTAAGTGGAATGCCTAAATGGAGCCTTGTGTGACTTGTGAAAAGTATCCTTTACAGACACTTTATATTACAAAGCTACAGTCAAACAGCCAGGACTTAAATCCACTCATTCTAAGTCTTAGCCTCATGCTCTTTCCATTATATCTGTATACACCATGTTGCAAGACCAAGAATGTGGGGTGCTGCCTTAGTAGTGAAGACACCGGCCTGAGCCTGGAGGAAGGGACTATCTCTGTCAAGTCTGTAGCTGGAGACTTGATGTCTGGAAGAGGAAAAAATATCTCAAAGAAGAAGACTATTGAAAGAAGTAATTAAACATTTTTGAAGACCTAGATGCTAATTTCACAAATGTCCTTATAATTCACCATGTGCCCCAACTAAAGTAATTGTTAATGTAAGCTTGGTTAGGTTTCACAGCAAAGGCTAATAATAGATTCAAACTAGTGGAGGTAACATTACCACTGCTGTCATTGATGTGAAGTTAGAAATTAGCATAAACAATAATGCGGGTCCCCTTTTCTGTGCACAGAGTGTTACCCCTCTGGTTGGAATTAACGTTTCTATAACGTGTGGGTATTAATTGAGATAGAGATTGACAGTACTTTCTTTTTCACATATAGGACCTCGTAAGTTTTAACAATAAATAAACTTCATTCGAAATGAGGTTTGTAAAACAAAAATAAAATAATAATTTCCTAGGATTGGGTCATAAGAAATCTTCATTTACTGAGCAATATGGCATTTAAACAAGCTCATGGGAAATCATACAAATCCTAATATGAGCTGCTAATATGAATGTTTCTATGTTAATAAAAAAATTATATAAAGTCTTGACTTTAGAACTTGTGTGCAAGTAATATTAACATTAGACTATGATTATTGGAGCATGAATTTAGAAGGTAAGAATAATAAATTTTTTCTTTTTAAAATTGACTTAAAATGTTTCTAGCTACAGAAAATATATATCCAATACAGAAAATTTGGGATATCTAACAGCATAGTAAGACTCACTTTCGATCAGAACCCCACAGAAGTATAACACTTAATATTCTTTTCATTTGCTTCCAGCTGTCTCTTTCATCCTTCCCTCCCTTTTTTCCTTCCTCTCTTATTCTTTCTTTATTTGTGTCTTTTTGTCCCTTTCATCTTCATTCTCTTTTATGTATCAACCAATCTGTCATCAGTTAGCTTCCTATCTTTCAACCTATTTATAGTTAAGATCATATGGCCTATGTGGCATTCAGTTTTGCTTGCCTGTTTAAAAAACAATCAATTTATGATCGTTTTTCAACGTATTTAAATATTTGTTATAAACACAATCTTAAATGGCTTTATGATATTTCATAGTAAGAAGTGCTTCCTTAAATTGTACCATTAACAGTGGCCTGAAATTCTTCTTTACACAGATGTTTTTAAGCTGCTTCTCATCCTTGTTGTTATAGAACAATGTCAGAATTTTTGTCCTCCAAATGATTTATAAATATTGCACACATTCATAAGAGGGTATTTAGAATTTAGATTAATTTTCTGAATATATACTGAAATATTACTCAACATGTAATTTAGTGTGTGTTAAGTTTGCATGTGTGTGTATTTAGAAAGTTCAGATATTCTAAAAGAGGCATCTCTTTCATGGAAAGATCATATTTAGTTATTATACATTTAAGAAATTATGAAGATCAGTATAACACATACCTAATTTCATTATTTTCAGCTATTTTCCCTGAAACTCTTCCAAATGGACTGTGCCTACCTGATCTCAATCAGAGACATTAGAAAAAAAAAAAGCAAACAATAGACCAAATTATATGAAACCTGTAGTTATTGTGAAATGAAATAGCTAATATAAACTACATGTTTTTCTCAAATTCTTATTCACTGAGTAAAAGTTGTTACGCTATCAGAAACAAAATCATCCATGAGGTATTAGCTAAAGAAATACTATAGTCATGGGTTATTTCCAATTCAACACTAAAATAAAAAGTTTGAGACAGAAAATTGGTGCTTCAGAGTAACCTGAAAATGAAGGCTGTTGAACCACTACTCAGAACCATAATATTCATGTCTGGGGAATTCTAGACATTCTTTAGCTGTTTTCTGGAGTTCAGAGTAATCAGTCCAAGCAATCTCGCTTGCTTTGCCTACTGTACAATGGTTGTGCCTTAAATTTTTTCTTTTTTTTTCCATCTATGGCTCAAGATTAAAAAGTACCAGACCGTGAAAGAACACTACAGTGTTAAGAGTTCATATTGCTGTAATTTCTCTTAGCTTTGTGTTGTGAATTCTCTTGCCTTTTGTTCTTGCTGTTTTTTTTCCTTTTTATTAATGAAGTCTGAATCAGTTATTGCTGCATAAAGAGTAGGCCACTGACATGAACATCAAGAAAATTGTGATTTAGTGTAGTAATAATGCACTGAACTTGGGTGGCACTTTTCCTTTCAATATTTCTTGAACATTAATCACCTTCACACTTCCCCATCAGGCAGATCAGCTCTCCCTGTTTCACAGCAGGGAAGTCTGACAAAGAGGCAAAGTGATATGCCGAGAATTGTCAAATGTATTAAGAACCAAAATGAAAACAGAACCCAGAGTTTCTCAATAATAAAACCACAGTATGGGTAGCTTAGATGCCTGTATGATTTTTCAAGGTAGACCATCTCAGCTAAGCAGAGAGCATACTTATTAACAGATTCAAGAATGGGGGACAAAAGGTCCAGAAGATCATATAATACTAATCCTTATGTTTTGACATAAATATCTGTAAAGAGGTGCAAGCAATTTTTCAGAGGTCAATATTCTCTGAATTAATTTACATTTTTTTCCTTTTTGAATGGGACGTAGAGCTGGTGTGTGTTTAAAAAGAACCTCCTCCCTACCAAAGCAATATTGACCATATATACTCTGTCTCTATCTGAGAAAAGAAATTCTAATGTGATAGAATTGAATTTCAGAGACTCACTTAGAAAGTGTACCTGGGCTTTTAGTGGAACATAACAAAAATTTTAAATATTTTGAGTATCCTTCTTGTGACTATTTTTGAGTGATTTTTAATAAGTTGTTTTGTGCTTTTCTCTCTCTCTCTTTTTTCAATATCCTTTAACCCCAAACTACTTGGAACACACCTGTATTTGAACAAGTTGGTTGTATTTCATCTTTTAGGAAAGGAGAATGCATACCATGGGGAACTATGGGAGTCTCACTAAGTGGGTGTTAGAAAAGATTTAGACTATCTGAGCTTTGTTTAAGTGATTTGGGGGAAGGATTCAAGGAAGGGCTTATTCTGGATGCAGTGCTTTCATGAAGTAAGGACAGTTCTATGACTGGGTCTCTTCAGACATTTTATCTAAAAGAAGGATAGATGATAGCAAGTCTAACACTGTGATTGTAAAGAAGTAACAGTCACCCATATTAGCCAGGTTAGGGAAATGTTTAGTCATTTTTCTAAATGTGCTCTTCTCCTTGTTGTGTCTACAATTTAGACAATGTTCATGTTTTTCCTGAATACACACGTTGTTAGTAAGTGGTCTTGTTTTTGTCTAAATATATCATAGGCCTAGTGTAACCTTGTCTCATAGTGATGTTTGTGAAATTGTTTATGTCCATCAGAAGAATACCAAGGCCAAGTTGTGAGGGCCAGTTCAGCTCATAGCAACACTAAGGCCCAGCTGATATTACCAGGCCGGTTCCTGGATTCCAGGCACCGCCATTCACTTTCTTACATTGTTACCACACAGTGTCAGGCCTGAAGAAGATAAACTATAATATCAAGTAGGCACTAGATGAGCAATAAAGGAAGGCAAAAGAAAGGAAGTGGCTTAAATTACGCTCTAGTATAGATTACAGAAGACATCAGGCCTCACAAATAGCCAGTCAATTTTACCAACAGAGGGGACTATGTATGTGTTTGGAACAAAAGCCAGCTATGGACATGAGCAACATTCATTTGACTTCAAGAAAAATGAAGAGACAGATAGAGAGCTAGAAAGAGGAAGAAGGACAGAGAGAGGGAGAGAACTTATCCAGGGACCTAGGTCTGAGCAGGATTCAGAGAATCTGATTCTGGTCATATAAAGACCAGATTTTCCCACAGAAATTAAGAAGCCTGTGTAATTCTCATCTATACATATAATGAATGACAAAGCAAAAGTACATGTATTTTATTGGTGAAACATTTAATTTCCACTCAATATTCAGATATGACATTATTTGTATATATTTAAACATTTGTATTTGTTATTCCACCATGCATTCATAGTATTAATTCATTCCACAAAAATGTTACCAACGACACATGACATATGAAATGGAGTGGATATTGCATGATGCAGTTAAACATGGTTTCTGCCCTTTCAGAGCTTACATTGAATGTGAAATATACATATTTTAAAAGGAATTTGAGAAACCTTAAAGAAAAGACTACTTGCTAGAATGGGCTGCTGTTTACTTCCCACATTTCTATCTTGAAGAAGTCAGAAAGGAGAGATGTGAATGGATTTAGGGAAAATAAAAACCCATATTAATAGTAAAAAAAATCCTGAGGCTTTCAAAATTAATTTGTGACTTGTTGAGGGAGGAAAACTGCAGAGCAGGGCAAGGAACAGAATACCATAGTTATGGAAATGGTTTGGTTATGACCATATGTTTGGCCTCTTTCCTAGCATCATTGCGCTCAGCAGGGCAACACCAGGAAACCAAACATTCTCAGGAGAGATGAATAGATAATAATAGATGATGCTAGGCATGCCCCATTTCCTACACACTCACACCTACACACCAAGGCTAAAAGACCATGACAAAAAAGACAAAAACTCTTGGAAAAGAGCAATATCAAGAGTGAAAGTTCAAGAAGTTCCCATGGGGGAGTGGTAAGATTGAGGTCAGGGAGTGCAACAGCCAATAGAGGTGGCTCTGCTCTATGTACCCACCATAAAAACACCCACAACATGCACGCACACACACGCATACATATACACTTAAACTCACCAAGAGGGAAAAGAGTTAGGCCCAAAGCATTGAAATCTCTCTTCAGTGTATATATTTTCAGCAAAAGTACTTAATAGCCCCAGGGAAATAGAAGTTGACAGGCAGAAAATTACCACACTTATCATGAAATAAATAAGTAGCTGGTCACCTTGCACAAGTGTCAAGAGAATTAATAGAAGAAACAGAGAGAAATAATAAATATTTAACATGAATGTAATAGAAATATCAGAGAGATAGAAATTATAGGTAACATTGACCATTAACACATAGCTATGAAATGAATAAGGAATAGTTATAGATAAGAAATAATTGAATGAACTAGAATAACAAAATGAAAAAATGTTCAATGCAAATAAATATATATGTGCATCAGAAAGTCAGACTAAAAAATAAACAATAAATTAAATAAGAAACATAGAAATTGACATGTTAACATCTATGTAACTAGAATCCCAAAGAAAAGAAAATAGCAAATGTAGGAGGAAGAATATTTGAAAAAAATTAATCACTGCAAATTTCCAAAAATGTATAATGATGGATCTCAGATTGAAAAGATGCATGGAGAGCTAACCAGATACGTGAAAAAAACCTACACCTAGACACTTCACAATGAAAATTAATAAAACAAAACGATAATTAAATTTTACTGTAAAATATTCCAAAAAGGATTATCTAAAAAGAACAATAAATATATTGACATCATATTTGAAAAATCTAAATTGGAATAAAAAAGAAAATGGAGTAATATTTTAAAAGAAAAGAGAAAGAATCTGAAACATAATTTTTTATTTTAAGATAAACAATTATTAAATGTGAGAACACAATAAAGCTATTCTGAGGTTTATAAAACTACCAAAATTTAGCTATACAAAGAATTATTTTTTAAATATTATTGGAGGAAATATCCTAAATAGAAGTAAATCCAGAAGAAAGCAGCAGCATATACAGGTAATAACAGCAAATAAATGCATAGTTTATTTTCCAAAATACCCAGTAGAAAATTAAAATGTCTTTTAAAAATTTGCCCTCACAGTTTTAATTTTTTTTAACAAAGCAAAAATAATAATAGGATTTAAGTAAATGCATCATTATTCTATGATATTTTTAGGACATAGAATTTGTTAGAAATACATTCACATAAATATTGCACTGGGGTCATTTTTCTTTTCATTTTTGTTCTAATTTCAAAAAATTTTATTACACTCTGCTTTGTATATATGTTTAAATGAAATCTCTGTTTACATTTACTTTGTTAAGTGAGAGAGTCCTTGTTACTGATAATAAAATAATGCCCATGCCAGTAAACCATCACATGCTTCAGATTCAGAGTTATTCTTCAGAATTCTTATAGTTATTCTTCTACTTAAGTGTCCCTTAAAGTGGTGTCCAAATTTTAAAATATTTTTACCAACTTCTTAATATGTCTTATTTGTGCTTGGTTCTGGACACTCACAAAACTCGGAGATTACTTCTCAAGAAGAGATCCTATACAGACGTTATTAATTCTTGGAGAAATTTTGAAGTATAGTTTTATTTTAAAATAGTTTTGAAAGGAAAAGAAGAAATTTTCTACATTAAAAATAAATTCATGTTTCATGAAGCACTTGAAGACACTTTCTCTTACCTACAAACCTTAGATATAAAAAGAATATTTATGCTATTTAAATCACAAGCTCAGCCCCCCATAAGGGCTACATGGATATGCATTAATTAGATTTGTTTGGAAAATGAGAGGGAGAGAAGAACAGATCCAATTAGGAATTCCAAGACTTATTTTTAAGCAAACTTGTTAAGTTTTGGTTATTACCATTTTTCAACAACGGAAATCAATATGTTGAACAAATATATATTTAAAATAGGAAGTGTGTCCTTAAAAGTACTTATATTCCATAAGACATCCAATAAACGAAGTATTTACTTGAATTCTACTGTGGGGTTTTGACTTTAATACATTTCCACTATGAGATTAATACAAGTCCAAAATTTCAATCAAGCTCTTTCCAGTACTTTCTAACTTCCCTTAATCTTTCTTCATACAACTATTGCTATCTGTGATGATAGGAGAGAATTTAGGAAATTTTTAAGTAGTATCTTTCCATCTATTGCAAACCAGTCATAATGTTCCATGCAGAACAGACAGAGGTGGCCCAGAGCCAGAAAACCCTGACATTTAAAAGGTCCTGACACTATTCATAGATTCATACCCAGTTACAAAACAAGGATAGTTCACTCTCACAATGGGGCTATTATGCAGCTGTGTAGCACAGCTCTGTTTCAGATTATTTTCTCTTTGACAGAATGACTCGAAAGGTCAAGACTTTGCCATTAGATTTTCACCCTATACTTTGAAATGGACTCTTTTCAGCCATTTATTATGTTTATTCATTAGGAAATTCTCTATATTATTGGAAAGATGTGTCCTTTGATTTAAAATAGTTTGAGGTACCGATTATTAAATAATGTGTCTATTAACGTCACCTTTTAAATTTATTTTTTAAATCTGTACATCTGTCTTCATATATGTATGGCTTCCATCTTGAATTGGAGTATTAGAAATGCACCTCTGTATCTTCTCATCTGGTCATCATTAAATGTATCATTAAAAGAATGGCATTTGGACTTTCCTGGTGGCACAGTGGTTGAGAGTCCGCCTGCCGATGCAGGAGACATGGGTTCGTGCCCCGGTCCGGGAAGATCCCACATGCCGCGGAGCGGCTAGGCCTGTGACCCATGGCCACTGAGCCTGCGCGTCCGGAGCCTGTGCTCCACAGTGGGAGAGGCCACAACAGTGAGGGGCCCGCGTACCGCAAAAAAAAAAAAAAAAAGATGGCATTTGTTTGTTACATGTATCAGTAGTAGTGTATCTGTCTATATTTATGTGTACCATGTGATAAGTATTAGGTTCAGCTAATTTACCTAATTGAAACAATTCAACTATGAAAACTGCAAATAAGAGAAATGTACTTGAACTAGCCAGGACCTAAATGTACTGGGATACAGAGCTATCCCAGAGAATCTCAGGACAGAGATCCCAGACCCCAGGTCTGGATTAGGCTATGACCTCACATGATTATTTCCATGATCTCCATGATTTCCATGATTTCCATTGCAGTTATTAAATACTGCAATTTGGACTCAGTCTCTGGTTTTGTGAGTCATAGTCTAGTGCTCATTCCAGTAGTCTAGTGCTCATTCCAGTATAAAGCTAAGATTAATTTAAAACAGTCACAAACTTCATGGGTATTGTATATAACTGAAATATGTATCTCCTGAATAGCCCATTCAAAAATTTTTTTCCTCTTGAATTAAGTTCTTAAACAAAGATGTGCATTCATATCAAGAAACCCAAAAGGACAATGGTGGATTTAATGTCATTAAATAACAATTACGATGAACGTTTGTAGACTTTTTCTGAATGAGTTTATGCCTACCGGCACAGGTGCACCATAAATAGTAAGGTAGCTATAGCTATCATAGTTCCTTATATGAATGTTATGTGAAACAATAAGTGTGCCTCTAAGAGGAGAAGCACAAACATCATACACATACGTAGCCAAACATTCATAAAGCTCTGTTGGCCTGTGTGTAGGGCACTGTCTCAGGGAGAGATAAAATGCTGAATAACCTATACTGTAGAAGAATGACCAAATAATCATCTGTTTAACATAGCTCCTCAACATTAGACAAGCAAATTTCTTTATAGTTGTATCTGAAAGCATAACTGTTTTTGAATGCCTAACTAGTTCCTCTTCTATGACAACATGTGATGAATTGGAAGTAACTATGTAAAGAGTATGTTTCAGACATGGTGTTTTTTTAATGAAAACATATCTAGTTGACAAATCCCATTCCAATAAATTATAACAAATGAAATTTCTGGTTAACATTTCAAATGATATATGTGCTTCATCTTTCTCTGGTCCATCCTTATTATGGAAGTTTGAATGATGTGCCACTGAAGATAGGACCAGAAAAAATAGAGGTTCCAAGTCTCAGCAAAACTTTGAAAAATTGGATGTTATTTTCACATATTCCTACATGCTATAAGAAATTCATAGCAGAGAGAAAGAGAAAGACAGATAAATAACACTTTTTCCTAATTTCACCAGGTAAGAGTAAATAAATACTGTCATCTGTAAATGAGGTGTTCTTCTCTATGGCAGTTTTTATTTGCTATCTTATGTTTTAGACTTCAGAACATACTTTATTTTAGCTCAGTTTTCCCATCAAACCTAAGATCTTCAAGGTCAAAATGAGACTTAATTTTCTTTGTAACTGCTGCAGTACCTGACTCACTGGGTGTTCAGCAAACTGTGCCATTGGAGATTTCATGGATTATCATGCACAGCCCCAAATAGATATGCTGTTCCAACAAAGAGGAAAGGGCAGTAGAGCAGAGCTTGACAATAGAAAAAGCTACCTCCCTATTTGCCTCCCTATATGCAATAAACTATCGGTGGAGCAAAAACTGTGCAGACCTGGAGGGACATAGTGGCATGCTTCAGAAAGTTTGCTATTCTGGGAACAAGAAGTGGTACTTGGAAAATTTTTAAAAAGAAAAGTACAGTGTCTGCTTTTCCCCCCTTTTGGATAACGTGTGGTGATTAGTAAACTTGAAAGTAATAAAATGTTCAGGTTATTCAACAGATATTTCACATGTGATTCTACAGATGTCTTAACATAAGGGTTAAAACATTTCTGGAAGTCCCCAGACAAAATCGTAAAGAATTGGCTGTCAGTAGGCTTTGCCTATATGTGAGAAGGTAGAGTATTGATGGGGAAGAATAATAAAAAGAAACACAGACCAAAAATTTCTAAATGGATTTTGAGAAGATATCACATGCAGTGTATTTACATATTTCTTAGAAAATAATACAAATAGTCTAGTTAGCTCAGTCTGTCTGAGCTTACGATGTGTCTAATGTGTACTTGCTTTTTTGCCTGGAATGTCAATTTTCTCCTCATTTAGAAAGCAGGTTGGCTAAAGGAACAGAGAATTGCAGATTCACAGGATGTATTGAAAATGGGGTTTATTAACTTCACATTTTCTCAGTAGAAAGCCTTTCTACTGTTGTGAACGAATAAAATCCAATACATAACTCTGAAAGCATTTTTTACAAGCCTCCACTATGAGTCCTTTATTTGTCTTGGAGAGGAATTGAGTTTTGTATTGGAAAATGTTACTGGAATGCATTCAGTTTCTACATTTCCTATGCTTTGATCTGGAAATGTAAGATATATAATGTATTAACTAAATCTAATACTAGATCATATATGTATGTTTTATAATTTGAAGCCATTTTATTTCAAAATCACATGTATGTGAATCATAGAAATCAAACCATGGATAAAGGAAAACACAGAAGATGGTTCAACTGAAAGGAAATCCATCTGATTAAAAATAGTGAGGATACTTTTCAGATGCCTCCAAATATGTTAGTTTCTATCTTAACAATGGGAATTTAGGTCTGGTGAACTTACATATTTCATTTCTCCTTAAAGACATATTACTTGTAGTTAACAAGTGAATGAGAAAGGCTGACTGAAACAGTAGACCTGCTCTCTGATATTTGAACCCTATTACCTGAAGAGCATTGTTTTTCTAAGTGCAGTACACACAATGCTTTTAGGAGATAATTAATAGTTGTGTTCCTTTTTTTTAAAGTTGAAAACATAAAATCAGCATTAAGAACCAGTGATTTCATAGATATGCTACTCAAAAAGAAGCTAAATTTATTTAAGCAATATTTAAAGAAATTTCTCTGTCTCATCTATTCTTTTCTTCCTTTTTCTTGCCCTTTGTTTTGACATAATCAAGTTTTGTCTTCTTTTTAATCATTCTACATTATCTCCTCTATTGGATTTTTTTAGCTATACTGTTTTGAATTTTTTTTTTTTTAGAATTTGGGAACTAAAATTTATGGCAGTCAACATTAATAAATATTAGATCAGTTTACTAAAAATATAAGACTTTATAACTGATTGATTCCATTTATTCCTTTATATCTCTACATGCTATTGGGCATATTTTATAACTCCCACCATATATTGCTATTAAATTTGCCTTAAGCATTCAATAGTATTTTAAAAATAATTTGTATTTATCCACATATTTACCGTTTCCATGGGTCTTTTCTACAGACCCATGCTTCTGTCTGAGATTGTTGCCTTTCAAAATAAGACATTTCTATTGTAATTTTGTAGTACAACAAATTTTCTAAGCTTATGTATGTTTGAAATGTTTTTATTTCACATTCAATTTTAAAGAAGATGCTAGATATAGTATACTAGTTTGATTTATTTTCTTTTATCACTTTAAAAATGTTACATTGTCTTCTGGCTCCATTGTATCTGATATGAGGGATGCCAAATGCTTTTCTTTTCTTTTTCTTTTTTCTTCTGAATGCATTGCGTATTTTTCATGACTGCTTAAAAAAATTTTGTTTTTGCTAACTTTTGGATTTCAGCAGCTTACCTATGTTGCATGTAGTGGTGGCTTTCTCTGTGTTTTTCTGTTTGGAATTCATTAAGTCCTTGGATCAGTCACTTAACATCTTTCATCAATTTTAGAAAATATTCTGCCCTTTATTTTCTCTCCTCTCCTTCTGGAATGCCAATCATATCTAGATTTGATAGTACGATGTTTCCACACAGGTTTCAGATACTTTAATCTTTTTAAAAATTATTTTTTTTCTTACTATACTTTAGTCTGTACAATTTCTACTTACTTTATTTTACAAATTTTCTCTTCCTCCATGTCTAGTCTTCTATTATTTGCATCAAAACACTTCTTTATTTTAGATACTTTATGTCATTTAATTTTTAATTTTGTTCCTTATTTAGAGTTTCCTTTCATTTCTTGAATTTTCCCATCTGTTTTTCAGGATTCAGAACACTGTGCATTCTGCTGTCTAGTACCTGAAAAGAGTCACTTCCTATGTTTTGTCAAAATTAGAATTGATCAGAGTAGGAGGGTAACTCTATTACTAACTCTGTTATCACAGTCAAACCGAGGAGTTAACATGAATTCATTCTTCTGTTTTATTTAACTTTTAGTTATTCTCTTATAGGCTCCAGAGAGTTTGCTGTTGTTGTCTTTTATTGATTCTAGTTCAAATTATCATTTATTATTACGGCTAATATGCTTTCATTAATTTTAAAAAATATGATTGTTTACTTTCTGGTTTTAAAAATCTCTTGTATTTTTCATTTTAGATTTTTCTCCTAAATTGTACCATGTTTGGTTTTTTTGTGTGTGTGTGTGTGTGGTACACAGGCCTCTCACTGTTGTGGCCTCTCCTGTTGCAGAGCACAGGCTCCAGACACGTGGGCTCAGAGGCCATGGCTCACGGGCCCAGTCGCTCTGCGGCATGTGGGATCTTCCCAGACTGGGGCACGAACCCGTGTCCGCTGCATCGACAGGCAGACTCTTAACCACTGCACCACCAGGGAAGCCCCCATGTTTGTTTGTTTTTTGTTCTGAGTATGATATATTTTATTTACTTTATCATCAGCAGTTAAGTTCAATTAAAACTTATAACAGGCTTCCCTGATGGCGCAGTGGTTGAGAGTCCACCTGCCGATGCAGGGGACATGGGTTCGTGCCACAGTCCAGGAAGATTCCACATGCCGCGGAGCGGCTGCTCCCGTGAGCCATGGCTGCTGAGCCTGCGTGTCCGGAGGCTGTGCTCCGCAACGGGAGAGGTCACAACAGTGAGAGGCCTGCGTATTGAAAAAAAAAAAAACAACTTATAACAGATAGAACGTATAGTGATAGCTATTACCTGAACAAAAAATAAATTGGAAAAATCAGAACCTGAGAAATATGAACAACTATTACAAATGATCTAATATTCATGTCACTGCAGTCTCAAAAGGAGATAAGAAAGAGAATGGGACTGAAAATTTATTCAAAGAAATAATGGCTTAAAGTTTCCCAAATTTGGCCTTAAAACCCCCAAACAATAGATTCAAAAACTGAGAAATCTGCACATAGCATAAACTAAAAGAAATCCACATCAAGACCTCTCCTACTCAAAATTCTGAAAACTAAACACGAAGAAAAAACCTTGAAAATGACCAGAAAAAAACAATGCATTACATATAGTGAAAAACAATTTGAATGTGAGTTGATTTCTCATCAAAAGCCATGGAGACCAGCAAGAAATAGCACAGTGTTTTTCAAATGCTGATAAAAACAAAACAAAACAAAACTGTTAACACAAAAGTCTATATCCAGTGAAATTATTCTTAAGTTATGAGGGGAAAATTGAGACAATCTTAGATGAAGGAAAACCAAGATAAATTATCAAGTTCTCTAAAAAGAAAAAAAATGATAAGAGAAGGAATCTTGGATTATCAGGAAAGAAGAAAAATGATGATAAGAGCAAAAATATGGTTAAATACAATAGATTTTCTTC
This sequence comes from Neophocaena asiaeorientalis asiaeorientalis, assembly GCF_003031525.2. NCBI lineage: Eukaryota > Metazoa > Chordata > Mammalia > Artiodactyla > Phocoenidae > Neophocaena > Neophocaena asiaeorientalis. The sequence continues at coordinate 1,122,920 of NW_020173940.1, read as the reverse complement.
TATTAAATTTTTAAAAATGTGTTTGGCGGTTGAAACAAAAATCATATCACTGTCTATTGTAGTTTGGAACATATGGGAAACACTAAAGAAATCAAAGAAGATCTAAATAAATGGAGAGATGCATCATGTTTATGGATTCAAAGACTCATTCTAGAGATGATGTTAATTCTTCCCAACCTGGTATACAAGTTTAACACAATTTATATGAAAATCACAGCAAAAAGTTTGGTATATAAAGACAGAATTATTCCAAAATTCATATGGAAAGTAAATGAACTAGAATAGCTAAAACAACTTTTAGAAAGAAGAATTAAATGGAAGCCATCATTCTACCTGTTTCTAAAAGTAACTATGTAGCTACAGTATTATGTTGTATTTTTTGAGGCATAGACACATAGATCATTTGAACAGAATAGAACACCCTGAAAGAGACCCATACAAATACTGCCAACTGGTTCATGACAAAGTTGCAAAAGTAAGTCTATTGAAGAAGAGCAGCATTTTCCATAAATAGTACTTGAGCAATGGGATATTATCCATGGAGAGAAGGGAAATGAGCTTTACTTAAATCTCATACATTATATAAAAATTAACTTAAAATGGATCACATATTTAAATATAAATTGTAATACTCTAAAACTTTTAGAACATAACACAGAAGAAAGCCCTTAGGACTTACGAATCAGTGAAGAGTTCTTAGACATGCAATTAAAAGCATGATCCATAAAAGAAAAAAGTCAGTAAATTGTAAGTTATCAAAATTCCTGATTTTTGCTTTGCAAAATACTCTGTTCAGATGATCAAAAACACACTATAGGTTGGAAGAAAATATTTGCAAAGCATGTATTTTTTTAAAAATATTTATTTATTTAGGGCTGTGTTGGGTCTTCGTTTCTGTGCGAGGGCTTTCTCTAGTTGTGGCAAGCGGGGGCCACTCTTCATCGTGGTGTGCGGGCCTCTCACTATTGTGGCTTCTCTTGTTGCGGAGCACAGGTTCCATATGTGCAGGCTCAGTCGTTGTGGCTCATGGGCCTAGTTGCTCTGCGGCATGTGGGATCTTCCCAGACCTGGGCTCGAACCTGTGTCCCCTGCATTGGCAGGCAGATTCTCAACCACTGCACCACCAAGGAAGCCCCAAAGCATGTATTTTTGACTCATGAGTCCTTACAAAGGACTTATACTGGGAATCTAAAAAGAACACTCAAAATTCAGTAGTGAAAAATAAAAGATCCAATTAGAACTTGGGAAAAAACACATAAAGAGATGTTTAACCAAAGAGGATATATAGATTGCAAGTACAGAAAAATAAGTCTGTTAAGAGATTTTCAACATCACTAGACATTAGACTGAAAATACAAAGATGATCATTATAAGTTATTATTATACATTTTTTGTTTCATTTATTTAGATTTAACATATAAGTGGTATCATATGATATTTGTCTTTCTCTGAATTACTTAGTATGATAATCTCTATGTCCATTCATGTTGCTGTAAATGGCACTATTTTATTCTTTTTTGTTTCCATGTATTGGCTATTATAAACAGTGCTGCAATGAACATTGGGGTGCATGTATATTTTTGAATGGTGGTTTTCTCAGGATATATGTCCAGGAGTGGGATTGTAGGATCATAGGGTAGCTCTACTTTTAGTTTTTTAAGGAACCTCCATACCGTTCTCCATAGTGGCTGTACCAATTTACATTCCCACCAACAGTGTAGGAGGGTCCCTTTTCTCCACACCCTCTCCAACATTTATTGTTTGTAGACTTTCTGATGACGGCCATTCTGACTGGTGTGAGGTGACACCTCATTGTAGTTTTGATTTGCAATTCTCTAATAATTAGTGATGTTGAGCAGCTTTTCATGTGGCTGTTTGCCATCTGTATATCTTCCTTGGAGAAATGTCTGAGGTTTTCTGCCCATTTATTGATTGGGTCGTTTTTTGTTTTTTGTTTTTTGATATTGAGCTGCATGAGTTATTTGTATATTTTGGAGATTAATCCCTTGTTTTCTGCATCCTTTGCAAATATTTTCTTCCATTCTGTAGGTTGTCCTGAGTATGTCATTGAGTATGATGTTATATGTGTGTTTGTCATATATGGCCTTTATTATGTTGAGGTAGGTTCCCTCTATGCCCACTTTCTTGAGGGTTTTTATTATAAGTGGATGTTAAATTTTACCAGAACTTTTTCTGCATCTGTTGAAATGATCATGTGGTTTTTATTCTTCAATTTGTTAATGTGATGTATCACACTGTTACATATCTTTTGGAACAGCTGAAAGAAATAGAGACAAAAACAGCAGAATACACATTTTTTTCAAGTGCACATGGAATATTCTCCAGGATAGATCACATGCTAGGCCAGAAACAAGTCTCAACAAGTCTAAGAGGATAGATATTATATCAAGCATTTTTTCCAAGTACTATGGTATGAAACTATTTAGAAATCAATTAGAAGAAGAAAAATGGGAAAATCAGAAACCCTTGGAGACAAAACAACATGGTACTAAACAACCAATGGGTCAATGAAGAAATCAAAGAGGAAATCAGAAAATTACTTGAAAGAAATGAAAATGGAAACACAACTTTTCAAAAACTATGGGATGCAGCAAAAGCAGTTCTAAGCGGAAAGTTTATAGTGATACAGGCTTACCACAAAAAACAAGAAAAATATTGAATAAACAGTCTAACCTTACACCTAAAGGAGCTATATAAAAGAAAACAAAGTCCAAAGTCAGTGGAAGGAAGAACATAATAAAGATAAGAGTGGGGAAAAACAAAAGAGAGACCAAAAAAAACAAAAGAAAAGATCAATGAAACCAAGAGCTGTTTTTTTAAAAAGATAAACAAAATAGATAAACCTTTAGCCAGGCTCATCAAGAAGAAAAGAGAGAGGAACCAAATAAACAAAATAAGAATTGAATGAGGAGAAATAAAAACTGATAACTACAGAAATACAAAAAATCATAACAGAATACTATGAAAAGCTTTATGCTAACAAATTGGACAACCTAGAATAAATGGACAAATTTCTAGAAACATACAACCTTCCAAAACTGAATCAGGAAGAAATAGAGAATCTGAACAGACCAATGAGTAGTAGGGAAGTTGAATTTGTAATAAAAAACTCCCAGAAAACAAAAGTCCAGGACTGGATGGCTTCACAGGGTAATTGCACAAAACATATAAAGAAGAGCCAATACCTACCCTTCTCAAAATATTCCAAAAATTGAAGAGGTTGCAACACTACCAAATTCATTCTACAAACACCATTACTAAGATACCAAAACCAGAAAAAGACACTACAAAAAAAGAAAATTACAGGCCAATATATTATACACACACACACACATACATACATACTATATATGTGTATCTATGTAGATATATACAGTGAAATATTAGTCATAAAAGAAAAATGAAATTCTGCCATTTGAAACAAAGTGGAATGACCTAGAGAGTATTATGCTTACTGAAAAAGTCAGACAGAGAAAGACAGTCTATGTTATCACTTATATGTAGAATCTAATAAATAAAACAAAAAAACTTATATAACAAAACAGAAACAGATTCACAGATATAGAGAACAAACTAGTACCAGTGGGGAGAGGGAAGGGGGATGGGTGATATAGGGTATGGGATTAAGAGACACAAACTACTATGTATAAAATAAATAAGAAACAAGAATATATTGTACAGCACAGGGAAATATAGCCATTATTTTACTTTAAACGGACTATAATCTACAAAAACATTGAATCACTATATTGTACACCTGAAACTAATGTGATATTTTAAATCAACTATACTTCAATAAAAATACAGAACATGAGGAGCTAGCAAAGAGAGAGAGAACCTGAGTCTCTCATATATTTCAAGTGAGCATATAAAATGGTATAGCTACTCTGAATAATAGTTTGCCAGTTTCTTAAAAAAATAATCATACACTTACCATTCAACCTGAACATTTATCTAAGAGAAATGAAAAATTGTGTCCATACAAATCTGTACATGGTTGTTCATAGAAGTTTTATTTATAAAACTGGAAACAACTAAAATGCTTCCTCAATAGGTGAATGTTTAAAGAATGTTAAAACAATGTTTAAAGAAATATGGTGATACAATTAGTAGACTTTTCCCACATTTTAACATTTTCACCACTTCTCTCCAAATAAATGCAAATATTTTAAGAAGTTGAGTAATACAATTACTAAAATATTTAAGAAGAAACTGGCCTGGAAATGTGAGGCTCACATCAAATTTGAAGGTGTTTGTTTTCAGAAATGTTAACATGAAGTCATTTAAATTCAAACGATATATGAAAGTATGCATTTTGAAACCCTAATCATAAAAAGGGCTCTCACAACTTCCTGATTCTAAAAATAATATTTCAAAGCCCCAAGTGATCTCTCAAATATCCATGATCAATAGATATCAACATACATATGTGTTCTATAGTATATATGAGTAAATGAAAGAAGACTAATTCAAACTTGTCTAATCTCAAAAGGAGAATTTTTAAACTTCTAAGGCAAAATGGAATACAAGATTTTTTGTGTGTACATACCATGTTAGATAAAGAAATGAAAAATATAGAGGAAAAAAAAGTAACAACACTGTTCGTAGAATATAACATCATTCAACTATGTTGGAGAATAATTCAGCATAACCTAGTAAAGATGAGTATGGGCATAACCTCTGATTTATGCTTATATTATTTCCTGTGCACATGCCAAGGATTAAACCATTGCAATAAGACATCCACAGAAATAATCATGACTCTACTGTTAGTAATAATAAATACAAAAACAAGTTAACCAAAACCTACAGGAACCACTAAAAAAAACCCCACAAAAACTAAGCTAAATAATAAATACAACAAGAAGAATAGAAACAGCCCAAGTTTCCATAAAAAAGAGAATGGTTACATTTGGTATTTGTGTACCATTTACTACCTGAAAGCAGAGGAAAAAAATGAAATACAGCCATGTACATCAATAAGAATGGATCTCAACCATATGATATTAAACAACATATGCCAAATGCAGGAGAATACATGCAATATAACCCAGCGTGTACAAGCTTCAGAAAGAAGAAAAATAATTAAACACTATGTTGTCCAGGAATGCATAAATATGTTATACATATAAAGTAAAGCAAGGAAATGATGAGCAAAGGATTCAGAATAGCAGCTACATCTGGGGAAAAATGGGAAAATTTAACCTGGGGACAGGGAGATGGGTAGGAAGTGCAGTAGAAGCAATTAAAGGCATTGGTAATTTTAAAAATTTAAGCCATATATAGATGTTTATTTCCTTATTACTCTTTAAATCAAGTTTTTTCCACTTGTGATCAATATCACAATTTTTTTAAAGCAACTTTCAGAGCAGCCAAAAGAAGCCCAACATTTTTAGCCAGCTTGAGTTAAGACTATGTCTCTTCCCTAGAAGCCTGCTAAAGGTTGCAACAGAACAAATTCTCATCGTCTTTTAGAAATCAAAACCATTTTTAGGTATAGTATTTAAGAAAGTAAACTCTGCAGCCTGGTGTCAAGTCAGTATGATAAAGCCTGAATTACAAGTTCAAATGATACAACTGTTCATTTCACCTTATGCAATGCTGGCTAGAACCAATATTATGTTAATTGTAGCTTTAGTCCAGGTTTTCCTCCTTCACTTCCTGCTCTTTGAAACATTTCCTTATTTTTCTTACTTTCTTTAAACTAGACTTTTTTTTAATGGGGTAAGTATAAGCTTTTGAATCTCAACTTCTCTGATTTTTTGTGTTGTTGTTGCAGTTATTTAAAGTCTCTGAGCCACAATTTAATTATCATTAAAATAGATAATAACACATACCTCATAGTGTATTTTTGCAATTAAAATAATATAAAACTTTCCAGCCTAACACCTAGAAATTAGGAGATGTTAAATAGAATTTAGCTCTCCTTGCATCCTTTTTCTTATTTCAGTTTCAGGTCTACCCTTTTGGCTAGACCTGCAAGAGTGCTCTGACTAGTTCCTTTCTTTTTCTTTCTTTCTTTCTTTCTTTCTTTCTTTCTTTCTTTCTTTCTTTCTTTCTTTCTCTCTCTCTCTCTCCCTCCCTCCCTCCCTCCCTCCCTCCCTCTCTCTCTCTCGCTCTTTCTTTCTTTCTTTTTCTTTTTCATGTGCACTTCATCTATCCCTCTATCCCTTAGTATCCCTGATCCAGATCTTCACTTTCTAAAATATTTTTTCTTCCTTTTATTCTTAATCTACCCATTTTTTCAATGACTTTATATAATAAAGATTTAATTTTGACTCACAGCATAATCAACCATAGTTCAATGTACTCATTTTTAAAATAGCATTCTGTCTCTTTTTTCTTTTGCAAACCTGTTTTGTTCTGAACTCAAACCTGCTCACCTGACCAATAGGTCAAAATTTCTACATCATCGCTGTGGCTCTGTTGGCAGATGCTCTCATGAGTCACATATAAGATTAATATGTAAAGAAACCCTCATTTATCCTTTCCTCTAAATTACTGCAGTCATTCTCCCATGACCATTGCCAGCTTGAACACACAAAAATCCATAATGTAGGTAGAAAATAATTTTTATACAATTAGTTTTTGGGGGGCAAAACTTTACATTTTATTCACTGAAAATATGTCATAATAAATTCTAGGATCAGTGTACTGTTTACACTTAGCAGAGATCCTATTTCAGTATTGATTGTTGTTACATCTTAAGACTAGATGGATTATTTCTCCCCACAAAAAGCATACTCAAATTACCAAAAAACATTAATCTTTCTGTGGGCATAGGAAGAGTCAAGATTTTCCTCCATGTTTAAAATTCAGGAGGGACACCTTCTAAGCCTTCCACATAGTTTAAAATTAGCCAGCAATATATTTTTGCATATAGTACTCTCATATACCAGTATTGTAAATACATATAAAATATGTTCTGTTGGTATTTAATTACTTCTGTTCATAACAGATCTCTGATGTCCATTATAGATAGTTTATATTTGTGATACATCATTATCTTGACACATACTGAGACAATTACTTGTGTTTATAGGATTCTCAGGCTTATTCAAACTTAATGAGTAATAAGCAGCAGAAGAAGCTCAATATTTTTGAAACTCACAGATATTGAGCATAAAAAGTAAATTTGCTTTTGTCCATAGAGCTCCCCAAATTTCTGTTATATAAGAAGGTGGAAAATTACAATGGGAAGAAAGACAAAGAACAAGTTAGGTAGCTGTGGTATGGCACCCTGCCAAATAGTTATGATAAGTCTGTACTCCTGCAATAAATGAAACAGCATCTGCATTGTACAGAAGCAATTGAGGAGTGGTTCCCTAGGCTACTTTAGTCAACACTATTTTGAAGAGGCAAAATAATATCTAGGATCACTCTCACTAAAAGATCCCCAAAGTTAATGGGATGTGTTATTAATACTACATATGTAGGGTTTTTACTTGAAAAAAATTTATTTTCTTTTTCACTTGACATGATCAGAAAGGATTATGGCTCAGAAAGCAGACACCAAAATGAGATCATATAAAAACAACTGAAATAAGGTATTAAACATTTAATTGATATTCAGACTTACTCAGTGTTAGTTCAATTTTGGTTTTATGTGTGAATTCCAACCAAGAAACATTTTTTAAAATCAAAAATGTGAAAACTAATATTGGTATTAGCTTCTCTTATTAGATTAAGATTTTATCAATTTATTCTTTGCTTTTATACATTTCTATGTGACCACAAATACTTATATAATACAAGTGACATGTCTGGGCTTCTTTTGCATTGTTTTATTTTATTTGATCATGAAATGGAATCCTGTCATGGGAAAGAGTTAATCAGAGTTTGTGAACACCACATACCTAAGCACAGCAAATACACAAAAAGTAACATAATGTGGTTTCTACTCCTTGGAGATTCATGTTCCTTTAAGAAAATGAAAGAACAGGAAAGAAAAACAAAACAAAACAAAACTGGAGAACCACATATGCGGTATACAAAATTGATATGTGGAAATCTGTTGCTTCTATACACCAACAGCAAACTATCAGAAAGGGAAATTAAGAAACAATTCCATTTACAATTGCATCTAAAATAATAAAATACCTAGAAATAAATATGACCAAAGTGGTAAAAGACTTGTACTTAGAAAACTATATGACACTGATGAAAGAAATTTAAGACAACACAAATAGAAAAGATATATCATACTCATGGATTGGAAGAATTAATATTGTTAAAATGACCATACTCCTCAAGATAATCTACAGATTAAATTTAATCCTTATCAAAATACCAATGGCATTTTTCATGGAACTAGAACAAATAATTCTAAAATTTGTATGAAAACACAAAAGACTCTGAATAGCCAAAACAATCTTGAGAGAGAAGAAAAAGCTAGAGATATAAGCTCCTTGATTTCAAACTACTACAAAGCTACAGTAATCAAAACAGTATAGTACTGACACAAAAATAGATACATAGATCAATGGAACAGAAAAGAGAGATAGGAAATAAACCCCAAACTTATATGGTTAATTAAGGCAAGAATATACAATGTGGAAAAAGCCTTTTCAGTAACGTTGTTGGGAAAACTAGACAGTACATGCAAAAGAATAAAACTGGATGACTTTCTCATACAATATACAAAAATAAACTGAAATGGATTAAAAACTTAAATGTAAGAGCTGAAACCATAAAACTCCTAGAAGAAAATATAGACAGGACATTCTTTGACATTGGAATTAGCAATATATTTCAGATATGTCACTTCAGTCCAGGGTAACAAAAGCAAAAATAACAAATGGTACTAAATCAAACTAAAAGCCTTTGCACAGTGAAGGAAACTATCAGCAAAATGAAAAGGCAGTCTTCTGGATAGGAGAAGATATTTGCAAATGATATGTTCAATAAGAGGTTAATAGTCAAAATATACAAAGAACTCCTACAACTCAACATCAGAACAAACAACCAGATTTGTAAAATGAACAGAGGACCTGAATGGACATTTTTCCAAAGACAGACAGATGACCAACAGACACATGAAAAGATGCTCAACATCACTAATCATCAGTGAAATGCAAATCAAAACTACAATGTGATACCACCTCACACCTGGCAGAATGGCTATCATCAAAAGACAACAAATAACAAGTGCTGGGGAGGATGTGGAGAAAAGGGAACCCTCATACACTCTTGGTGGGATTATAGATTGTTGCAGCCACAATTGCAAACATTATGAAGGTTTCTCAAAAACTAAAAATAAAGTTGCTGTGACCCAAAGAGAAAAAAAAAAACAACACTAATTCAAAAAAATGGATGTACTTCAATATTCACTGCAGCATTATTTACAATAGCTAAGACATGGAAGCAACCAAAGTATCCATTGATAGATGAATTGATAAAGAAAATGTGACATATGTATGAATATTACTCAACCATAAAAAAAGAAATCTTGACATTTGTGATAACATGGATAGATCTAGACGATATTATTCTAAGTGAAATAAGTCAGAGAAAGACAAATACTACATGATTTCACTTATATGTGAAATCTGAAAAATGAAGCAAACCAATAAACTAAACAAAAGAAAGACTCATAGATACAGAGAACAATTGGTGGTTGCCAGCAGGGAAGGGGATAGGGGACTGGGTAAAATAGGTGTAGGGGATTAAGAGGTGCAAATCTCCAATTATATAATAAATAACTACAAAATATCAATGGAATGAACACTAAGAAACATATTATATATCCAAATTGAAATATACATGAAGACTGATAAGACATTTCTTACTGTGAAAGTATTCCTTGCTTTATTTCTTTCTGCATTATAAACTGTTTTTCACAACATCTGGTATATGGATCATGGAGATTAAAACTATTTTCATAATAACACTTAGGTGTTACTTGCCATTTTCAATTTTTTAACACTGCACTAATGGTGCAAAAGCAATAGTGGGTGAAAGTGATTGTATAAATTAGGCAATGGCACTAAATTGTAACAGCAGTCACTTACAGAGAAAATAAAATGCCAATTTTACTTAAGATAAGCTAGTAATATTTATTCATTCAATTAAATAAAATTAAATATATCATTTAAAAATATATTTTTTTAAGAAAGTAGTCCTTGCAACAAAATGGGAGGCAAATTGTGGTTATTAAGACTGCAGCATTTGGCAGACATTTTCTTAGAAATGAACAAAATGAGCATTCCACTTCAAGGAAAACAAATTACAGTATTTATATTAAATGGTAAAATTTAAGATTTTAAGAGAAAATTAAAATTTGGGAAAACTTGTACCTGTCACCATGAGCTTGGCAGTTTCCTGATTCTTAAAGACTTTTCTAATTATATCAGTGGTGACATTGACAAAGGTATAACTTTCTTTTGAAATTTTTAAGTGGAGAGTGATAACATTTGGAACGACATAATCAGTGAACAAATATTTTCCAAATGACGAGTCCATGATGTTCCAAATCACTATGGGTAAAATGTTCCTTCACAGTGCAAACTACACAAATGGATTTTAATATAAGATAGTACTAAAATTTCGTAATAAGCTTTCATATTCCACATTGGAATTTACTTTGAAGAAATTACCACATGTTGAATTTTGTTTCATATCATAAAAGGATATCCACTATTATCTAAAAAGACTATTAAAATACTTTCCCTTTTTTAAGTATGTATTTGTGGGAACCCCACCTTTTTCATATATTTCAATCAAAAGAGCAAATTAAAATTGTCTTCTACTCAGCCAGCAATTAAAGATATATACATAAGTGTAAATCTGTGTTACTTACCTCACTAGCTTTTCATTGTTTTAAAATGAACAGAGGACCTGAATGGACATTTTTCCAAAGACAGACAGATGACCAACAGACACATGAAAAGATGCTCAACATCACTAATCATCAGTGAAATGCAAATCAAAACTACAATGTGATACCACCTCACACCTGGCAGAATGGCTATCATCAAAAGACAACAAATAACAAGTGCTGGGGAGGATGTGGAGAAAAGGGAACCCTCATACACTCTTGGTGGGATTATAGATTGTTGCAGCCACAATTGCAAACATTATGAAGGTTTCTCAAAAACTAAAAATAAAGTTGCTGTGACCCAAAGAGAAAAAAAAAAACAACACTAATTCAAAAAAATGGATGTACTTCAATATTCACTGCAGCATTATTTACAATAGCTAAGACATGGAAGCAACCAAAGTATCCATTGATAGATGAATTGATAAAGAAAATGTGACATATGTATGAATATTACTCAACCATAAAAAAAGAAATCTTGACATTTGTGATAACATGGATAGATCTAGACGATATTATTCTAAGTGAAATAAGTCAGAGAAAGACAAATACTACATGATTTCACTTATATGTGAAATCTGAAAAATGAAGCAAACCAATAAACTAAACAAAAGAAAGACTCATAGATACAGAGAACAATTGGTGGTTGCCAGCAGGGAAGGGGATAGGGGACTGGGTTTTTTCTTCTCTGATTGCTGTGGCTAAAACTTCCAAAACTATGTTGAATAAGAGTGGTGAGAGTGGGCAAACTTGTCTTGTTTCTGATCTTAGTGGAAATGCTTTCAGTTTTTCACCATTTTGGATGATGTTGGCTGTGGGTTTGTCATATATGGCCATTATTATGTTGAGGAAAATTCCCTCTATGCCTACTTTCTGCAGGGTTTTTATCATAAATGGGTGTTGAATTCTGTCGAAAGCTTTCTCTGCATCTATTGAGATGATCATATGGTTTTTCTCCTTCAATTTGTTAATATGGTGTATAACATTGATAGATTTGCGTATATTTAAGAATCCTTCCATTCCTGGAATAAACCCCACTTGATCAAGGTGTATGATGCGTTTAATGTGCTGTTGGATTCTGTTTGCTAGTATTTTGTTGAGGATCTTTGCATCTATGTTCATCAGTGATATTGGCCTGTAGTTTTCTTTCTTTGTGAAATCCTTGTCTGGTTTTGCTATCAGGGTGATGGTGGCCTCGTAGAATGAGTTTGGGAGTGTTCCTCCCTCTGCTGTATTTTGAAAGAGTTTGAGAAGGGTAGCTATTAGCTCTTCTCTAAATGTTTGATAGAATTCGCCTGTGAAGCCATCTGGTCCTGGGCTTTTGTTTGTTGGAAGATTTTTAATCACAGTTTCAATTTCAGTGCTTGTGATTGGCCTGTTCATATTTTCTATTCCTTCCTGATTCAGTCTTGGCACGTTGTGCATTTCTAAGAATTTGTCCATTTCTTCCAGGTTGTCCGTTTTATTGGCATAGAGTTGCTTGTAGTAATCTCTCATGATCCTTTGTATTTCTGCAGTATCAGTTGTTACTTCTCCTTTTTCATTTCTAATTCTATTGATTTGAGTCTTCTCCCTTTTTTTCTTGATGAGTCTAGCTAATGGTTTATCAATTTTGTTTATCTTCTCAAAGAACCAGCTTTTAGTTTTATTGATCTTTGCTATCATTTCCTTCATTTCTTTTTCATTTCTTTCCGATCTGATTTTTATGACTTCTTTCCTTCTGCTAACTTGGGTTATTATTGTTCTTCTTTCTCTAATGGCTTTACGCGCAAGGTTATTGTTTATTCGAGATGTTTCCTGTTTCTTAAGGTAGGATTGTATTGCTATAAACTTCCCTCTAAGAATTGCTTTTGCTGCATCCCATAGGTTTTGGGTCGATGTGTCTCCATTGTCGTTTGTTTCTAGGTATTTTTTTTTATTTCCTCTTTGATTCCTTCAGTGATCACTTCGTTATTAAGTAGTGTATTGTATAGACTCCATGTGTTTTTATATTTTACAGATCTTTTCCTGTAATTGATATCTAGTCTCATAGC
>NW_020173940.1:1109290-1109857 GCF_003031525.2 Neophocaena asiaeorientalis asiaeorientalis | reverse complement strand
TTGTCCCAGAGGTCTCTGAGACTGTCCTCAGTTCTTTTCATTCTTTTTTCTTTATTCTGCTCTGCAGTAGTTATTTACACTATTTTATCTTCTGGGTCACTTATCCGTTCTTCAGCCTCAGTTATTCTGCTATTGATCCCATCTAGAATAGTTTTAATTTCATTTATTGTGTTGTTCATCGTTGCTTGTTTCATCGCTAGTTCTTCTAGGTTCTTGTTAAATGTTTATTACATTTTGTCTATTCTATTTCCAAGATTTTGGATCATCTTTACTATCATTATTCTGAATTCTTTTTCAGGTAGACTGCCTATTTCCTCTTCATTTGTTAGGTCTGGTGGGTTTTTATCTTGCTCCTTCATCTGCTGTGTGTTATTCTGTCTTTTCATTTTGCTTATCTTACTGTGTTTGGGATCTTCTTTTTGCAGGCTGCATGCTAAGTTATTAAAATAAAAAATAATTATTAAGAAAATTTTTTAAAAAAGGAAAACAATAATAAAAACAATGGATGGATAGAACCCAAGGACAAATGTTGAAAGCAAAGCTATACAGACAAAATCTCACACAGAA
>NW_020173940.1:1108652-1109110 GCF_003031525.2 Neophocaena asiaeorientalis asiaeorientalis | reverse complement strand
TTTGATATTCTGTGGTGCTGGGAGGTCTCTTGCGGACCAGTGTCCTGAAGTTGGCTCTCCCACCTCAGAGGCACAGCACTGACTCCTGGCTGCAGAACCAAGAGCCTTTCATCCACATGGCTCAGAATAAAAGGGATAAAAAGTAGAAAGAAAGAAAGAAAGAGGCTAAAATAAAATAAAGATAAAATAAAATAAAGTTATTAAAATAAAAAATAATTATTAAGAAAAAAAACAATGGACGGACAGAACCCTAGGACACATGGTGAAAGCAAAGCTATACAGACAAAATCTCACACAGAAGCATACACATAGACACTCACAAAAAAGAGGAAAAGGGGAAAAAATAATAAATCTTGCTCTCAACGTTCACCTCCTCAATTTGGGATGATTGGTTGTCTATTCATGTATTTCACAGATGCAGGTACATCAAATTGATTGTGGAGCTTTAATCCGCTGCT
>NW_020173940.1:1104621-1105595 GCF_003031525.2 Neophocaena asiaeorientalis asiaeorientalis | reverse complement strand
TCCTGTCTTGCTAGTTGTTTAGCATAGGGTATCCAGCACTGTAGCTTGCTGGTCATTGAGTGAAGCTGGGTGCTGGTGTTAAGATGGAGATCTCTGGGAGATTTTCACCGTTTGATATTCTGTGGTGCTGGGAGGTCTCTTGCGGACCAGTGTCCTGAAGTTGGCTCTCCCACCTCAGAGGCACAGCACTGACTCCTGGCTGCAGAACCAAGAGCCTTTCATCCACATGGCTCAGAATAAAAGGGATAAAAAGTAGAAAGAAAGAAAGAAAGAGGCTAAAATAAAATAAAGATAAAATAAAATAAAGTTATTAAAATAAAAAATAATTATTAAGAAAATTTTTTAAAAAAGGAAAACAATAATAAAAACAATGGATGGATAGAACCCAAGGACAAATGTTGAAAGCAAAGCTATACAGACAAAATCTCACACAGAAGCATCAGAAGAGTAAGCCCAGCTCGCTGTGACTAGAGAAAGCCTGCACGCAACAACGAAGACCCAACAGAGAAAAATAAATAAATAAAAATATATTAATTAATTAAAATTTTAGTTTCTCAGTCACAATAGCCACATTTCAAGTGTTTATACAGGCAAAATACCTTCGATGCTACCACACTGGGCTGTACAGATATAGAATATTGCCATTATCACTGAGTAGTCTACTAGACAGCTCTGTTCTAAATAGTTACCTAATTACTCTTAAGAGATACCCAAAGAATTGTATTTTCCCAGCCTTTCAGCTATTGGAAATATTTGGTTTAAATATATATGCTGGGGCTTCCCTGGTGGTGCAATGGTTGAGAGTCCACATGCCGATGCAGGGTACACGGGTTCATGCCCTTGTCCGGGAAGATCCCACATGCAGCGGAGTGGCTAGGCCCGTGAGCCATGGCCGCTGAGCCTGTTCGTCCGGAGCCTGTGCTCCGCAATGGGAGAGGCCACAACAGTGAGAGGCCCGCATACCGCAAAAAAAA
>NW_020173940.1:1050760-1104555 GCF_003031525.2 Neophocaena asiaeorientalis asiaeorientalis | reverse complement strand
TATATATGCTGTACTAAATATCTTACAAAATTTATATGAAGTGTGTGATTACTATAAACAATATGTTATAATCTGGACATTAGAATATAATTCAATAAAGTTGTTGATTCTTTAAAAACATTATAAATAATGTAACTGTGAGGTATATACATATATATATATACACAGTTCAATGTAGTTCTCAATGTAAAATATGTCATCAAGCATGACACGAACCTAGTACCATAAGAATACTGAAGGATGGGTTTTGTCATCATAAGAATGCAGATGAATCAGTTTTTAGGTCATAAAATTAGGGACATCATGGAAGAACTTGAGAAGATAAGGAATGTGTGAAATTCCATAAGTAGATAAAATAGAATCCATAAAAAAATTATGAAATTTCATAATGTAAAAAATTCTGAGTGAAAAAGGAGATGGAGACCCAGAGAACTGTATGCTTTTCAGATTGACTAATACATTGATTAATCAAGTTTAAATACATAGTATATTTAAATACATAGAATCCATTTTAGGGAAAAAGTAAGAGATAATATTAGAAAGACAGATACAATTATATTTGTGAGTCTTTGATAAGAAATAATCTCTTTTAACAAATATAATTCACTTCACAGTGGTAATACACAGTTTGGAGCAAGAATGATTCAGTTAAGATTGTGTGTTAAGAGTATTCAAACAATAGCCTAATTATAATATGCTAGGGCCTAATCTGAAAATAAAGTGAGTACTTAGAAAATTGGAACTATGTGGATGAGGCACAAAAATAATGTTTTGACAGTAGGCATGGACAGGTATGAATAGATGGGAGAAACAGCAACAAGATTTCATATGTTATCACCAACCTGATCATCTTTTCCAAAGGACACAAAAAGAAAGGATGTGTTTAGTAGTGAATGAGTTTTCCTCTTAAAGAGACAAATGATCAAATGAGAAAAAATATATTGTTATAAATAATATTGATTTTTGAAATTTATTGCAACTGCATTTATAACTATAATGAAAATGGTTTTAAAACTCTCAACTAAAACTGGAAGAAAATTAAATCCCACATAATAGTGGCTAATATTTATAGATTACTAATTACTTGAGGTATAACCTTTTTACACTTACGGGTTTTTTTTGTTTTTTGTTTCTTGTGGTACGCAGGCCTCTCACTATTGTGTCCTCTCCCATTGCGGAGCACAGGCTCCAGACACGCAGGCTCAGCGGCCATGGCTCACGGGTGCAGCCGCTCCGCGGCATGTGGGATCTTCCCGGACCGGGGCATGAACCCGTGTCCGCTGCATCGGCAGGCGGACTCTCAACCACTGCGCCACCAGGGAAGCCCACACCTATGTTTTTAGGTCATTGTTATAGCCACACTTTTAAGTAAGATCTATTGCTATTGATATTTTAAGGATAAAGACATTTAGATTAAGACAGCATAAATTATTTTTTTTTTAAAAGCAACCAGTGTCAGAGTTTATTGGAAACATGTTTGATGTCTAATCTGAAGTTCTATACTGTTACATTTTATGCTTCCTCTGGTTTCCTTTATATACTTTAGATTATTCTGACCTCATATAGGCTTCTTTATTGATTGCAGAAAACATTATTCCACTTCTGATAATTATATGTTCAAAAATATGTTGGAAAAAATTTAAAAGCTTATAAGGGGAAACATTAAAAGTTATTTTTTTACAAAAATTATGTAAGGTTTTGTAAATTGTGATAAGGGGTTTAAAAAATATTAAGTGTAGTGAGAGAACTAATGCAATCTGTTATTTATGAGAGAGAGAAGATCTGACATACATTTTCTAATGAAGAGAAAGTGTGCTCTGTAGAGTATGGCTTACAGTGGAAGAGTTGTGTCATTGGGGTGAACAATTGTAAAATTATTGTACAGACAAAGGGAGAGCTGTTTTTAGAGTGGGAATTGCTTTAAAGAAGGAATATTGGAAATAACAGAAATGAATTGCAGTTAATGGTTTGGAAAAGACCACTTGAGAGTACTTAGTGATAGATAGGAGGAAGGGATTAAAAAAAAAGTGAAATCAAAGGTAATACAATACCTTTAATTGAAAAAATAAATATATCATTATATATTTAATGCCATTATTTAATTATATATTATTATAAATAAAATATTAAAATTAGTTTTACAAATTATTATAAAGTAGTAAGCTTACCACAGTATTTGACATCTAACATTGAGCTCTTTCCAACTGTGTCACTAAATTATTGTAAATGAAATGTTTCAGTTAATTGTACCTGTGGATGTTATAGTTTTAGATCCAGAAAAAAGCTTTGTTCCAGAAACTGAAACTTATTAATAAAATACTAAATACTTCTTTAGGATTGCCAAGAATGAAATTCTGTCATTAAGTCTCTCATTTGTATTTATCATTTCACATGGTTTTCATCAGAGTTTTAACCCTTCCAACTAATTCTTCAGTTTAGATAATGTAAATCAACTCAAAGTATTTTTATAAATTTTTAATAAATTTCTTAAATAAATTTTTTACATTTATGCACTTTTGATTTTCAATGGTCTTATTAGTCAAGGAAACTAACAACATTGATTTTATTCTCATGCTTTTTTAAATTTATTTATGTTAACTCCACATCTTTTTATAAATATTAAAATTCATGACACCTTAAAAATGTTGTCTATCTGTAGTGATTCATTTATGTTTAAATCATCCAAAGGTTTAAGCAAGTGTATCAAAAGTAATTTTAATAGTAGTAAAATATTTTGGATGAATATGTTTGTCCTGTGTTTGAAACAGTATAATAGTTGTTACAGAGAGATTCCATGGTATAAATACATTCAGACGATATTCAAAGAGCAGTTTATGAAACTAAGTGTGGGTGAAAAAAAAAGAGATGGTTTCTACCAACTCATTAAAATATCTGTGTATTAATTGATCATTAAAACATAATTTCTATCTCAAAAATCTATTTTGCTTATGTAGGCAATGATTTAAATTATTCTAAATATGCACAAATATTCACAGCTTTCCTATCTGTCCTTTTGGATAATGGATATGAAAGTTTATTTGCTAAATTACAAAGTGCTATTTAAATGTAAGAGCTTATTATAAAAATGTTATTTTAAAGTAACAAGTAAAAGTGCTTTCTGTATACTTTAAAATAAGTATCACAGTTTTCTTTATTCCTTTTCAGATCTTGGTATTAACCCAGACCATCATCAATTATTCCAGCTAACTACAAGGAGTTCACTAAGTAAGTTAGTAAATTTTGTATTAATATAGCATGGCTGTCATGTGACCTAGATTATTTAAATGTGTTTGGCTCTCTTCTATCTTGGATTTAAATGTTTGATTAATACTTTCTAAAATCAATTAATATTTTCTACTTCTTTTCTCTACTTTCTCTTTTCATTAAGAAGCTTAAACTGAAAGAGTGAAAAAGTGTTGATTTCTGTTCCCTTCTCTTTCTTCTTTGATATTTCCTGACATTTTCACTGGAGATATTTTGGTAATCACTCAAGCAGATGAGTGCCACATTATCATTATTTGATTTTATAGCCAAATAATCAATTTAGATTTCTTGAGACAGATGCAAATACATAGAAATAAAACATACAAATGAGAGTTACTAAATATGGCTTTTTAAAATACTGTGTAGAAACTTGATTAAACATCTAATATCTATATATTTTTAAAATATCTATAAGTAAATACTCATATTGACATGTATATTATAATAATAATGTAAATACAGATGTAACTCAACCTATTATAGGCTTTCAGAACTCATTAATCCATAACTATTCACTGAACTATATTCCAGACACTACTCTTTGTAGTGTAGATAGGAGAGGAAAGAAGTTCTAATGCCTGCCTCCAAGCAGTTCACACACTGAGAAGGACTCAGACATCTAACAAACAGACATATATTCATGCTGTAGAAGAACACAGACTGAGCACCTCACCAGAGCTTTGTGGATGAGGTCTCTTCCTAGAGAAAGGAGTACCTAAATTGATAGCTGACGTCTGAACAGTACTTAGGGGAAGAATTAGCAGAGAATTCTAGCCAGGAGGAAGAGTGCCTTCCAGTACTATAGATCAGAGGCCAAGGGCTATTGGGAAAACATAAGGAGCTCTTAAGTGTTATGTTACAAGAGGAAAGGGCCATGTGGTAAAGCTTTAGAGGTTATCAGAGGCCAGGTCAAATAGGCCTTGTTAAGACATTTGGATATGACCTTAGGGCAATGGGGAGGGACTGGAGATCTTTATGAGGTGCACACATGCTCAGATTTGCATTAGTGTAAATGTAATGTAATTCCAGGTTTATGAATTATGGGTCAACAAGATCAGGTGTTAGGCAGCTTTAGTAAAACAAGATATGATGGCCTTGGCTTGAGTAATAATGGGAAGAATGAAACAGTCTGTATAGATAGGTTGAGAGCAACACAAATAAGACCAGGAAGACTCCTTTGGCTAAGAAGTGAGTGATATCTAGTAACTATGATTGCCAGAAAGTTTTCCAAGGAGGATTTTCCTTTTAACACTTTGAGTTATGTGGTTATACAAATATATACACATTACTCAATGCACAAAAAATTAAGACTTTTTTCATTGCGTATAAACTCATAAAATTTACAGAATTTACTGATGTCCACTGTCTCCACCACCCTGAGGAAATTTGTTTATTATTCATCACAAAATAATCTTTACCATTGTTTGTTAGCTGTTGTGTAAATTTTAAAAATGCTGAAGTATTTTTTAAAAACAAACAACATTCTAATTTTGTATACATGTTAGGCCTTTTTTTAATGATATAATCTTGCTAGGAAAGAATATGTTTCATAGACCTCTTTGAAATCATTTCCTAAAGTCTACCTTTATCACATAATCACATCCCTGTTTTTATAATGGCTTTTGTTGGTATAAATAGACATGCAGAAATTGAATTCCAGTCAGTGATGATAAGCTAACCATACATGGTTCAACTAATTTTTGTTACTAAGCAAATTGAATGAAGTATTGTCTTATTCTTGCCTAAGGCTGAAAGCTTTTATATTACATGTGTACATTAGTGAACCATTATACCCTGAGAAATTATTGGCTATGTTTTTTCAAAAAGTGGCTGCAACTTTGACTACATTTTATTAAATATCATTTTATGAAATTAATTAAGAGCCACTGTTACTTCCATTTTTAACAAAGTTCTCTTCTTCTTACTCTATTCTTAAAAAAGTCTAAATGAAAAACAAGTCTAAAGCTAATTGCAGTCACCTATCACTTTCCTTTGCAGATTGCAAAATAACTCCTACAAGATCATTTAACAATCATACAGATCACTATTTATTAGTAGGGGAAAGCAACTACATTAAATGAGAAGGGAATCCCCCTCCCCAAGCTATCCTCTATACCTGACACTCTGCATCCTTCCTTGTGGCATTTTAATCTCATGATTTTTCTATAATGATATTTTACATTCCTACAAGATAAGAATAACCTTCCCATTTAGAAAACCTCTCCCCTCCCTAAAAATTATAATATCAGACAATCCAAAGACAAACCTACAGTTTCAGGTTTTTTTTTGAAAATATAAGGACAGAATATGTTTTCTATTGTTTCTTAACCATGCGATATAATATGTATATCCCCAAAGCAGGTGTGTCATGTAAGAAGTTTGCGTTCAGAATCATTTGATAATAAAAATCATGTAGATTTTAGTTGTTTTAAGGTGATATATATTTAATTATTTAAATAAAAGTAAAAGAATTTCTATATGGAATTTTTGAGTGACTTGGCACATGCTACTTGATATATGTTACTGCTTCAGCCATTGACTTCCCATATATCACTGTGGGAAGGTTGAACTCAGTTGTGTATATTTACATTTGTATCATTTATTAACAAATACTTCTTCTGGAAAGACCTGGTCTCTAAGCTTACAAAATTTCTCTAAAGAGAGAGGGAGTCTGGAAAGTAAACATACTGTCCCTTGAAATTTCATGAAATAGTCATACCTTCTTGTTCAGTGCCACATTCTTGAAGCATGATGAAGAAAATTAGAGCAAAAAGATTTGGCAGCCTTGGGCAACTGGTCACTAGGACTATTTTCAATACCAGCACAGAAGCTATTCTAACAATTACCACCTCCTTCACTATCCTCAACTACATAATTTATTCTTATGGCATGCTCAGTGCACCATCCTTACTGAGAATAGGAAGTTTGTGATCAGTGGGAAGCCCATTTCTATTTTTCAGGAGTGCAATTCTACTAGCCTGAATGTAGTGGTACAGTTCTAAATATGATGTGGAGTTCATAGGTATCTTCAGCCTCAGAAAGTTTAAGATCACTTACAGCATGGAATAAAAATGTCATTATCTGTTCCCATTTTGTTGATATTTCCATGTTTGTGTTAGAAGTGAACCATGAAAGTATCTTACTCTTTCAAGATTGTCAACAATATTTCCCACACCAACAACTTTTCATTTCCTTTAGACAAGAATATCCAAGCAACTTCACCATCATGACCATAGTGTATGTACAACTACTATCCAAAAGAAAGTGGATGGCCATTCTGGCAGACTGTGATTCGATGTTTGTTGTGCTACCCAGAATATTATTCCTGTATTCAAAGACACTGCCAAGTCTTCAGGCAAATGAGAAATTCACTGACATGGCCTTTTATGTACGAATCCCAGACACATTTTTTGAAGATCTGTTTTATAGTCTTAAAAAAGTTGCCAAAGTGCTTTTATGTCAATAGGATGGAGAAGGAAACATTGGATGGACCACTGAGGGACAGCAAGGGTTACACTGAGATGACATTGTCTCCTGTGAATTAATAGTGAAATCCATTATTTCTGGAGTGAAAATAATTTTGGCTACAGCAGTAGTGGGTGTGAACCTCATTGTCTCCGTTATCAGTCCCAAAAAAAGTTCGAAAGGAAAATGTGGCACTCAGATGCCAAGGAGACACTGTTCCAACTCTTTTTTTCATGACATTGAGAATTTTTCATCTTCCACTGATCTTACCCCAGATCCTATTAAGTGAAAGAAAGGCAGTCAGAATCCTTTCCCTCATATAATATATATGTAGGAACTATAGACAACATTGTATCTATAAGGGGAAATATGTGTGCATGTGCAAACACACACACATACACACACACAAAAACATATAACTATGAAATACCTATAATCATTTCAAAGGCAAAATATAGAAAGATCAGAAAGAAGGGGAAAAAAATTGGATGGAAGATGTTCTATGGATAGTCTCTCTAGGAAGAGATATTCAATCTAATCTCCAAAAATTGAGTCAAGTGAGGTATTAAGACATATGTATAAAAACACAGAGATGGCTAAAAACTTGGTAAGCGTATTTTAAAAAAGACCACTGTAATTGCAGTGTAGTGAGACGAAAATAATTAGATAACTACTTAAAATGAAGTTAGAGGAAAATGAGTTAGAGCAAAGAGGCAGTGTCTTTATCAAGGCACTGTAAGCCATGGTAAAGAATTATCAGAATTATTACTTCATCCTAAGACAATGGAGAGCCATTGCATAGTTTGATCAAAATTGCATAATAATAATAATATATATATACACACATATACATGTATACATCTATGTATTTGTATGTGTGTATACATGCTTATATAAAGCATTATCTGCTATGCAGAAACTGTACTGGGGACAGATGAAATTGGGGGTATTAGTCTGCTGTAGGAAAAATGGGGTATGAGAGGATGGTCATGTTCCAGATCTAGGTGAGTCCCCGGGACAAGCCGCCAAGTGAGCGTCCTTGGCTCCACACAGGAAAGAGTTCAAGAGTGAGCCATAGTAAAGTGAAAGCAGGTTTATTTAGAGAGATAAACATTCCATAGACAGAGTGTGGGCTGTCTCAGAAGGTGAGAGAGGTGGCCCCAGGGCTTGGGGTCTTGTCAGGAAGTGAGAATGGCCAAGGTGAGGTATGGGGTGGTTAGTTTTTATGGGCTGGGTAATTTCATAGACTAATGAGTGGGAGGAATATTCTAATTGTCTTGGAGAAGGGGATTTCCAGGAATTCCGGCATCACCCACATTTGTCCTTTTATGGTCAGCCTCGGAACTGTCATGGCACCTGTGGGTGTGCCATTTAGCATGCTAATACATTACAATGAGTGTATAATGAGTCTCAGGGTCTACTGGAAGTCAAATCTTCCACCATCTTGGGCCTAGCAAGTTCTAACCGGTTTTTGTGGTGTCCTGTTCTTCTTAATGGTTGTGTCATTGTTTTAATTGTTGTGCCCTGCCCTGTTCCTTCCTGTCTCAAAATGATACCTTACACATCTGTAACAAATCAGTACTAAGCAATAGTGCGCTATTAAATAAAATATTTTCATTTATGTTGATCTAGCCCTCCTCTATTCATTTTTAAATGCATGATAATCAGCTTTGGAAGTTAAATCAGTAAGGGTTTCTTATGCAAGCAAGGGTTGAATTAGATGCTAACAATAGTGAGCTTCATCAGAGTAGCATTTTGTCAGCACAACAAGGCAAATCTCAGTTGTAACTAGAAACAAAAGGAAAACATTAACGTTGAGCATCATTACAGGTAACTGGAATTTATCATTCTAGTTAACAACAATAATACATTTAAAAATTAAACAGGTCTTCTTAAAAATCTCAACCATGAATTATATTATTCTTGACAGTATAATAAGAAGTTTTGCTTTTTCACTAACTACACCTTCTGTGAAAAAGAGAAGTTAGTGATCTGTTGAATTTGAAATGATAAAAAAACAAAGGGCGAAATCTAGGCCATAATACTTTTAATAGAAGCTGCATAACTGTGCATCACTTTTCTTTAGAAAGGTTTTACAGGAAAAGAATTAGTCTTGGAAACGTTAGATGAGATTTGGTCATGGTCTTCCATCTGCTGGTTTTCTTTGTATTTTTATCTTTTCTCTTTGTTAGTTTGAATAAGGGCAAGCTTACTTCTTTTCCTATGAAGGATTTGGCCTTATCAAATAACTGAAATAACATAAATAGCCTTACAGAGAAAAATAATTTGATCCAACTAAATGTGAATTGGTTTATATGTATTTTTGCTCAACTTAGCACAATTTAATAATTATGAGCACCAAATTTCAGTCACAGTAAAAGTATTCAAGTTTAAATGTTATTTGATAAGTCTCCAAGAGTTGATCTATGAATACTAAAATAAAATACCTATTACAAAAAACCAAGCTCTGTGTATCAAAACAAATGATTAGGGAATTCTGTCCAATTAACAAGCCATCAAAGGTTTATTGAATTTTGAGATGAAAGTAAGTTTTTGTAAACACAATGAATCACTTTGGGAGAAGAAAAATTTTATATCAGAGGTTATATAAACTAAGGGAAAGATCTCTACGAGCAATAGACAGCTAACTTAACAGGTGTGTTCATATCAGTAGTCACATATCTTCCTCTACTTACCTACACTTTAAAAAAAAAGAGGTCTCAACTGAACAACAACAGCAAAAATAGCGTATAATCATATAATCTTAGATCTAGAAGTTCCCCTACCTTAGATGTCAGTCTCTGCTTCCTTCCAAAGTTAGGATTCATGTACTTTAATTCCTGTTAGATGTTTCCTCAATCACCATTAATAAGAAAAAATATCTCATATTAGAGAGGACACTATAATGGAATCTCTAGCATAAATTATTTCCCTCCCCAAATATATGTGTTTACTGAATTAGTCTTAGTACTAAAAGTAGGCATGATCCTGGTAAGTTCATCTACTGTAGTTAAAGAAATTTATGGGACCAAACTGTGGACAATTAGACATAAAGTGCTATATGTTAGAAATATATATCCCCAATTGCTAGTGACAGCTATTCATTGATCATGAGAATGAGGCTTAGAATGATGCAGACATGGAGGACCCAAAATTTTTTTTAAAGAAAGCAGTTATGAAAAAGTTTTATCCTTGAAGCCATAAATAAATGACACATCTTAACCAATCCTGAAACCCAGTTTACCTCTAGATGTTCTGTTATGTGAATGAATATATTTGGTTATGGTTTAAGAGAATTTGAATTAAATTATGTGTTTCAGTAACTGCAGCTGAAAAATGCCAGATGGTAACACAAGCCACTCTCCGTATCGATGGCCCTTCTTTATATGCTTATCAGAGTGTTGATTTTCCTCTGAATAGTGGCACCTATAACTGTTTACAATACATAAGAAATGGTCAGATTATTCCAGAGTATGGACTTGTTTTTGTCACTTGATTGGGAAACCAAGCATGAAGTGAGATAGACACAGAAAGGTGACATACAGATCCCCATCAGGGAAGGATCTGCTGCGAACCTGCAGGGAGTATGGTCAGCAGACAGCCTCCAGCAGTCAGTTTCTTGATTATCTGTTTCAGCAGTAGAGGGCCATTTCACCCAATGTCACACCCTTCCCAAGATGGCCTGAACCTGTTGACTGAGCAAGGTGGGGCTAAAAAGGGCTTGTCATTTCAGTCTAACACAGAATAAGTCTGAAGGCAACATTTGCTTTAGTGTGTCACACTGGACTGGCTGAAGCTTTGCTGGGCCTTTATCATAGTTAAAATTCTATCACAGGCCTATCTTGCTTTTTCCACCTTACTTTCATTGTTGTTGATCCTTAATATATGGTACATATTGTAACCCAAACTCTATCTCCAGGTCTGTTTCTGTAAAACCCAACCAACCTGCAACATTAACTTATCCTAGCCATTTTTAGCATGTTTCCAACCTTAATGGTACATATTAAGGATTTTAGGGAGTAAAATTTATCAAGTATTTTACTTGAACTGTAATCAAGACATATACCAATATTATGCATCTCATCATCATAACATTTGCTGAATTTGCTAGTATTTTCTATTTATTTCTTCAACTTCTCCATTAGGATATAAGTACTTCTGCTGCACAAGGATATTTCTTTTCTTTCTGTGTGCATGGTGATTGTGATGGTTAATATTATGTGCCAAGTGGCTGAGCCCAGATATTTGGCCAAACATTAGTCTAGATATTTCTATGAGGGTGTTTTTGGATGAGATTAACATTTAAGTCAGTGGACTTTGACAAAACATATTGCCTTTCATAGTGTGAGTGGGCCTCATGCAATCAGTTGAAGGTCTGAATAGAACGGGAAGACTGGCCTCACCTGAGCAAGCGAGAATTCATCAGACTGCTTTTCGACTTCATCTGCATCATTGACTCTTTCTGGTTTTGCACCAGATGGACTTCAGAGTCAAACTGAAACACTGGCTCTCCTATGTCTCCAACGTGTCAGTGTTCAGACTGGACCTGCAGGCTTGGCTTTCCTTTGTCTCCAGCTTTCCAGTCCACCCTGAAAATTTTGGACGTGCCAGCTGCCGTAATGACATGAGTCAACTCTTTATATATATATATATATATATATATGTGTGTGTGTGTATATATATATATATATATATATATATATATATATATATGTACAAACACACACACACATTCTATTGGTTCTGTTTTTCTGGAGAACACTGAGTACTACAGTGCTTGAGTTATAATTGATTCTTAATAAATATTTGCTTTTGAAAGCAATCAAGAATTTATGATAAAAGATAAATTCCTGGAGAAAAATGGCTGGCACAGTAGACTCAATAAATGTCAGTTATACATATCAGTTTATTTTTGCATAAGATTAAAATGGTGATAAAATTGAAAGTAAGATATAGCAGGTATTTTTTTCCATTTAATTGAAGGGATATATCTTCTGATAAAGCATGGATATTTAAAAAGAGACTGCGACATAAAATTTAAAAAGACTATTCACAGCTAATGCCATTAGATAATGCCATTAGTTAAAAATTTTCCCAAACTGATGAAACAATTGAAATTTCTAATAAATAGTAAGCATATAAAATAGAATTAATAAAAAGAAGTCTATGGCTACATAGGTTATTGTGACACTTCAGACATTTCAGCTGACCCTTCAGCTAAATTATTCAAAATTGAGGAAAATAAAAATATTTTTCAAAGAAAATTTTAAAAATTCATAAAATGACTGATGATCCTCAAAAAATGAGCTTTGAAGTTATATACTTCAGTTGGAAGAAAGACTAGGATGAATGATCAAAGAAATGGCTATAATTGTGAGTAAATATAAACTCATTATCACTGTAACAAAGAATAATATCTAATCTATAGGTTAAAAGTAATAATTGACGATAGAGCTGCAATAAATGTAGTGTGAAGTGAGAATAATGAGTGAAGTGATTAGAAATAGAGTTGTCTAGTGTCTCTATATTTCTCAGATAAATGGCAGCAGCATGATTAGTTTGGGACTCTCTTTTGGTAAGTATGCATGAAAAATTTTAAGGAATCCAATAAAATAGAATAGTACTAAAATATGTTGTCTCCAAATCAGCAGAGGAAAGAAATTGAAATGAGGAAAAGAAATCAATTCAGGGAATATTAAAAGGAATAAAGAAAAATATGGAAAAATATAAAGTAGAGAATACTATGTTAAAATTAAGTCAAAACATTGCAATAATTAAAATAAATTTAAGAAGATTGAATTTTCTAGTTAACAAAGTTTGTCAGATTGGATTAAAAATACACCTATATACTCTTTTTAGAAAAACTATGTAATATAAAACATCTAAAATAGAAATATCTAAAATCTATCTAAAATAAGACATTTTTAGGAAAAATATCTTAAAATAACTAAAATAAAATGAAAAAATCTCAAAGAAAAACACATAAAATAAATATCTAAAATATAAAAACAAATATCTTGTATAAAATAAAATCTTTTATACAAGACAGTATAAAAAAGACAAAAAAAAAAAGGTCAGGCAAATGCCAAGCAAATGAAACATGGGATAGGTATATTGATATCATACAAAAAAATGTCTCACCAGTAATAGACAACAATTTTAAACTTGATGCACCCTATAAATTGGTCTCAAAATATGTAAAACCAATCTACATCGTCATAGAAGGGTGAAATAGATCACTCAGTTATGAAAAGTTATAGAAATAATATATGAGATTTGAACAATTAAAGTGACCAATTAATAGACAAATGCATAGATACATACAATTCTCAAGTACACATGGATCTTTTATAAAAATTGGACATTCACAAGGTCATAGAACAATTTAAATTTCACAGGATCAGATGAAAATTCTTGTTTCTATCTAAGTAGTAAGAAAATAGCAGACCTACCTCAAAAAGATGCTAAGAACAGAAACAAATGGTACTAAAAACCAAAAAACAATGCACTGAAGATGGCAGGCCACATATATTGAGAGAGACAGTAGCCATTTAAGCGATGAACCAATTCTAGAACTTCCCTGGTTTTGACCTTCTTGTTATATTAGATCATAAATGCCTTTATTATTTAACAACCTTTGTAGGTAATTATTATATTTGCAGCTCTAAAAAAGTTTTCTACTTTGTTTACCTATAAAACATTGGTTGATAATACCTACATTGGCAATGTTGAGGAAAAAACATTTTCTTTCATATTGACAGGCACATACATTTTTCACAGACATTTAGAGAAACAAGCTAGATAATTAAAATATGAAGTTCAATATCTTTATATACACCTAGTTATTTGTAATTCTTCTATAAATTCTTTCTTTAAAATCTAGAAATTGTTTTCTATAAATTACTATTCATTGTCACTCTCTACTGACGGTTGCAATAAAGAAAAATTTTCCCTAAATTCTTTGCTCTTCTCTCTATACCTCATTCCACCTCAGGAAAAAGAAATGAACACATGAGATTGGTGTTTTTTGGAGGACAAAACTGGGCACATGCAGCTCAGCAGCTTTCTTTCCTTCTCTCTTGGATAGCAGCCTGTATGTGGACTGAGACTTCTACTTCTCTGTGCATCAGACTGGGAATGGCAGATGTGTTCGTTTTAGATGAAAAGTTACATTTAAACAAATAATCAGATATTGTGAGAAAAAATACATTCAAAGAAAATAAAAGTCATGGAATTTGGGGCAGTGAATTTTAAGCAGAAACTGAAACGTTTGGCATGGCTACAGTGAATAGGTTTATTCTCCAATGGTGTTTTAAAAATGAGCATCAAGGGGCTTCCCTGGTGGCACAGTGGTTGAGAGTCCGCCTGCCTATGCAGGGGCCACGGGTTCGTGCCCCTGTCCGGGAAGATCCCACATGCCGCAGAGCGGTGGGGCCCGTGAGCCATGGCCACTGAGCCTGCGCGTCCGGAGCCCGTGCTCCACAATGGGAGAGGCCACAACAGTGAGAGCCCCGCGTACCATAATAATAATAATAATAATAATAATAATAATAATAATAATAAATAAAAATGAGCATCAAGCAACTTCTTGAATTTAGTGACTTGCAATGTCTTTTTTTGTGTAGCAGGGCTGGTTTTACAGATGTGTTGCTGACTGTTAATGGCTGAGACCTGGGCAATGTTGATAGATAATTCTCTTGCATTTCTGCACATTCTTGACAATATTTGTCCCAGAAAATCTGTTTAAAGATGTTTATATAGCAAATAGCTTTGGACTATAAAGATAGCTTTTTCCTTTGGGACAGAGAAAATTTATTTGTTTTTCAGGATACTAAAGACACTGTCTCGCTCTGGGGCAAAGATGGAGTACAGTTGCTCCCAGTCTTCTTCTAAGGTTGAGTGTGTTGTAAGCTTGGGGATCCTCAGCTGTGACACAAATCTACTATGTGCAGCACACACCAGGACCATTTCTCATTTGTCATCCTCCCGTGGAAGGACGAAGTAATGCAAACAGGGAGCTCATACTGCATGTGCCACAAGTAACTAAGTCTTTTGTCTCTGAACCAGGACTCTTGTTTCTTCTTCCAGCTTGCATTAAACTGTGGCAGGTTAATTTGCTAGCTTGCGGGTAACATCTCAGACCCTTCCCAGTTCTTAAGGAAAAAAGCATTGTCTTAAATCATATGCTATTGTTTTTTAACATCTTTATTGGAGTATTATTGCTTTACAATGTTGTGTTAGTTTCTGCTATATAACAAAATGAATCAGCTATATGCATACATATATCCCCATATCCCCTTCCTCTTGCATCTCCTCCCCACCCTCCCTATCCCACCCCTCTAGGTGGTCACAAAGTCCTGAGCTAATTTCCCTGTGCTATGCAGCTGCTTCTTACTAGCTATGTATTTACATTTGGTAGTGTGCAT
This sequence comes from Neophocaena asiaeorientalis asiaeorientalis, assembly GCF_003031525.2. Lineage (NCBI taxonomy): Eukaryota > Metazoa > Chordata > Mammalia > Artiodactyla > Phocoenidae > Neophocaena > Neophocaena asiaeorientalis. Next base: position 1,089,400 of record NW_020173940.1, on the reverse strand, counting down.
ATATCAATCCTACTGTCTCACTAAGTCCCAGCTTACCCTTCCCCATCCCAGTGTCGTCAAGTCCATTCTCTACATCGGCATCTTTATTCCTGTCCTGCCCCTAGGTTCATTAGAACCATTTATATTTTAGATTCCACATATACGTGTTAGCATACGGTATTTGTTTTTCTCTTTCTGACTTACTTCACTCTGTATGACAGACTCTAGGTCCATTCACCTCACTACAAATAACACAGTTTCGTTTCTTTTTATGGCTGAATAATATTCTATTGTATATATGTGCCACATCTTCTTTATCTGTTCATCTGTCGATGGACACTTAGGTTGCTTCCATGTCCTGGCTATTGTAAATAGAGCTGCAATGAACATTGTGGTACATGACTCTTTTTGAATTATGGTTTTCTCAGGGTATATGCCCAGTACTGGGATTGCTGTGTCATATGGTAGTTCTATTTTTCATTTTCTAAGGAACCTCCATACTATTCTCCATACTGGCTGTATCTATTTATATTCCCACCAATAGTGCAAGAGGGTTCTCTTTTCTCCAAACCCTCTCCAGCATTTATTGTTTGAAGATTTTTTGAGATGGCCATTCTGACTGGTGTGAGGTGATACCTCATTGTAATTTTGATTTGCATTTCTCTAGTGATTAGTGATGTTGAGCATCCTTTCATGTGTTTGTTGGTAATCTGCATTTCTTCTTTGGAGAAATGTCTATTTAATTCTTCTGCCAATTTTCATATTGGGTTTGATTTTTTGATATTGAGCTGCAGGAGCTTGAATATTTTGGAGATTAATCCTCTGTCAGTTTCTTCGTTTGCAAACATTTTCTCCCATTCTGTAGGTTGTCTTTCCATCTTGTTTGTAGTTTCCTTTGCTTTGCAAAAGCTTTTAAGTTTCATTAGGTCCCATTTGTTTATTTTTGTTTTTATTTCCATTTCCCTAGGAGGTGGGTCAAAAAGGATCTTGCTGTGATTTATGTCATGGAGTGTTCTATGTTTTCCTCTAAGAGTTTTATACTGTCTACCCTTACAATTAGGTCTTTAATACATTTTGAGTTTATTTTGGTGTCTGGTGTTAGAAAGTGTTCTAATTTCATTCTTTTACATGTAGCTGTCCAGTTTTTCCAGCATCACTTATTGAAGATGCTGTTTTTTCTCCATTGTATACTCTTGCCTCCTTTATCAAAGATAAGGTGACCATATGTGCATGGGTTTATCTCTGGACTTTCTATCTTGTTCCATTGGTCTATATTTCTGTTTTTGTGCCAGTACCATACTGTCTTGATTACTGTAGCTTTGTAGTATAGTCTGAAGTCAGGGAACCCGATTCCTCCAGCTCTGTTTTTCTTTCTCAAGATTGCTTTGGCTATTTGGGATCTTTTGTGTTTTCATACAGATTGTGAAATTTTTTGTTCTAGTGCTGCAAAAAATGCCATTGGTAGTTTGATAGGGATTGCACTGAATCTGTAGAGTGCTTTGGGTAGTATAGTCATTTTCCCAATGTTGGTTCTTCCAATCCAAGAACATGGTATATCTCTCCATCTGTTTGTATCATATTTAATTTATTTCATCAGGGTCTTATAGTCTTCTGCATACAGGTTTTTTGTCTCCTTAGGTAGGTTTTTTCCTAGATATTTTATTCTTTTTGTTGCAATGGTAAATGGGAGTGTTTCCTTAATATCTCTTTCAGATTTTTCATCATTAGTGTATAGGAATGCAAGAGATTTCTGTACACTAATTTTGTATCCTGCTAGTCTGCCAGATTCATTGATTAGCTCTAGTAGTTTTCTGGTAGCATCTTTGGGATTCTTTATGTATCGTATCATGTCATCTGCAAACAGTGAGTTTTACTTCTTCTTTTCCAATTTGGATTTCTTTTATTTCTTTTTCTTCTCTGATTGCTGTGACTAAAACTTTCAAAACTATGTTGAAAAATAGGTGAGAGAGTGGGCAACCTTGTCTTGCTCCTGATCTTAGAGGAAATGGTTTCAGTTTTTCAGCATTGAGAACAATGTTGGCTGTGGGTTTATCATTTATGCCCTTTATTATGTTGAGGTTAGTTCCCTCTACACCTACATTCTGGAGGGTTTTTATCATAAATGGGTGTTGAATTTTGTCAAAAGCTTCTTCTGCATCTAGTGCGATTATCATATAGTTTTTATCCTTCAGTTTGTTAATATGGTGTATCACATTGACTGATTTTTGTATATTGAAGAATCCTTTCATTGCTGGGAAAAACCCCACTTGATCATGGTGTATGATCCTTTTAATGTGCTGTTGGATTCTGTTTGCTAGTATTTTGTTGAGGATTTTTGCATCTGTGTTCATCAATGATATTGGCCTGTAGTTTTCTTTTTTGTTGACACCTTTGTCTGGTTTTGGTATGAGAGTGATGGTGGCCTCACAAAATGAGTTTAGGAGTGTTCCTCCCTCTGCTACATTTTGGAAGAGTTTGAGAAGGATAGGTGTTAGCTCTTCTCTAAATGTTTGATAGAATTCACCTGTGAAGCCATCTAGTCCTGGGCTTTTGTTTGTTGGAAGATTTTAAATCAAGGTTTCAATTTCAGTGCTTGTGGTTGGTCTGTTTATATTTTCTAATTGCTCCTGGTTCAGTCTCGGAAGGTTGTGCTTTTATAAAAATTTGTCCATTTCTTCCAGGTTGTCCATTTTATTGACATAGAGTTGCTTGTAGTAATCTCTCATGATCTTTTGTATTTCTGCAGTGTCAGTTGCCACTTCTCCTTTTTTATTTCTAGTTCTGTTGATTTGAGGCTTCTCTTTTTTTTTCTTGATTAGTCTGGCTAATGGTTTAACAATTTTGTTTATTTTCTCAAAGAACCAGCTTTTAGTTTTATTGATCTTTACTATTGTTTCCTTCATTTCTTTTTCATTTATTTCTGATCTGATCTTTATGATTTCTCTCCTTCCGCTAACTTTGAGGGTTTTTTTGTTCTTCATTCTCTAATTGCTTTAGGTGTAAGGTTTATTTGAGATTTTTCTTGTTTCATGAGGTAGGATTGTTGTGGTATATACTTCCCTCTTAGAACTGTTTTTACTGCATCCCATAGGTTTTGCATTGTCATTTTTTCATTGCCATTTGTTTCTAGGTATTTTTTGATATCTCTTTGTTTTCTTCAGTGACCTCTTGGTTATCTAGTATTGTTTATCCTCCATGTGTTTGTATTTTTCACAGTTCTTTTTCTTGTAATTGATATCTAGCCTCATAGTGTTGTGGTCGGAAAAGATCCTTGATACAATTTCAGTTTTCTTCAATTTACCAAGGCTTGATTTGTCACCCAAGATATGGTCTGTCCTGGAGAGTATTCCATGAGCACTTGGGATGAAAGTGTATTCTGTTGTTTTGGATGGAATGTCCTATAAATATCAACTAATTCCATCTTGTTTAATGTATCTATTTAAAGCTTGTGTTTCCTTATTTATTTTCATTTTGGTTAATCTGTCCATTGGTGAAAGTGGGGTGTTAAAGTCCCCTACTGTGATTGTGTTACTGTCAATTTCCGCTTTTATGGCTGTTAACATTTGCCTCATGTATTGAGGTGCTGCTATGTTGGGTGCATAAATATTTACAGTTGTTATATCTTCTTGGATTGATCCCGTGATCATTATATAGTGTCCTTCTTTGTCTCTTCTAATAGTCTTTGTTTTAAAGTATATTTTGTCTGATATGAGAATTGCTACTTCAGCTTTCTTTTGATTTCCATTTGCATGGAATATCTTTTACCATCCCCTCACTTTCAGTCTGTAAGTGTCCCTAGGTCTGATGTGGGTCTTGTGTAGACAGCATATATACAGGTCTTGTTTTTGTGTCCATTCAGCCAATCTATGTCTTTTGGTGCGAACATTTAATCCATTTACACTTAAGGTGATCATCAATATGTATGTTCCAATTACCATTTTCTTAATTGCTTTGGGTTTTTGTGTTATTTTTTGTAGGTCTTTTCTTTCTCATGTTTCCTGCCTAGAGAAGTTCCTTTAGCATTTGTTGTAAAGCTGTTTTGGTGGTGTTGAATTCTCTTAACTTTTGCTTGTCTGTAAAGTTTTTAAAATCTCTGTCGAATCTGAATGAGATCTTTGCTGGGTAGGGTAATCTTGGTTGTAGTTTTTTCCCTTCATCAGTTTAAGTATGCCACTCCCTTCTGGCTTGCAGAGTTTCAGCTGAAAGATCAGCTGTTAACCTTATGGGGATTCCCTTGTATGTTATTTGTTGCTTTTCCCTTGCTGTTTTTAATATTTTTTCTTTGTATTTAATTTTTGATAGTTTGATTAATATATGTCCAGGAGTGTTTCTCTTTGTGTTTATCCTCTATGGGACTCCCTGCACTTCCTGGACTTGATTGACTATTTCCTTTACCATGTTAGGGAAATTTTTGACTATAATCTCCTCAAATATTTTCTCAGACCCTTTCTTTTTCTCTTCTTTATCTGGGACCTGTGTAATTCAAACGTTGGTGTGTTTAATGTTGTCCCAGAGTCTCTGAGACTGTCCTCAATTCTTTTCATTCTTTTTTCTTTATTCTGCTCCCTGGCAGTTATTTCCACCATTTTATCTTTCAGCTCACATCTCCGTTCTTCCTCCGTTATTCTGCTATTGATTCCTTCTAGAGTATTCTTAATTTAAATTATTATGTTGTTCATCACTGTTTGTTTGCTCTTTAGTTCTTCTAGATCCTTGTTAAATGTTTCTTATATTTTCTGCATTCTGTTTCTGAGATTTTGGAGCATTTTCACTATCATTACTCTGAATTCTTTTTCAGAAAGGTTGCCTATTTTGTCTTCATTTATTCGGTCTTGTAGGCTTTTACATTGCTCGTTTGTCTGTAACATTATTTTATCGTTTCATTTTTTATTTTTTGATGGGTGGAGCTGTATTCCTGTGTTACTGGTTGTTTGGCCTGAGGCATCCAGCACTGGAGTTTGCAGGCAGTTGGATAGAGCCAGGTCTTGGTGCTGAGATGAGGACCTCCAGGAGGCCTAACTCCAATTACTATTCCCTGGCGTTTGATGTTCTCTATTAGTCCAGCGGTTTGGACTTGGAGCTCCCACCACAGGAGCTCAGGCCCAACCACTGGCCTGAGAACCAAGATCCTGCAAGCTGTGTGGCACAGCAAAAAAAAAAAGAATAAAAGAGCAGTACAATGTCAAAGAATAAAAAACAAAATAAAATAGAAAGATAAAAAATATATTAGGAAATATAAAAATGTAATTTAAACAACTGCAACAAGGTAAAATAAAACCACAATAGAAAAAAGAAAAAAAAAAAAGGTGGGGGTGGGGGAAACAAGCCAAAAGGGGAGAATAATAACAAAGTGTAAAGAATAAAATAAAATTAGAAAAATAAAAGATTTATTAGGACAAATAAAAATATAAATGAATCAACAAAAATGAATCAACAAAGTAAAACAGAACCCCAATCTAAAAGAGGAAAAACGAAAAAAAAAATTATTGGCTATGGGGGTGGAGTTTAGGCAGGTTTGGAACTTAGGCAGGGGCAGGGTTTTAGGGGGCAGGACCTAGGCCTGTGAGGGGATGACATTTGATCGTGGGGTGGGGCCTAGGCTCAAGACTTGCGTGGAAGGGGAGAGGAAGCACATTGGAAAGGAGGGCCTCTGGAGTGTGGAGTTCCGGTGTCTGGAGGTAGGGCTCTGCCTGAGGGTGTGTGGGTGGGGTTTAGGCCCAGCTTATTGTAGGGGGTCTCTGAATGTAGAGGTAGAGTCCTGGATGGGGGTGTAAGGGCAGGTTTGGGCTCTGCATGCCAGGAGGGAGGCTCCTGGGCAGAGGATTAGTCCCAGGAGCCCAACAGGCTCCCAGGTGCCTAAGTAGACAGGGAAAGGGCTGGCCGTGTTCCCTTCCATTCCTCTGTGCCCCCCGCACCATCTCCCCCAGGGTCGCCCCCATCCCCTCTGGACCCCTAACCATGTCCTGCTGGGTGTAGGAACTCCTCCTCTCCCCCAGCCACCCCTCAGGGGTGTAGGAGCTCCTCCTCTCCCCCAGCCACCCCTCAGGGGTGCCGGTCCCAGAAGTCAGGCCTTTACTTTTTCTCCCCCTTCCCTCCCTCCCACTCCCTCAGGACACATATGGTTGGAGGGGCCCTCGGTGGGCAGAGGCCCAGGATCAGGCCCAGGATCTCAGCAGGCTTCTGGGGGTCCAAGTGGGCAGAGGAAACCTGGCCATGCTCCCTTTTGATCCTCTGTCCTCCCAGTGGTCCCCTAATTTCCTCCTTCAGGCATGGATCCCTTCTCCTCCCCCAGATGCCCCTCAGGGGCACCAGTCCCGTCCCGCCTCCACTTCTCCTCCCCCTTCACTCTCCCCATGCCCCACGTCCTAGCCAGGCACTGGGGGTTCATCCCATCCCCTTAGATGTCTGTGGCCTCCCACCGGTGCCTGGTAGGTGCCCTATTTTTTCGGAGACACAAATTCCACGTCCTCCTAGTCCACCATCTTGACTCCACCCCCTTATGCTATTCTGAAATGATGAATATTGTTGACATTTTAAAATACGTTTTAAAAATTTTAATGGGAAAGCCGTAGTTTAACAAAAACCCTATGGATTTCAGAAACAGAAAGTCCTTAAAAATTTCTTTAAAAACGTCTTGGGCCTCAAAAGCCTCAGGAATGGTGTAAAGTTCTCAGGAATAAAGGGGACCAGACTTCCCTGGTGGTCCAGTGGCTAAGACTCTGTGCTCCCAATGCAGGGGTCCCAGGTTCGGTCCCTGGTCAGGGAATTAGATCCCACATGCAACTAAGAGTTCGCATGCCACAGCTAAAAGTCCTGCATGCCACAACTAAAGATCCCACCTGCCACAACTAAAAGATTGTGCATGCCATAATGAAGATCCTGCATATGGCAACGAAGGTCCCATGTGCTGCAGCTAAGACGCAGAGCAGCCAAATAAATAAATAAATATTAAAAAGAAAAAAAGAATAAATGGAACCATGCAGGGCTCTAGGTTGCAGAAAAATGACAGGGTTTGGGTTACAATTTATGTCAGGTTGACTTTTGCTAAACAGAAATCCTGACCTGATTTGTAAATGAGGCTGGGGCAGGATTAAAAATCTTTAGCCTTGGTGAGGAGAACCACGAATGCTGCTTATAATAAGGCAACTGAACTCCATTGGTGCTACAGAGCTCTAATGGAGTTCTAGCTTTAAATCATTCTTAGTCATATAGACAATGATACATGTGCTGTCTCAAATATTCTTTAAAATGTCTTTTAGAAACTAAAGGGAAAATTCTGAAATGACTATCCTTGAATTAATGTAGTTTGTCCAAGTTGACTGTATTTATTCAATACAAGATCTATAAACTTGGCTTTAGATTTCTGAGATGAAAATTATGACTTTACTCAAAGGAGGGAGGATATATTTTATAATAAAAAAACATACAAAAATAGGAGCTCTGTTGGTAAGGAGAAATTATCATCTTCTTAGGTTGAAGAAGATGGACAACTCTGAAGTCACAGAACACCCTAAGGTCTTTCTAAACCTTGCTACTAAAAGTGTGGTCCACAGACCAGCAGCATTGGCATCAATCAAGATGTATTTTTACACCTTGATACATTTCTCCTACATTAAACCTATGAATTGGAACTTGCATGTTATGGAGACCTTGGGTGATTTTTACTTGTGTTGAAGTTTGAGAAGTATAGCCTTAAGCGATCTAAAGATTGTCTCTATATGGGAACATATGTATATGTATAGCTGATTCACTTTGTTATAAAGCAGAAACTAACACACCATTGTAAAGCAATTATACCCCAATAAAGATGTTTAAAAAATAAATAAATAAAGATTGTCTCTGGGAATTTGGTGTTGTAAACTGTGGGAAAGTAAATATGTAAGTAAACCATACTCCGTACTAATGGAGTATGTTTTTTTTACAGGTTCCTTGGTACCATCTCTGTGCTGATATGGGTCTGTATCCTGTAAGCAAATAATTTATACCTTTCCTTTAGGCAGAAAAGAGGAAGGTAGAGAGAACTTTCCCTGTGTTTGCTGCTTCTTAATTGCCTCCAGCTCAAAATAATTTATATGTCAAAGATGCACATTTTTGAGGTGACATTTTCTGGTTTCCTTGAAATTAAAACTTTAAGAGAAGATGAAGGATAAAATATATTAAGAGGGATCCAGGTAGAATAATAATGAATAGAGACTAGGCTGGAGTTAGTCTGCTGAGAGAATACCTCATGGGTAGAATACTTTTTGGGTAAAATTATTCAATATGTATATACAATGAATATAGACACAATTGTTTTTGAATAAGAGATGATTTTAATAGATGCAGAAGTCTTTGATTATAAAATCTTATTTGAATTATGGGAGACCCCACAATTCAAAACCTAAAAGAAGCTGTTAGTGAAATATCTGAGACAGGAAGCAAATGTAAAATAGAAAGATTTTTGATTCAACAAAATATGCTGATGTTATACTGAATAGAAGAGGAAAGAATCAAACTACAAATGGTTTAAACTCTTATAATTTCAGATAAGCCTTCCAACAGGGAAATAAAAACACTACAGACATATTCCACTACAGAACAATTCCCAGTGTAGAAAAATGTATAACATAAAGAAATGTCATCAAAGTTCTCCGTTATTCCAAAGGAAAGGCAGTGTGATAAGAAGCATATGACAGATGCACCAATAGTGTCTTTAGTTCAGATAACCCTTGTGGATAAATTTCCAGCTGAAACACATATGGGGTTGAGAGAAACTTGCCTAGAAAGGGGGTTATAGGCTTAAGCTGCCATTATGGAATAGGATGGAGAGACCTGCTCACAAGAGATAGTAAAGGCCATGCTACTAACACAGACTACCTCCATGTAGTGTTGTCCTGCCAAAAATGTGGACTCCCAGGGACATTGTAAATTAAGAGTTTGAATATGCTGGATGGCGAAGAAAGACTTGTCAACTAAGATCTGGTGATTGAGGCTGTCACCATTACAAATTTTTAAACTTTACCAGAAGGCAGAAATATCTTAAATGCTATTCTAAGAGAGGGAGCATTTGCATAATGGAATTTCCTTCCAGATATCCTAAACATAGTGGCATAATTAACTTCTTTTGTGTGATTTTTCCTAATCTCACCTATTCACAAATCATGGGATCTTGTCATCTGGCAAAATTGACTGGTACATTGGCAAAGCTGAAACCCAGATGTTCCCTCTATGCCCCTTCTCTCAAACACCATTGAGTTTTGTTATAGTCTTTGGCACATCTGAGTGTGGGCTTCTGAAAGCAAAATTTTGCCTAGTTTAACTGCCCTAGTGACCAAGGTTTGACATGTTTTCTAAGTTTATTGGAAAATATGCTGGTGCTGAAATGATGTATGGTATCTTATTAATTCTAGATTTTCTTAAAAGTGAGACATATCAGAGATTTGTCACTGATCTTCTACAATTTCTGAAGGAGCTCACTCATTCCAGTGAGACATCGACACCATAGCTGCTCAAGACACTTTATCTCCATCAGCTTGCAGAACTGTTCTGGTTTACTCAGATAAAATGGTGGATTAAACTAAAATAAGAAATTAGAGAAAAGATTAATGTAACAATTTTAGACTTTAGACTATTATGAGAATATTATTTGGGGATTAAATTCCTATGGACATTATTTTGCAAGGATAATTAATTGAACTTGAAGTTCTTTGGAAATTAATAAATGATTTATATTCAAATTTGGAAGATCTCCACTAACACTGTGTTCTAGAATTTTAATATTGTTATCTAGTCACAGAGCAGACCCTCTGAAGAGTTTTACTGGACAACATGGCTGGAACAAATTTGAGCCAAAAAATAAAATGGTGAATTTTGAGTCTTGAGAAGATACCAGCTTTTCAAAGTTTTAGTTAATGTAGTATTCTGAGCCTTTTTATAAGCTTTTGAGGGAAAAAATTGACACTGTTCATCAGTAATCCTGGGCTGATCCTAAAAAGTGGCTGATATGGAGGTAGGGGCAGATATGCTGATCTTGCCTCCAACTCTGGATTAACTCTAGGCTTAGTGCTTAAGTTCTTAAATTCAACCAGTTGTTAAGAAACTTGAAAATATCAGATTGTGAATGTTTCCTCCTTATTTCTGACTTTAAGAATGGTGACTTTCCCTATAATCTTCCAAAAACTTTTTACCACCTTATTCCTTATTTTTTTGGGAAAGAATCATGATTAAATTTGACTCAGAAGGAGAAACTGGCTTATATTTCCCATTCTTTTTCTCTGTTTCCTATTTTTGGGTGAGCAAGCTGTCATGTCCACTCTGTTCCCTATACTTTAATTTTAGAGGTTATGTTCTGACATTGCATAGTAAGCCTAGACCTGGCCCTACACTGTCTGTGATAGGGAAGGGAAGAATTGTTCTCAGTCTACAGTTCATTGTTATTAAGAACTTACTTGCACAAAGAGATAACCCACTCAGCAAGTCATAATTGGGTGCCTGTATGCATTACTTCTTTATCATGTTTTTTTAATAAATTGAGCATTTGGATAGAGAAAATGTATTTTATTTGCCATGCTCCTTCCAACACCTAGACTAAGGTTTTTTTTTTTCTTTTAAAGTATCTCAATCTCTAATCAATTTGTGAAAATATTGCTTATACTGTATTTTTCATTATATTTGTCAAATAGGCTTCAATTGCAGTTCCAAGTTTGGCTTTCCAGAACGATTCCATTTTGAAATGTGTCTGTCCATTTATATTGCCCTCAGACTGCTTTATTGTTTTCATAGTGCTTGTATGAAATTATGTAGCACATCTGTTTACACATTTACTGTCTATCTCACTCAAAAGAACATAAGATTAATTAGGTAAGGAAGTGTTTCTTATTTGTGTTTGAAACCCTACCACTTAGTGCAATGCCTGATATATGATAGGGAAATTTGTGAAGATCTGTTGATGAGTGAATAGTTTTAACCATAATGTTAAAATTATATTTTAAAAAAAAAACTTCTCAAGGAGAAGCAGTATATATTAACCATCCAGTGATCTATGACAGGGCATAGTATTAAAAACTGTTTGTTGGGTCAATGAGATAGCCTTTCAGGAATCTGAAATGCCAAGGAAAGAAAGTAGCAATAGGATCCAAATCTGAAAAATGCTATGAGGTAGACTTAAATCTCTGCAGTATCATGTAAGTCTAAACTTGTATTTTAATCCAATACTGTCAAGAGGAAGTCATGAAGCATTGAAAAAAAGAATTACACGTTAGAGGAGGGAAATGCTATTCTGTATCAAAGAAAGAAAGGAATTGATATACAGAGATACTACAACAGAGATATCCTATGATGTAGATGAAAGTATGGGAGTATAACCTTTTCCCATATTTCCCCTAGTTTCTTACAGGTGTCCATTTCAATGTTGCCAGAAGGCATCAATGCATCAATCGTAACAATGTACTCTTGAGGTAGGAGTATATATTTTGTTTCTTGTAAAAAAAAAAGTATCCAACTAGAATGAAAATATTTGCTAATATATTTATTTTGAATTTTTAAAATCTATATGTATAAATGGAGACCCAACTTTATTTTTGTTTCATTTATTTAACATTTTTTAAATTAAGTCTATGCTAATAGCATGAAACAAGATATACCAAAGAAGCATTTTTTCCTTCTCTTTTCCCTCGAAAAATTTAAGTAACATAGAAATTATTCTGTTCCTTGAAAGTTTGAAAGAATTTGCTCATAAAACGTCTTTCCATGATTTACTGATAGTTATGCATATCTCCTTTGTTTCTTATGAACTTAGTTAATGACTCCACTTGAATTAATTGTACAATATTAGAGTAACCTAGGAAATTGTCCTTTTTATACACATGTTCAAATGTAGATAATACAGTTTAAGGAAAAAATGTAGGCTATAAAGCCTGTTTAATCAATCAAAATCCTAGCAGAATAGAGACAGTACATTCAAAACTGTGTTAATTTAGGAAAATTTGCAAAAATGAACTATTTACAAAATGTGAGCAGAGCTGAGAAACCAGCTGGAAATGGTTTCCATTCACAAGTGAAATTCACTTCACCAAAGGAATGGTGAAGTCTGCAGGGCTGGAAACCATAGGAAACCAGTGCCATCCATAGGCGGGATGACTTTTGCCTTTTTTTGGTGTAACTCAAAGGAATTTTAGGGCTTCCCTGGTGGCGCAGTGGTTGAGAGTCCGCCTGCCGATGCAGGGAACACGGGTTCGTGCCCCGGTCCGGGAAGATCCCACATGCCACGGAGCGGCTAGGCCCGTGAGCCATGGCCACTGAGTCTGCGCATCCGGAGCCTGTGCCCCGCAACGGAAGAGGCCACAACAATGAGAGGCCCGCGTACCGCAAAAAAAAAAAAAAAAAGGAACTTTAATGGAACCTGGAAAATGTAGTTGCAGATATAAGCTAGGACTTAATAGGACCTGTAGCTTTCTTTGATGGTCTGCAGTCACCTAATGGTGACCCAGCACAGAAGAAACTGAAGATTAAGCTGTTCTCTTGCTCTTTTTTAAGATATATCCATAATGTAAATTCTTCTATCTTAAAAAAAAAAAAAAAGTATCTCTTTACTCCATAGTAATCCACCTCCAGGTGCTACCTTTTAAAGATACAAAAAACACAAAACGTCAAATAGCCTATCCATACTAGATGTCTTTTATTTCATTCTTCCCACTTTCCATTGAACTCCCTCTAAAGAGACTTCCACATAAACTCACTCTATTGAAGTTGCTCTATTCAGGGTCACCAATGACCTCAATATTGCTAAAGCCAAAAGTTTTCAGTCTCTATCTTAAGTGAACTTTCATCAGCATTTGACACCATTAACCACTTCCTCTTTGGTACAGGTTCTTCATTTGACTTTGCAGACAGCTCACTGTCCTGCATTTTCTCCTAACTTGCTGTTCTCTCCCTCTCATTCTCTTTTTCTGGTTTCTGGCTATTTCTCCAATTTCTAAATGTTGGAGGGTACCTGAACTCTCTCCTAGGGCCTCTTCTTTATGCTCTCTATACTCACCCCTTTAGATGTTGAGTCTCATGGTTTTAAATACCATCCAGATATCAGTAACTATCAAATTTTTATTTTAAGTCCTGGCATTTATGCAAACATCAGACTCGTGTAATGAAAAACCTACTCAAACCCAATATGATACCTAATAAAAATCGCATGCTTAACATATCCAAAACTGAATTTCTGTTTTTATTGCACTCACTCTTCTCACAATCTTCTCTATGTTAGTAAATTGTTATTCCAGTCCAAAATAAACTCAGGACAAAACAAAACAAAGCAAAAAATGAAACCCACAAGAACTAAAAACCAAAACCTTGATGTTTTCTTCAATTCTTATCTTTTTCTCTTACCCCACATCAAATAAGTCTTGGCCTTACTGTCAAAAACATATGAAGAATCTGTCTATAATTCACTACTCCACTTCTTCCTGAATTGTTGCAATAATTTCCCTTCAGATTTCCCTGATTCTTTTCCTGAGGCCCTAAAATCTATTCTCAAAGCAAAAAGCAGAGCATTTTTTTTAAAGTAAATCATATCATGTCATACCTCTGCTTCAAGGCTTCAGTATCTTTCAAATGTAAGAATTTATATATATATATATATAATTCCCAGATACAAGATCTGCTCCCCCTCCTATGGCCTCATCACTCTGATTTTGTTTACTGCTTCTCTCTTTGGTCAGTCCATTCCAGCCACACTGGCTTCATTTCTATTCCTCCAATAATCTAGGTATTCACTTGCCTCAGGGACTTTGCACCTGCTCTTCCATGTGCCTAGAATATCTTTCTTCTTTGTAAGTAGAGCTTTTTTTTCTTCATTTCCTCCCTCAAAGTTATTGTTCTCTAAGAGTCCTTTCCAGCATACCCTCCTGTTTTTTTCTCTATACAACTTGACACATATTGTTTTGATATACTTTGTGTTTTATACATGCATGTATGTATGTATGTATCCCCACTTTTCTTGAATGAAAAATCTACAAAGGGAGAGAGTTTTGCCTTTTTTTGGTGTAACTCAATAAAAATGTTCAGCATATAGCTATTATGCAATAAATATTTCTTGAATGATTTATTGTACCTTTGATTTTTGTTAATCAGATTTATTGAACCAAGATTAGTTTTGCTGAATCTAGAAGTTCATATAAATAGAAAATACAGTAGATATTCTTTTGCATTCAGATTTTTTTTACTCAGCATAATATTTTTAAGATCTACACATCCTGTTGAATATAATAGTGATTCACACATATAGGTGAGTAGAATTACTTTGGAGGGATGTACTACATTATGTTTATCCATTCTCCTGTTAAGGAAGAAAAATGGGTTATTTCCATTTTGAGTTTATTATGAATAAAGCTACTAGGAGCATTTATGTTCACAGTATTTTTGATCATATACATCTATTTATCTTGAATAAATCCCTACAAAGTAGAATTACTAGTTCATAAGAATTATCAAAACTATTGCCAATGTTGTACCATTTTGCTTCCCCTCCAGCAGTGTATGAAAATTTTGGTTGCTTCATATTATCACTAAAATTGGTCTTTTTTTACTTTTACCCATTCTAAACTATACATAATGTTACTGCGATCTCCGCGTCTTACTCTTCCGCCATCTTCAAGGTCCCCCCCCACATTGTGTTTTTAATTTGCACTTATAAAATAGATAGTGAGGCTGGGCACTTTCTTATGGGCGTAGTGGTCATTTGTATACAATTTTTGTAAAATGTCTATCTTTATGAAATAATAATCAAGGTTTTGCACATTTTTATTGAATTTGTTCTCATTGGAATTGTTCTAAGATTATCAAATATTTTGCAGAGTACTTTATGCATTCTTAAATGTCATTTATCAAAACATGTATTAGCAATGTTATCTCAAAAATTGTGGTTTGCCTACTCATCTTCTGAACATGTGTCATGGGAAAAGCAGGATTTTTAAAATTATTATTTTGAAGTCAATTTTTTTTCTTTTATGGTTGGTGTTTTCTGTATCTTAATTAATAAATCATTGCCTACCCTAAGGTTGCAAAGATGTTCTTCCTCACTTTCTTTTGGAGGTGTCAACTGAAAAATAATGCACAACCTAAAAGTTGAAAATTATGTTTTATTTGGCAGACAAAACTGAGGACTTAAGCCCAGGCCACAACATCTCCTCTAGAGACTGCTCCAAAGAGGTAAGTGAGGAGTCAGGATACATAGGAGCTTTTGCAACAAACACCAAGTAGTCGGAACATCAAAAATTACTGTTAATTAAAGAAAACCAGGTATCTCAAGTTAAAGAATTTAGTGCTTTTCTATGTATGGGAAGATGCAAGAGTCTGGGCTCACTGAAATCATTCCTTTGATATGCACCTCAGCTATATGGGGCCAGTATCTTGTGCTTTCTCATCCTGAGTCTCCTCAGGGAGCGTTGTTGAGGGGTGGCTACAGTGGCTGGGGTCTTGATGGCAGGCATCCTGTTTCTATCCTGAGTTCCCTCAGGGCTCACCTTCTGGGCGGCTGTAATGTGATGGCTTGGTAGCTGCAACATCCTTTGTTTAATGATATGTCAGGCAATATTTTTCATTCACAGAAGCATTATAGTTAAACTTTTATGTTTAGGGCTATTATACCTTTCAAATTAATTTTTGTGTACATGTGAGGTATGGATTGAGGTTCATTTTTTTCACCCATATGAGTAGTCAATTTTTATATCACTATTTTTAATAACTTTCTTTTCCACATAGACTTGTTTTGGCAACTTTGTTGAAAACAAATTTACCAAGTAAATCCAGGTATCTTTCTGGATTCTCTATTCTGCTCTGTTGATTGTTTTGTCTTATCCTTAGATCAATACCACAGTCTCTTGATTAATGTAGTTTATAGTAGCATTTTAAATTATGATAGTGTTATTGCTCATTTATTTCTCCCTTTTAAATATAAATTTGACTATTACTTAAAATTGATTATTCATTTGAATTTTTGAATCAGCTTGTTAATCTTTATAAAGGAGAAATCTGCTAAGACTTTGACTGAATTATATTACAATTTTAAAACAATTTGCAGAGAATTGGCATCTTAAACAATTTTGAGTTTTTCATTCCATAAATATAATGTGCATCTCCATTTAATTATGTTTTCTATAATATCTCTTAAAATGATTTGTAGTTTTTAGTATATAGGTTTTGTACATTGTGGGTCACCTGTTTTCCAATGAATGAAAACAGTATTCCATATGTTTTTTCCAGTTTTGTAGTAGCCTGGGTGAGAGGCCTTGTCTAGTACCAATGATTCTATCATGTCTGGAATTAGATGTCCCTTTACATTTTTGTTTCATTTTTATCTATACTTATTTTATCTCTGTCAGACACCAACTTATCTTTTACATATTACTTAATGTATTAAATACAAACCTTGTTCATTTTTCAGTTTCTCTATACCATACCCTATGTAAAATCAGCACCCACCTTCAAGACAATGCCATTCATAATTTGCTAATACCCTTATCAAGCTCCCAGAATTAGCAGAAGTTTGAATTGAAGCCCTGAGAACTTCATGGCCTTCAGATCCTATATGCCACACTCAAACCTCATAATAAAATTACATAGCATGGTGCTTAATATCTGACCCCATAGAACTTACGACTCTTTGATATAACTAATTTCCATTTCTTGACTTCCTATATGTTTTTATTTTTCCAAAGTCAAGGACATATATTAAAATTGATTTGCATTTAATCTACAGAGTAAATATTTAATATGTATTCTTTGAATTAAAAAATTATTTTTCAATATGAACTGTTGATTGAACAAAAAATCCTACATTTCCCAAATTCTTCCTAATATTTTAATTACAAAAATCACTAGAAATACACTCGTTTTCTCTCTCTCTCTCTCTTTTTTTTTTTTTTTTTTTTTTGGCCGTACACGGGCCTCTCCCTGTTGTGGCCTCTCCCGTTGCGGAGCACAGGCTCCGGACGCGCAGGCTCAGTGGCCATGGCTCATGGGCCTAGCCACTCTGCGGTATGTGATATCTTCGTGGACCGGGGCATGAACCCGTGTCCCCTGCATTGGCAGGCGCCACCAGGGGAAGCCCCTAGTTTTCTCATTTTAACATTATTTCCTATAAATTATCTAAAGGAAATAGCAACCAGTGAGTTTCAACGAGTATTGACATGTTTTACTTCCATTTAAGGAAGACAAAATACTTGCAAAATGTCTATATCAGTTGCCCACATAGAGCTCTCTTTTCTCCTCAGCAATAGAGCTCGCTCTTGACAAGGGATAGATCTGTGCACAATTTGCTTTGTCTTGATTAGTTTTCAAGATCACCTGATTCTATGTATAGCAATCTAAACAAAATCCTATGCTGTATTTATGACCCCTTCCTCTGAGCATTACTCTCAAGTTGCCATAGCAATGATCTGTTAAATCAGAAATAATACAGTAGGATTGAGATAGAGTCTGAAAAATTGAGGCAGCACTTGTTTGTCAGATCCCTTCCCCCCATTTCTTGAGATCTTGCCCAAGTGTAGCTGTGCTAAATTTTAAATCTGGTTGCATCAGTCCAAACAAATTATTTAAACAACTTAAAATGATGGTTTCTTAATTGGAAAAATATAATAATATGCTTATAGGGACATTATTCGTAATAGTTAAAAGTTGAAGAAACAAAAGTTTTTTATATAAATGCTGAGCAACAGCAATGAAAGTAGTGAGCAATACAAATGAAATTTATCTTAAAGAACTTATTAAGAGTTTTACTATTACCTGATAAATTCAGGAATATAAATACTAGCAGAGAGAGAAAAAGTAAAAGAAATTTGAAGGCATTTTGCAGGAAAATAAGGGTTATTAAGTTGAAACAACCTATTTTTTTAAAAATTCTGTTAAAAAGAATTACTGACATGACAAATTTCAAGAACCAGATATGCTTGCGTAATGTGTGACTTTCAGTAATTATGTTGCCTCATCTTGGTAAAGCGATCATCACTTAAGTTGGGGTTAAAGGCAGTAAAAATTAAAGTCTCCATTATCTTGATTTATTTAGTGCCATTAGAAAAAATTACCAAAGAAATATGGGATCATGAAGCATTAAATGAAAGAGAATTAACATTAGATCTTTAAAAAATTAAGTAAATATAACAGACACATTCTCTCTCTTCTTCTTCTCCTTCTTCTTATGCCCCTCCTCCTCCTTCCCCTTTTCCCCCTTCTCCTGCTTCTTCCCCTTCCCCTTCCTCCTCTCCTTCCCTTTCCCCTTCCTCCTCCTCCTCCTCTTCTCCTTCTTCTTCTTCCTCTCTCTCCTGCCCCATCTTTTCTTTCTTGCTCTTTTCTTGCTTTCGTTCTCTTGCTCTCTTTTTATATCTTTTTTTAATTCTTGATAAATCATCCAAGCTTGTGTAAAAATTTTATCTAGGGCTTCCCTGGTGGCACAGTGGTTGAGAGTCCGTCTGCCGATGCAGGGGACATGGGTTTGTGCCCCGGTCTGGGAAGACCCCATGTGCTGCAGAGTGGCTGGGCCCGTGAGCCATGGCCACTAAGCCTGCACGTCCGGAGCCTGTGCTCCACAATGGGAGAGGCCACAGCAGTGAGAGGCCGGCGTACTGCAAAATAAATAAATAAATAAATAAATAATCTGTATATCAGTGTCCCTTAACTTTGAATAGATGGCAATGAGTCTCTAGTCATTTGAATTTAGTTTCACTATTTATTCTACGATTGTCTCTTTAAATAAAATATACTACATTTGAATATCTATTTGTCTTTTCTATTTATGCCTGGGT
Source organism: Neophocaena asiaeorientalis asiaeorientalis (assembly GCF_003031525.2). Lineage (NCBI taxonomy): Eukaryota > Metazoa > Chordata > Mammalia > Artiodactyla > Phocoenidae > Neophocaena > Neophocaena asiaeorientalis. The sequence goes on along the minus strand of NW_020173940.1, from coordinate 1,070,651 downwards.
ATTGGTAATAGTTTCTTTACATTGGAGAATATTTATAGGAGCATATTGCAATGAAAAACTTGGAGTATATTTTTGCTCATTAATTTTTATTTTATTATTATTTTATTCTGGAAATTGTCACCACTATATTTGACTGGTGCTATTCTAGGAGAGTAGTGAAAAGTTTCTAGACTAGAAAGATAGAGTATCTATTACAAATCTCACATCTCATGTTTGATACTTAAAGTCATTAGCATAGAGTTTTTTAACTTTGTATGCATAGGTCACTAAGGTATCCATGAAAGGTCTTTACTGTCAGTGAAACCTTTGAAATTTAAAGTATTATATTCTGAAGAAAAAATTTCTTTTTATCAGAATACAAAAGCCTATGCCAAAGTATCTAAGAATCACTACTCTCATCACGTCTTCCATCATGTCTTCTGAATCAAATGAGTTACCAGTTCTTTATAAAAATTTTAAAATTATTCTTGCTATAACAAAAATGGCTAAGTATTGCAAGACGCTGCTGCAAATTTTGAAGTCTCTACTTATGATAATATTTGTTTCACTCTTTAAGCTAAAAAGCAAAAATTGGGTCCATCTCACCAAGTTACATGTCAGCTAGAACCTGGAGCAGATTTAAATCACTGCCATAGACAGGACTATAGGTGAGCAGAGACAAGGAGTAGAATCCACAGATGGCTAAATCTAGATTCATTGACAGGTTTAAAAACCAAGTAACTAAACCTGAAAGCTTATCCAAGTATGAATTTTATTGTAAATACAGAAGGTGTGTAACTGAAACTACAGAATTTGATGGAAAAGCATCGATTGTAGAATATAATGTGTCTTTGTAACCGAGAAATCCAGTTAACAAAGAGTGATTAAATAACAAACTGTGAGGAACAGGAAAATAAGAGAGTGAGTATATGAGAATACTCCTGGAGAGAGTACTCACTACAGACTTTAAAAAAAAATCTTGTTCTTATTACTGAGTATATAGTCTTGTCAAAAGCATTTAAATGGCAGATGAAAGCTACTCTTCAGAAATAGTTGGAATACAATATAATAATAGGATATACAATAGAGAGATGAAATTGGAAGGCAAGTTGGGCAGAAAAATCTAAATATATCTAGAGAAAAAGACCCTGAAGGGAATTGACAGTGACTGTCTGGCCAGCACAGAAAAAGTTATTTTTTAAAATGTGAGAACAAGAAAGTTGTGAATTCTCGGGGGAAAATATACTTTCCCTTCACTTGGCAGGATTAGAAGGATTATTTGATGCAAAGCTACAAGTTGAGAGCTGGCTAAGCAGCCTGTGATGACTTCATGGCCCATAAATTCTCAGAAGGCAGTAACTGTAGCAGATCATAGTACAAGCACTAGGCCAACAGGTGGGAGTTGGTGAGGAGATAGCTGCTCTTCTGGGATATAATGGAGAGGATTTTCAGCCCATTTCTAAGATCCATTACCTGCTGTATGTGCACGAAAGGAAGAGGGCGGGCATATGCATTGATGAAAAATTGTCCAGTACCAGCCTTAAATAAGCCCAGAGTCAGTTTAGTCACTGGAATTCTGAACAGATATGGGATTGTTAAATCTGAATCAAAAGCAACACACACCTCAAAGTTTCACAGGTGCGTGAAAGGATTCAGGATTGCAAAAGCTGTGATGACCCAGGAAACGGCTGTATCTCTCTGTACAGGCACAGTTAATGTCACTTTGGGTGAAAAACGCTGTTTTACAGCACATTAAATTTCTTAATAAAAATTTGTGGTGCCTTGTTATCCTAAATTTTAGATATTCCAAGGTTCGCTGGGAGAGAAACGGCCATGCAGTAACATTCCAAGATTTGAATTTTATGGAGAAATTTATGAAAGATAGTTTAAAGTTTTTAAGAGAGATGCCCTTCTATAGTGTATAGTTTAAATATTCATTCAGTTGGAAATTGAGGCTTAGAAGAATGACCCCATAGTGTTCTATTTTGCTCTGCAATGTTGTTAAAAACTAAGATTTAAGTTTCTGTACTGAGGACAAAGACCAGGTATAGTTTGAAGCAATGCAAGGTGAGAGGAAATATCCCTGACTATATTATAAATGTAGCACTGTTAAGTGTAGGAGCAACTAAATCTGAAAGCTTATCCACGTATGAACTTAATCTTAAATATGAAAGATGTGTAACTGAAACCACAGAACCTGATGGAAGAGCATCAAATGTAGAACACAAGGTGATTGCGTAACTGAATTTGACAGATGTAGATGGGCATAGCAATGTGGAGGTCAGAATTTCAAAATTACAGGGCAAAATGTCTTGTTTTACTTTCTGCCACACATCTAAAACTAGAGTTGAAGTTTCCTGAAAGCTTTCATCCTAGAGAAGTCAATCTGGCATTCTAACTTTTAAATAAAGAACTACAGCAGATTTAGATGGGTCTCTCAGTTTCAGAACTATTGCCATTTCTGTCAGGATTACTCTTTGTTGTGGGGTCTGCCCTGTGCATTGTAGGATGTTTAGTATCATTCCTGACCACTACTCATTAGATGCTAGTAGCACCCGTTTCCCCAGTTGTTAGAGATGTTCCCTGAAGGACAAAATTGCCCTCCATTGAGAACCACTACTTTATGCTACAAGCATATAGTTAAAATAAGACAAGGACACTGCTGAACATCCTACAGTGTGCAAGACAGTTCCCCAAAACAAAGAATCATCCAGTTCAAAATGTCAATTGTGCTGAGATTGAGAAACCCTACTTTAGAGTAACCGAATTAAAATCCTTTCCTTTAGGAGTAGATGTCTATGAGCAAACACATTTTTTAAAAATATAAAGCAAATGAACACAGTTTGAGGTATAGAGGAGTGAAGGGCTAAATAATCAAAATTCAGTCCTAAAATTATCATCGCATCAGAAGCAAACCCTGAGAACATCAAACATAAAAAACAAATATTAGAAGATCAAAGTATCTGAAACAACACTGAGTTTTTCTGAGTTCCCATCTTAATTAAACAAGACACACAAAACTTTTAAGTATGATGCATAAGGAAAAGATCTGATTAGATTTCCCAAAAAGTATAAAGCAACCAGTATGTAGTCGATATTAGCTTCCATCCTCTTAGTGAATAGCTATTGGAAATGCAGAGGGAGAAATTTTGAAAATTCAAATTCTTTAAAAAGCCTGGAGTGGAAGGGTACAGCTTCCTCCTCATCAGTCTCAATGGCTCCAGAGGATGTCTTTGATACACTGTTCAATGTTATCAAAGAGCATTATAGAGGATGAGTTTCCAGAAATGGAAATTCTACTGAACGGTAAATGATCACTTTCCTTCCAGCATACACGCTCTATGAAACCGCTGGTTCTTGCACAAGTTACTTTAAAATTCCAGCCATCCTAGTGACTGTTACTAAACATTATAGGTTTGTCCAACACAATGCAGGGACCCCCTGCCTCCTGTCCTCTGCAGTTGAAGCATATTACACAGTAGCTGTCCCTTTATTCCTAGCTACGCTCACAATTGGCAAAAATAAATCACCTCTTAAAATAATTATTTTCCATTATGATGTCTTGTATCCTAAAATTGTTAAGTCATCAAGAAATTTTCTCCATGTGTAATATAGCTCTGTAGAGAATTTTGACCAAATAGTCAGACTTGGGCTGTATGAGTCAAAGAATTCTAAACATTTGTCAAAAACCTCAAGCATGTTAGTTACCTTGTCTGAATCTCAGTTCTCATATCTATAAAATGGTGATATCAAAACACGTCCTGCCTACTCAGAGCTATTGTTAATGTAAATACCCTTTAGAAATTATCATGTAGAGTAAAAGATTTTAGGCATGTATTCACTTTTAAGTTAAGAACAAGATACAAGTACCTTCTTTCTCTACTGTTCTGCAAATTATATTGATGTTTTAAATTAGTATATATGAAACCAAAATTTAGTATACAAACAAATTGTGAGCTTTCCTGAGGTCTCATCTTAATACACAATATTTTTAACAAATAATGCATATAGAGAAGATCAGATTTGAATTTCTAAGAACAAATATAAAACAACAAACGTGCAGTCAATATTAGCATCCATTCTTATTGAAAAGTAAGAAACAAAATGTCATTACTTTTAGGTTATGCATTTGTAGGTGTAAACATAACAGATTACAGATAAAATTCTTAAAACACTATCCAAGTTGTTGAATACAAGATAACACAGACTCACACAAAAGTAATGCCTTACTAGTCTAATAGAAAAAATTGGCTAAAAATTTTAATGAACATTGATTCTATTAACTACAACAAAAATATTTTTTAAAAGAAAGAGGCTTAAAATGTTAGGGATAAGTTTTCAGAAAACTTTTGCCTAAATAATTTATCTAATTATATGTATAAATGGGGTAGCGTAATGTGTCCCTGGATGTAACATATATGAAATATCAGTTTACATGCTCCCTTTTTCTGTTAAAACTTTGCAGGTGATTTTTGCTTGAAGAAAATATTTCACCCTTGCTTAACCACTGGACACTGGTGTCCTCCAGTTGTAAGACAGTTTTTCCCACATTTTTACTACAGTGCAACGTTAACCTGTATTTTTGTTTATCTTCATGTGCTATTCAAAATAGAATTCCTTATATAGCATCTAATATTTGAAACAATCTTACCATGTTTTATATGCCTAAGTATAAATATCTAAAGCTGATATTCTTCAGCTTTCACTTATCAAACCCACTGAAAGAGATTACAATTTACATTTTGTCTAAATCAAATTTCTTTTGCATCTCTACTCCTCAAACCAATTCTATGTTGTCTTCATTTTACCCACCATCTTCACATGTATTGTCTTATTTCCAAAAATTAATTTCATAATCCTATGAAAACAGTCTACTTATGTGTTAACTTTATGATAAATTATTAATGTAATCCTGAAGTTAGCCTCACAGAGGAAAAATGCTCACTGACTACTGCAAAGGAAAATGATTCAAACAATCTAGTCCTAAATAAATAACGAGTGGTGTAAAATTAATGTTGCTACCGATTTAGTGGTTTCACGGCTATTGGTCAGGAATTAATGCAAGGTCTCGAAGGATCCCAAAGTCTCAAATTACTATATAGGGTCTATATTCTTAGAGCTTAAGGAATGAAAAATTGTTAAATGGAATATATATGGCTTTGCCAAAAAATCTAAGAATACAACTGCATAACAGGTTCTGTTTATACAAATGGATTAATAATACAAAAGAGCTTAAAGTCAAATAATTCCTCCCTTTATTTCAAAGCTTGAAGGTCAAATAATTCCTCCCTTTATTTCAAATGAGACCCAGATAGTTCTAAATAAGGGTTAAACATATTTTCTTCTAACTTTGTCTCTGGTGATTTTTTCTGATCTGTCTTCCGGCTTCCCTTGTCTTTTGTGACAATATGTTAATTGATCCCTTTTTTAAAAGTTTATAACTGAAAGCTATCTTTAAAAGATGAGTTTAATTGGTAGTAGTACAGATAAGTTCAAGGGAAATGTTTTATGAAATAGCAATCATGATTATATGTGACCTGAATCTCTACAGACTTCTTGCCCCTTTCCCAAAGTCACAGTTTCTATTCATACTCAATGTCCACTTATTAATTAAAGCAGATTTTATAGAAAACTATGTTGATTGTTGCACGTTCCTTTTCTTCTTTCTGACTTCAATGTGTTTATTTTCATTATGCAACCTAGTGCCACTTGTAATTATGAAAAGAAAATAAAAATGAAAGTAAGTAAACCTCCTTGGAGAACTAAGGAGATTCTTTGTAGAAAAACAGCCTGTTTTCTTCTGAGTAAGACGGAGGAAATGGAGTGGGATAGAGTACATTTCACATTAAATGAGGTAGAGGCAATGATCCTCAGTTGTGGCTGGACAAGAAGGCAATGTAGAAAAGAGGAACTTATCACTCAGACAAATTAGTTACTAAACCCCAAGATTCCTGTTTTATGTGTGATAGGCTAAAGGATTCAAGCTAGATAATTTGCCAGGCATTATCTTATCTTACAAAAGCTGGATAATTTTTAAAGGGTCCATTGGAGCAGTTTGGAAGACTTACTGTGAAAAACATCAAGTGATTGAAATTTTTGGTTAATATTAAGTAAAATAAAGCCTAAGAATATTGGGGGAGGGGTGGTGATTTTGTGCTTAAAAAAAATCACAGAGTGTACATTATAATTCTTTGTATTAAAATTATTTGCCATGAAATGAAGAAAGGAAGTGACAATGGGAAAAAGCATCAGTTTGTCTAATAGGTTGTAGTTTCTGGTTTTCTGGTTTAAGAGTTTGTGCCAAGGGTCTTAAAAAATAACCTGAGAAATGATATCTTTGGATGAAACAAAATATTTGAAAATTGGGGCAACTTACTGATCTGTTCAGATTTTCTTTTTTAAGAAGAGAGAAATAAAGAAGGTAGGAGTCACTCATAGTTTAGATTGGGAATTTGAGATGGTTATTATCATGTTTTGTAGTGGACAGATTTTAAGGGGGCCTCCATAATCCTCTCTTCCTGGTGTTCATATTCTTGTATAATACCTTCCCTTTTAGTGGTGGTGGGATCTATGAACTGCTTCTTATAAAAAAAAAACTTTGTAAAGATGATGGGACATAAATCCTAATATTACATTTTATAAGATTTCATCTTGGAAGACTCACACTTTTCCTCTCTTTCTGTCTTTGAAGAGGCCATGTTGTGAGAGGGCATGTGTCGAGTTCCACATGATAAGGAAATAAGGGTGGCCTCTAGAGACAGGATGGCCTAATAGCCAGCAAGAAGCCAGGGCCTTCAGTCAGACAGCCACAAGAAAATGAATTCTGTCAACCATTTCAGTCAACCTGGTAGTAGATTCATTATCAGTTGAGTTTCCAGATAACTGAGCCCTTGCCAACTTCTTGATTCTAACCTTGCGTAGGACCCAGTTAAGCCATGCCCAGATTCCTGATTCAGCCAAACTGTGAGATAATGGATTTGTGTTGTTTTTAAGATGCTAAATGTGTGGTATTTTGTTACTTAACACAAAAATCTAATGCATTATTAAAGAACAGTGGGAAAGAATGGGCAATTGTTTGTGTATCTGAAAAATGGGAATCATTATACACTGGACTGAATTAAGTAAGTTTATTGTTATCCTCTAATTCTGCAAAACAATCTTATAAGGTAAATTATGTTTTATTTTATAAATTAGAATATTTGTGCACAGAGATATTAATAAACTTACCTAACTTACCTAATATACATAAGGAATTGCCAAATCATACAAATCCCATCTGTATCATGTCCTGGTTCTTTCTCATCTTGGACCTTTATAACTGGAATAGCCCTCCTCCTCTCGTATACTGGAAGAACAGAACATTTGTTTATTCTCAAGGCTCAGTTCAAGTATCATCTGCAGCAGAAAACCTTAGTCTGGATTAAGGACATCTATTTATTTCATATTTATTTATATATTCATTCAATATTTTAACCAGTGTCAGTTAATCCTGAATTATCTGCCTTGTATCTTTAGTGTTGATGATAGTAGTGAATACAACATGCAAGGTTCTTGATTTCATGAAGTTTATTTTCTAATGTGAGATGTAGATAATATATAAATAAAATAAGTTGACCTTTAAGAACCACACAAGCTATGCAAAAAAATTGAAATGATTGATAGAAATGAACTGTGTGTCTATTTTGCTTTAAGCAGGTAGAAAAGCTCTAAATGAGGTGACCTTTAACTTTGATGTACATGACAAAAAGAATTCAGCTATGTGAATTTCAGAGGAAAGAGAAGCCTTCACAGAAGAAACTGCCTATGCCAAGGCCCCACCCTGGGGTGTTGAAGAATTTGAAAGAAGGCCAGAGTTGCTAGATCATAGAAATTAAGCAGAAAGGTGGTCATAGATGATATTGCAGAGTGAGTGAGATGGAAAAAAGATCCTAAAGTACTTTTAAACCAATTCTCACATACTTGAATGCTGCCAGGAAGTCACTCAAATTAAGAAGTATGTGCAGGAGATTGTTAAACTTGACAAGAGAACACTCTGGAATCGTAGAGATGAAGGACAATTTGAATGGACTAGGGAGTGATAATGACGTGAGCATGTATAGATTATTACTGAAGGTGCTTCTTTCATTACATTTGCTTTGAAAGAGAGGAGAAAGATACAGCAGAGGGTATGTGGATTAAGATCATATATATGTATACTATTGGAAATGATGTAGTAATGAAAGAAAAAAATAACATTTATGATGAAGCAGAGAGAGGACCTATGGCAGTAGAAGCACCCTTGAGAAGAACAGAAGGAATGTAAAGAGCACAAGAAGAGAGATTTTTGATGGGGAATTAAAGTACAGATGTTAGGAGGGTGGAAATTGAGGGGGTAATATTGTCCTTGCATTTACCTCAATCATGGCATTTTTCAATTTATGATTATTTTCTATGTTCAGTTTCATTTTCTACTGTAACAATCAAAAGTTAAGTTTCATGAGAGCAAACTTTAGGTACTTTGTCTATTAATTCACAAAGCCTAATACAGTGTCTAACACATTAATTTAAGTTTTACATAAATGACTAGATCTGTAAACATATGTTCTTTTCACTGGGCTAAGTGGACTCTGAAAAATTAAGATGGAACTTTGAAGCCTGCTTACTGTTTTTCTTGTTTGTTTCATTTAATTTTCATTACTTCATATTTATTAAATGGAGACAGTACTCTTAGAAGAAAAAAATGGCTTTTAGAACTATCACAAATAAATTATTCTGATCTTGAGTCAGAGTTTTACTATTCCTGAGTAGAAAGCAATGGGGTGAAAAACAAAAAACCCAAAACCAACATATGCCACATTCTATTATGTTATATTTTTAAAACTCTATAAGTAAAAACAAAAACAAAAACAAAAAAACTCTTTATAGGATAAAGTTGCCTTTTCTATGCCTTCCCTAAACTCAACATCATGCTTTCATATAACTTATGTCATTTGTTCTTTTTTTACACACATAAGGAGCATATGTAATGTTTATTACCTATTATTATTTGGATGCAATTTCAAAGTCCCAGGTATTTTTAAGTGACTTCCAAATTCCCAAGACTGGTAAATAGCTGAATGAGATTTTCTGTTATTGAATTCAGTTCTATTCCTATGATACCCATGATCTAATATGCATTTGTGTGTCTATTTATTTCTTTTTATGTACGTAGGATAAAGAGGAAGTCAAATAATAGGTTTTTAAACATTATAGATAACAACATCTTAATTACAATGAAACATGCATTATGCTATAGTCTTTTTTAATCAATTTACTCTAAGGGTCAATATGTTGACAAAGTATTTTTAAATTTAATATTTATATGTTAGAATTGTATCCAGAAAATATTTAGAAAATTCTCAGCAACTTGGAGATGTGTTGAATTCAATTTTTACTCTTTAGCTTACTGTCAGTTTCTTTAAATGCTCTATTCTTATATATCTTTATTTGGTAAGGCAGACAACCACTTTAAAACAATGATGAAAACATTTTAAATTAAATATTAGTAAAGTGAATTTTTTTCATTTTTTTAAAAGAAAACATGTTCACCTCTGTCTAGCAAATTCCCCTCACCCTTACTTTCCCAACCTTGACCCAAACACCCTCTTTTATTAATAGATTACATACTTTATTAATGATGTAGAATCCATGTGATAGAAACTTTTTTTACCTTACATTAAGAGACTATAAACTAAATACATTCATACCCATATTCCTTTTTCCACCCTGTTACATTTGATGCTGTGTTTCTCCTAATATCTAAGTCCGTGGGCCATAAATGAGTAAATAACTGCTACTTATCTAGACCTTAATGTATAAAAATCTATGAAACTGGAAAAATATGTGAAATGACTGTTTTTGGATGGTGGGTAATATAGACTGTACAAGACTGTGGGCACCAAAAGAAAGGAAAAAAACACAAAATGAATCCAAGATTGTTCTAGATTTCTGCTCAAGGTCACATTCTGGATGACACCATGGGGATGCAGAGACTAAGCAGAGAATGGAGATGCTGGGCAGGCAATGATCAAAGGTCTGATGCAGCTGAAATTTCTGGACAGAATTTAAGGAAGGAGGAAAGTATGAAGAGAAGAAGCTCCAGAGGTTTGTACAGACTCCTTGTAAGTCTGTGGCTGATAATAAAGTTGACTTCATAAAGTCTGGCAGAAAAAGGTACAGGAAAACTCTGATCAAAACAGAGATTCCAGAGGTTGCATAGAAGATGCAGGATATCTAATTAGGCAAAGTGTAGAGACTTTATTAACACCACAGGAACTCAGCTGACACACACACAGAAAAGAGTTAAGAGTAGGGATATCCTAATTATATAATACATACAACTCTAGACCTGCCCTAATAATGCTTAATACGTGCCTCAAGGGGGTCAATCTGAGCTAACCTTAAAAACTACCTGCCAGGAAAGCAAAACAAATTGAAAAAAACAGAAGCTTCTCTAAAGCAGCATAAAAACTGTTCAGAGTAGAATACATGATTATCAGCATTTAATTAAAAACCACTGGATTTTAGAAAAAGAAGGAAAATACACAAGAGAATTTATTTCTTTAATAAAGGAATGGGAAAGGATTTAAAGGTGTTTAAGATGTATTTAACAGATATCGAAGGTTAGGTAGCTATTATAAATATGTTCAAAGATATAATATGAAAAATGAAAGGAAATAATAGCAAATATTAAAGCTATAAAATAGAAAATTTAGTACTAAAAATACAATATCTGATATGAAAAAATTGCTGAAAAGGATCATGGTCATAAGAGATAAGGCAGATGAAAGGATCACTAAACTTGAATGCAATCTGAGGAACACAGTACATTTTAAAATTAAAAAACAAAGTCTCTGTGAGCTGAGGCAATATCAAACAGCCTAGCACACTTACATCTGAAGTTACAAGGAGAGAAGTATGAAAACTACACAGAAAAAAAAGACCAAATAAAATAAACTATGAAAACCCAAATATTTGTTGAAAAAAGATAAAATTTACATTTCCAAGAAGCTCAGTGAATCTCAAATGGGACAAATGCATAGATGCCACTATGCAGCACAAAGTAGTCATATTATCAAAATAATCAAATACTGAGAATGAAAAAAGGTGGAGAAGAATATTGAAAATAGTTAAAGGTAGAAAAATTACAATAATAGAGACCACAGTTGACCTCTACTGGGAACAATGAAGGCCAGAAGACAATGGAGTGATATATTCAAATGGTTGAGAAAAAAAATAAAAACTGTCAACACAGGACCCTACATCCAGAGATATATACACAAATATTTTTCAACTTGCAAAATGTAAAATACATATATATGAATAAATTGAGAGAATTCTTTGCTTCTAAATCTGCTCCTATAAATAATACTGAGGAAGTTCATTTTGAAGGAAATGACAACAGATGGAAAAAAGTATGTAAAGGATGAAATGGACAAGAAAAGAAATAGTAATTATGTAGGTGAATACAGAAGATTAAACATTTCCTTTTAAATATGGATGACAATATAAAGCAAAAATTACAGAAACTTATTGTCATATTTAATAGTAAAGCTATTAAAGTAAAACTTGGGAGTTCAATTGAAATATAAATTTGTAAGCCTTTTATAATATTTTTCATAAAAGGGAAAAATATTAATTCTAAATAGATTATAATAGAGATGCATAGTATAATTCCCCAAAAGAAAAATAAAGTAAAATAATGCAAAAGCTATACCTAGAAAGCTAAAAGGAATAATTAACATAGAACAATGAAAGATAGTTAAATAACCCAAAAAAGGCAGGAAACAGAAAGCATATTTTTTAAATTAATCAGTCAAAAGATGAAAAATAGATAATTTCTAATCAAATTATAAAGTTAAGTACAATCATGTTGAAATTGCATTAAATTTAACGAATAAACACTCAAATTTAAGAAGATGGTCAAACTATACAAGGTCTATAAGAGATTCATTTTAAGTAAAAGGTGGAGGAGGTTGGCAAAAGTAGATATGATAAAAGCAGTAAGTATATGAAGGTTATAGTAGCTAAACTAATATCAGGCAAAAGAAATTTTATGACCCAAATAAGTCACTAGGACCCATGCTAAATGGAGTCATTTCTTTTTCTATCCTTTGGTTTCTATTTTTTTGACCCCATAGTGAGGCATGTGGGATCTTGGTTTCCTGACCAGGGATTGAACCCACACCCCCTGCATTGGGAGCACCCAGTCTTAACCACTGGACCGCCAGGGAAGTCCCAATCCTTTGGTTTCTTAATCCAAGTATTCAAGCTAATATATAGCACCATATGATAATTATTGATTAGAATTGTACACTACATGTGGTAGGATGATTCTCCATGCTTACAGGGTACCATTTCTTAGCTGACATCTCATCTCCCTCTTCAAAATTCTTCTCCATTTCTCTATTAGGACTTCAGCTTATAGATCATGCTGTATGTAATAGGATCTTAGTCATGAATCCACTGACATACCTCCTTTTCTGCTAATTTGATTCCTTGGTCCAATGCAATATGTGGTGTTCCATGTCTCTAGATTGTAAGCCTCAAATCTGGATGAGATCCTTTGGGCAGAGAAGGCAAATCTATACTCAGAATATGTGTTGATTTTAGTCAGATGGATCACTTTCAGTTCCAAGTTGGAAGGGGTACAGTATAGGCAAAGTGTCTGGTTGATTTTCTAGAGTAAGTATAGGCAATTTTTTTTTTGTAAAGATCTAGGAAGTAAATGTTTTAGGCTTTGTGGGTTAGCAGTCTCTCTCGCAACTCAACATTGCTACTATTGCACAAAGGCAGCCATGGAAAATATATAAACATAAAAGAGGGATTAGGTTCCAATAAAAATTTATTTGTAAAAACAGGGCTGGATTTGCACCATGGGCCAGTCTGTCAATTCCTGGCCAAGAGAATGGTCTCATACAAGGGGACCTAGAGTTGGTTTCTGTTGCTGGGAGGTTACGTATTCAGCAGCAGCAGTACCTAACCAGTGTTGGTGAGTGGGCACCTTTGCTTGCCAGCAAAGGGGTGGTCAATTACAGAATCTGACTGATGGAAACTTGCGGAATATTGCTAATTGATTTAGTACTTCATGAGTGGATGATTTGTAAGGTGTTTGTCTGAAACTGAAGAGTTTATCTCCCACCTCTGGACAGCATGTGTTTCCAAGGCTTCCAATGCACTTCCAACCTCTTGCTCACTTGTTCTTATTATCTTGAGACCATTGATATAGTGGACCCCTGTGGTGTTCTCTGGATGTCCAGACCATCCAGGTTTCTTTGAATTTGAACTATACTATGCTGGGTGGGGGACAGACAGGCTTACATAGCCCTGGGGCAAGACTGTAAGTATGCACTCTTGTCTAGTGTTTGCTAATGTGAATTTTTGTTTTGTTTTTTGAGTAGCAAGCTCCTACACACTAAGGAATGGCTGAGAGAAATTGATGCCCAGAAGGCTAAGTAATGGTAACAATAGTCACAATAATGATAACAACTAATACTTAAGTAGCACCTACTGTGTGCCAGATCTAAGCACTTTATCTTTTTATTTAGGTCCATAATGTTTCTGCAAATGAATCACTTCTACTCAAGATTATAATCTGTCGCACATCAGTGTCCTCTTTGCTGCTGCACCCTGTAGAGCCACTTTGTCTCAGAGTTTGCAAGTATTTATGAAAAAAATTAGCAATCAGAAATTGAAATTTATATAAATTATACCGGAAGAAGTAAATTTGGGGCCGAACTGTCCTTTTGAAAATAAGTTTTTCTCCTTTATTATGAAGGTAAAAATACTTCTTATATATTATTCATAAAAATATAAAATTAAATATGTATATTTCCCACCACTCCGATGCCCAGGTGTTACTTTGATTACCCTATGGCACATAAACTTTTTTCTCTTTACCTTTTGACTCTTTCTACCCATTTCTCCCAACTCCCCAGCTCCCTGCCTCTGGCAACCACCACTTTCTGTATCTATGAGCTCGTTTTGTTTTGTTTTTTGAGATTCCACATATAAGAGAGATCTTATGGTATTTGTCTTTCTCTGACTTATTTCACTTAGCATAATGCCCTTGAGGTCCATCCACATTGTACTCAGGTGGACTCTCAACCACTGCACCACCAGGGAAGCCCACCACATCTTCTTTATCCATTAGTCTATTGACGGACATTTGCTTCCATATCTTGACTATTGTAAATAATGCTGCAGTGAACCTGGTGGTGCATATAAATTTTCAAGTTAATATTTTGATTTTCTTAAGTATGTGAACTATTTTTGATCCCTTTTGATAGGATGCATTCATTAGACAATGACTGCAAATCACATATATGAGACTCTAGTAATGCACATTAGTAAAGATACAATGATTAGCTCAGGAGGTACAATTGGAGCTACTCTTTAATTGAATTTCCATTAGTTCACTGTTATCCTCCAGAAACTATCTGTTTTTTCTATGGGTGCCTTGGATGAATTAAATTGTGAAATGATGTGATATGATGAGAACCACCATTCCTGGATCCTTTAGTGGTGACTCTGATCTCTCCCATTCCCTCAGGAATATATGATTATTCTACTGTATTGGCTAGGACATGAGGGAGGGGGCAGTTTCAGAGGTCTGTACTTGCCTGTACCAATACAATTGCTCTTATCCTACAAACAAAGATAGTGATGTGCCTTTCACTCATATTTGCATTCTAATTACACATCGAGGAACAAGAGGAATGACCATCATAGAATCATTGTACCCAGGGGATTCACTCTGAGGTGGCCCTATTCCAGGACTCAGTCTATTAACTAGTTCCTACATGCCACCACTCTTACCATAAGTATAGTGAGGATCCTTTAAATCCTGTGTATCAGTTATCAGTCCTAGCTTCTATAGTCCTCCAAACATGTAAATATTCTCCTCACACCAGTAACAGCTACTGAATAGCTATACATTCCTTTAGGAAAGCACTGAGTGGTTCCTTACTTTATACACCTGATGTAATGTTACAGAATACCTTCTCCTAGGATCTTCCTTCCCTTCAATGAATTCCACGTCTGAACAATTAAATTTTGGAAACTGGGCAAGAGATTATACCTTTCTATAGGAGCAGGTGTCATCAGCCTCCTGAAAACACATACTTGATTTCTTTGGGTTGAATATTTTAAGCAATACCTTTGTCAACTGTCTTTCTGTCTTGCCTTAGGGATGCTATATTTTATTAAGCAGTCTCTTAACTCTCTTCATGTCCAATCCTCCTTGCTGGCACTCAAATATTCTCATTTATTATGATCATTGTACCCATCCGGCTTCTGATGGTTAAGTACCACCCTGTAGACTTTCGTATTTTGGGTTCGTAGCATCCCCATTACTAGTGGAAAGCTCAAATCAGTCACAACACCTTCTACATCAGCCCTGCACTAGAAAATACAGGTATGGATAAGCTTCTCATTTTTCACTGGGCCATTACTACTATTGTAAATTTGATGTCCTCCAAATCCTCCAGTGGAACATAATCATCTAGTGGGTTTTCTGGCCTTACACACTATATGCACTCTGCAGAATGACTAAACCTCTAGACCTTTTGATTCCTTCCCGTGTCATTTTCTATGAAACATTTGGCATTTCTATTTCACTTTGCATGGTCTTGCATTTTCCCCACGTTTCTAAGGGTCATCCTAGCAGCATGTTTGAATTTTGGGGGAAGTTTTTTGTAGAGTACTAAAATATGTATCTGAAAATGTGTTCCCATATTGATAAATTGTCCATTATCAAACTTTATATTCTGTCCCCTATGATTCAGCATCTTCTGTCTCCTACCTATAAACACTCTTACTCCTCCTGGTAACAGTCCAGCATTTATAACTTCTGTGCTCCATTAGCAAGATTTCCTCTATAGGTTAGGTAGTAACTTAATCGTTATTGACTTAATGGTTAGGGGGAAGTTGGGGATAACTCTGGTGGAGTGGGTTGTTTTCTTCCAGGGCAGAGACCTCTGCATCATCTTCAAGAAACTGAAAGTTTGTTAGCTCTTAAGAGAGAAGATTGTACGACCACTTCTACAAACTTGAAAATTCAGGGGAATCTGAGCGTTTAATGCGCCAATCCAGATGTTCCCTTTCAGTGACTTTCATTGCATGTCCTTTCAGTCAGAGTTCTGACCTTGACACAGCAGACCTGCCCAGTTTGAAATGTAACTTTCATTAAAGTTCTGCTACACAATCACATCTTAAATCTGGATGTGATCCTCAGCTTTCTCTGCCCTCTAACTGCAGGAGACTGCAGTATCTTTATATGCTGCCAAGGAGGCTTTCTGGCTTTCACATTCAGGCTTTAATTACTGATTAATTATGTTTAGCCTTTCATTATCTTTATCCACAAAGTTCATGAAAGTGCCCCTAGCAAAAGCAATCCAATTCAAAAGCCATCAATTTAATTCCTTATATTTTTCAAATGAATGATGCATTGTGCCTGCTAGTGTATTTCCTTTTACAGATTATTCTATCCCAGTTCCCCATTAGGTAAAAGTCTTAACAATTGCATTGCCGTCTTATGCCGGAACTATCTGTGTTCCACTACCACCAGATGAAGTCGTCTTTCCCAGCTCTAAAATCCCAACTTGATGTCCACTTTCTCTGCCCACTACCATCATCAACTGTTACAGGTCAGTTACCTGGATAGCAGTCACTGAGATAGAAATTTATATTCAGGAAATTTGGGGAATGCCTACCTTTAAGAGAAGGGAAGAATGAAAAAGAATTTAGTTTGGATATTAAATTTTTAGCTTGGATGCACAACAAGGAATTGTGAAACTGAGATGACCCTTCTGATTTATCTCTAGTTGGGGAAAAGAGTCAGAAATGTATATGTAACCCAAATAGTCCAGTCATTGGTTTTAGGCTTACCCAGGAAGACTGTGTGAGTTTCTCAGCCATATCTAAAAAAGACTGACAGTTGAGAGCTGTCAATTAGCACCACTCTCAGGAGCTGGAGTGAGGATTTGGGTGAGTAAAGTATCCATTACCTTAAGGTTACCTCTATTTTGTTTCATTTTACATGAATTTTCAGCAGCATTTGATACGGTTAGTCATGATTTCCATAAAATGATATTAGTAATGCTATTTATTTTCCGTGCTTCTTCTATAGACACTTTTTCTCTTTACATATGGCTTCTTCTTTTCTCCTCTATAAACTTTCTTCTTAGATTATCTTATCCATTTCAAGACTTAAACATCATCTATATATTTGGACTCCATAATTCATGTCTTTAGTCCATATCTTTCCTCTGAGCTCCAGGGTCATATATACATCAGCTTGTTGGACAAATCCACTTTGAAGACTAAAAGTAACTTGAAATTAAATTTCAAAAGTAAAAAGAACAAATTTTTATTTGTTTCATTTTTTTCATTTTCATTGTTTGTGTTGTCAGTATTTGCCTGGAGCACAGCAGACTTTCATTATATATTTTAGAAATACTTCTTAAATATTACTTTAATAAATGCTAATTGCTTTTCAAAAATAAATCATAGAAAGTTTGTGCCCTCATGGAAACTGCTACATTGAGCACACTATATATCATGAAGACAGGCACATTTGATTTTTCAAATAAATCATGTTTAGAAGTATGAGCAGGACCCTTCCAGGTAAAGTCTCTACAGTCTTGTTTTGAGTACAGTCCTAGAGTATAGCCATCAAAGTTTAATTAAATCAACATTTCAGTTATGACTCACTAATAATTCTAACAATTGAAACCTTGCTATTCTTATTTGACAACAAAACTCCTCATAGAAAGACTGTAAGAAAATTTATAATATTTAGGATTTTCAGAAAATAATTTTACTCATGCTGTTGCAATGTAAGCAAGTGAATTTATTTATATGGTATATTATTCTTAATAATTTTCTGAAATTTAAATATTTCACAATTGAAATTCATAATATTTTGAAATTAAATTTGTCATTCAGTTATTAGTATTGTATCATATTTTTATACCTCATTATTGATAGAGGCCATATATTTTCCTGAATGTCTTTGATTGGTGTATCTTCCTTTTCAGCCATTTTCTCCATTCTGATAGTCAAGGATAGACATATATAACTATGTTTAAGTGCCACAGCCCCCAAATATCCATGTATTATTTTGTACATTGACTTAATTCAACATTGACTTAATTCAACATTGACTTCATTCCATTCATTCTTTTAATGTGGATGAGAATATCTTCTTCCCGGATCATTTAAAAGATTTCTTAAGAGGTCCCACTCATGCTCTTCTCTACAGGCCTGGATTAACCATTTCCTACTTGTCATTCATTGATTTGGGTCATTTGAACATTTTCTTATCACTGTGATTTAGTTCTTTACACAACCAGTTCTTATGGAGTACCTAATATATTCCAATCATTGTTCTAGGCACTGAGGTTACTTCAGCTAAAGAGAACACATAAAAACCCCACCTTTAAGAAGTAAATATTTTAGTTAGAAGAGATAGACAATAAACCATAATAAATGAGACAATAACTGCTGTTTAAAAAAATAAAGAAAATAGCAGGTAAGAGGAATTGGGAGTGTCATGGTAGTGGAGGAGGAGAATGTTACTGTTTTAAACAGTTTATATTTAACTATTTTTCATGATGGCAAGCCTCCTGGAAAAGGTATCATTGAACAGACTTGAAACAAGTGAGTGAAGGAGCTATATGGATATAAGGAGGAAGAGCATTCCAATTAGAGGGAACAGGTAGTGGAAAGGTTTTAAGCATCCCTGGCATTTCTAGAAATAATGTCAGAGACCAATGTGGAAAGGATAGGAGTGAAGGAGAAGAGGTCAGGAAATAAATGGTAAGCATGGGACTAGAAGTGGGAGCAGGGCAGATTCCTTAATGACCTGAAGCTATAGTAAGAACTTTCATTTTTATTCTATGTCAAAAGGGAGACCACGAGAGGATTTTGGATAAAGTTATGAAATGATCTGATTTTTTTAAAGCCCACTTTGGCTGCAGGATAAGAAACTATTTAAAAAACCTGGGTAGAAGAAGATGGTAGATTTGACCAGGAGGAAAGTAATAAAAAGTAGTTAGCTTCTGCACAGATTTTGAAGCGAGAGCCTAAAGGATTTCCTTTAAGAAATGGTAACAGTCAGTGACTAAAAGATATTTTATCTCTTTTATACTAAAATAAATTTCAGGTCATTTTATTCCATACTTCCAAGATACCTACCGCAAGGAACATTTAGTACTTTACAGAATGACTAAAGATAAAATATAGATAATAACCATTATATCACAAAATGACAGAAACTTGTATGGTTCTGTTGCCAAAGATAATATTTTCATAGGATAAATAAATAAATGTATATATTTGTTTATCACCTATTTTGCAAAAGTAGACTAAAATTTTTTATTTGGGTTAAATTTTGTAAGTGATTTGGGCATCCATGGACAAACAACAACACACATATTTTATAGATATACATGAATCTATAAATAAAGAGGTTGAAGAAATATATAGTACCCAGGTTTGTTGCAGCAGAAGGGAAAAGAAAGGTACATTACATTTCTGAGGTATGCAGTAGTAATAACTCATTAGCTCCCTGTGACAATTATGGTTGCCTTCATTCAAGATTTTCAAAAAATAATATTTGTTGGAGATAAATTGTTTGACTGCTAATCACTCCTATCCTTCAAGTAAGTAATGTTTTCCCTCCAGTTAAATTATCTCATTAGATATTCCTATCATCAAAGAGGAGACATGACTGTGGTAGTTTTCCAAGTTGGGAAAACCAATAACCAAAATAGTCTTTAAAAAGATATAATTTGGGGGCTTCCCTGGTGGTGCAGTGGTTGAGAGTCCACCTGCCGATGCAGGGGACACGGGTTCGTGCCCCGGTCCGGGAAGATCCCACATGCCGCGGAGC
>NW_020173940.1:1043674-1050737 GCF_003031525.2 Neophocaena asiaeorientalis asiaeorientalis | reverse complement strand
TATATATATATATATATGTATATATATTAGTGTATAATAAGCACTAGAAATAAGTTTTGTGTCTTACTACCAAGCCCAACATATTTATCAGACAAATTCATCCATAATTTTAACAGACTGGTTCTGCTAACCAAGTTTAAAGTTCCTATCAGTTTGGTTATTGAAAATACAGAATACACCTATTTGTTATAAAAATCATTCAAGTACAGTCTGATAAACAATCTGATTTCTCTAAGAATTATATTCTCCCTATCAACTCACATTCTATTATTTAATTATAGTTTCCCATGCAAAAATAATAATAACTACTATTTATTTAATGGGTGCTATACAAGAGGCACTATGTTGTGCCGTGTATTTAGATGAAACTACTTGTAATTTGAAATTTTAAAAATGCAATTTCCAAATACACCTCCCAAAATGAAATACATAGGTATAAGCCTAACAAAATATATATTGGACCTGCATGTGGAAAACTACAAAACACATAAAAAATCAAAGAAGTTCTATCTACATCTATATCTGTATCTGTATCTATATCTATATGTTATCAAACATATTCTAAAGTTTATATGAAAAGGGAAAGGACCTAAAATACCCAACCAAATACTGGGGGAGGAGGAGGAGGAGGAGGAGGAAGAGGAAGAAGAGGAAGAAGGGAAAGGGTGGGGGAGATGATAGTTGGATGACTCACACTACATGATATCACAGCTTATTCTATGGCTATAGTTATCAAGAGAGCATGCTGTTAGAGAAAATATAAATAGAACAGAATAGAAAGCCTACAAATAGAACCACACAAATATAGTCTTCTACAAAAGAGCAACGATCAAATAATGGAGAAGGATAGCCATTTCAACAAATGGTTTTGGAACAATTGCAAATGTTCCATGCAAAAGAAAAGGTACCCAGACTTAGGTAATACACTTTTGATAATTATTAGCTAAAAATGGAACATAGACAGTATAAGATGAAAAACTATAAAGCATCTGAGAAAATCTTCATGTCTTTGGTGTTGGTGATGGCTGTTGAAGTGCATAATCCATCAAAGAAAAACAAAAAGGTAATTTGGACTTACTTCATAAGAGATTAACAGACACATCACTAAAGACATACATATGGCAATGCTCAGAGGAAAATTTAAAGCTGTATACATCTACATTAAAAAAGAAGAAAAATCTCAAATGAGTAACTTTATACCTTTAGGAATTAGAAAAGAAAGGCAAGCTAAACCCAAAGCTACCAGAGTAAAAGGAATACTAAAGATGTAAGTGGAAATAAATAAAATGGGAAATAGAAAAACAACAAAGAAAACCTAAAGACCAAAAGTGTGTTCTTTGAAAAGATCAAAAAAATCGGCAAACCAATTTTGTTAGGTATATTGACCAAAAAACAAAGGCAAAAGGACATATAATACTAAAATCAGAAATGAAATTAGAAATATTACTACCGACCTTGGAGAAGTAAAAAGAATTATGAGAGAATTATGAACACTTTTATACCAACAAATTAGATAAACAAAACAGACTAAAGGAAAAACGGAAAATCTATATAGAATTATACAAAATAGATTGAATCAGTAATAAAAAATATCTCAACAATCAAATGCCAAAACAGGAAGATTTCATTGATGAATTCTGCCAAACATTTAAAGAAGGACTAAATCCAATCCATCTGAAACTCTTCCAAAAAATGGAAGAGAAAGGAAACCTTCCTAAATCATTCTATGAGGCTGGTATTGCAAGAATTTCAAGGTTGAATATTAGTTTTCAACACTTCTATTCAAAATGGTACTAGAGAATCTGGCCAGAGCATAAGAAAAAGAAATTAACAGCATCCAAATACAATAGGAAGAAGTAAAACCATCTCTGTTTGTAGGTAACATGATTTTATATGGAGAGAATATTAAATAATTAACACAAAGAATCTGTTAACCCTAATAAGTAAATTCAGCAGCGTTGTAAGATATAAGATCAACACTCAAAAATCAGTTGTATTTCTATACACTTGCAATGAACAATCCAAAAAGGAAATTAAGAAAATAATTCCATCTATAATAGCATCAAAAATAATAAAGTGCCAGGAATTAATTTAACTAAAGTGATGCAAGATTCTACACTGAAAACTACAGAACATTGCTGAAAGAAATTAAAGAAGACATAGCAAATGTAAAGATAGTCCATGTTCATGGGTTGCAAGACAATATTTGTAAGATGAAAGTAATCTACAGATTACTAAATTGATCTAAAGATTCAATACAATTCCTATCAAAATCCTAACTGCTTTTTATTTTTCTTGCAGAAATGGAAAAACCAATCTAAAATTTACATAAAATTGCAGTGAACCCAGAAGAGCCAACACAAACTTGAAAAGAAAAAAGTTGGATTACTCATACTTTCCAATTTTAAAACTTATTACAGAGTTACATGTTAAAATAGTATGTTACTGACATAAGTTTAGACATATAGATAATTGAAATAGAATTGAGAATCCAGAGATAAACCTATACATCTACGGTCAACTGACTTTTCACGAGGGTGCCAAGACCAAGCATACAATGGTCCCTTCAACAAATGGTACTATGGCAACAGGATATTTACATGAAAAACAATGACTGGAACCTTACCTTATGCCATATACAAAAATTAATTCAAAATTTACTGAAAGTGTAAAAATGAGCTAATACTATAAAACTCTTAGAAGACAACATAGGGGTATCTCCTCAGGACCTTGGTTTTGGAAGAAATTCTTAGATATGACACCAAGCACATAAGTAACAAAAGAAAAAACAGATAAATTGCACTTCATCAAAATGAAAAATTCTGTTTATCAAAGGACTCTATCAAGAAAGTGAAAAGAGTCAGATAAAATATTTACAAATTATATATATGATAAGGGTCAGAGGACTGACTCCCATAACTCCTAAACTTAACAACAACAAGACAAACAATCCAGTGAAAAAATGGTCAAAGAACTTGAATAGGCATTTCTCAAAAAAAAAAAAAAAAGATAACAGTCATGGCCAACAAGCATAGGAAAAGATGCACAATGTCTGGTCATTGTGGAAGTGCAAATCAAAAGCACTGTGAGGTGCACTCCATACACTCTATATTGGTTATACTAAGGAAAAAGAAAATAAGTGTTGGCAAAGATGTAGAAAATTTGGTAATCTCATTCATCGCGGGTGGGAACATACATGGTCCAGCTGCTATGGAAAGCACTTGGCAGCTCTCCAATAAATTAAAGATAGAACTGTCATATGAACTCACCAGTTCCTTTCCTAGATATATAACCAAAAGGGTGGAAAATAGGTGTTCAAATAAAAACTTGTCCACTATATGCATAGAACTACTATTTGAATAGCCTAAAGCTGGAAACAACCCAAATGCCTATCAGTGGATTAATAGACAAACAAAATGTGGTATATCCATACAGGGAAATATTATTCATCCATTCATAAAATGGAATGAAATACTACTACATGCTACAACATGGCCAAACCAAGAAAACTTTATGTGAAGCTAAAAAAGCCAGACATAAAGGCTATATATTATATGGTTACATTTATATGAAATATCTAAAATAATTAAATCTATAGAGACAGAAAATAATATTTGCCTGGTATTGTGAGCAGGACAAATATGGATTGGCTGCTTATGGGTAGGAAGTTTCTGTTTGGGGTGGTGAAAACGTTCTGGAACTAGATAGTGGTGATAGTTACTCAGCATTGTGAATATAGTTAATGCCACTGAATTGTACACTTTAACATGATTAAAGTAGAAAATTTTATGTTGTGTGCATTTTACCAAAATTAAAACAAATCAAGTCTGTTCTCAGAATGAAGAATTTATAATGCTTCACAGTGGTCAGGAAGAGGGAGAGGAGAAAACTGACGAGAATAATTGCAATCTTATAAAAGAACATTAGATACCTACTATTCTATTATTTGCTAAAAAGGATGTGGGATATGGGGTTTGGTGAGAAATTTAGACTAGGTTTATATGTAACCAAGACTTCCACTCCTAATGTAAGCAAACTTTAAAGTGTCTTTCACCTTCTTTCTCATTGCACCTTTTCCCTGGCATTACTATGCACTGTATTGATACTAATACAGCTTCTGGATTGTTAAGGGCACCTACTGAATCCTGTGTTTGCTGAAATACCTCATTCAAGACATTTTTTTCCCTTCCTCATCAAAACTCCTTTGCCTTGTATTATATTCCCTCAGGGCTCTGCCCTTTGGAGATAATTTTATAAGTCAACTAATGGAAATATATTAGTGACTAAAAAATCCAATTGACAACTCAGTTCAATAAATACATATTGTGTAACTTCTCTGGTCAAGCAAAAGTTCAAGTTTGGTTTGGAACTTAAATTATGTATAATACAGATACTGTAATAAAAAATAACCAATAATCTAACAGGATGGGAAACACATATTATACCAAGCAGAATAAAAACATCACCCTAAATAATAATAATAATAAAGCATATTTAGTGAGTATTCACTTCGTTCCAGGAATGATACTTAACACTTCATCTCATTATGTTTTCAAAATTACCTAATTAATTATATCCTAATATTATTTCATTTCTACAGATGAGGAAACTTAAAAGTCAAGGAGTTTACATGATTTACCCCAAGTGATTTATTTAGTAAGTGGGAAAATGGAATTTGAACCCAGACATAACTAGTCTTAAAGCTTACTCTTCATTGACCCCATCATATTGTCTTGCTGTTCTTAGTTCATTAGGTGTGCATATAGAAAATACAGATTAAGCATGTAATTTTCTCTTTTTTTTTTGTATTTCAATCCAAATTATATTTTAAACCTCCATTCCACAATTAAGGAATACAGTTTCAGCAACTGAAGATGTTTTCTCTTGCTTTCCTAGGATTGTTTCTGAGTTCAAGTGTGTTTCAAGAAGTGTGTATGTGTGAAGCAGATTATCTCAGGCAATTAATCAGAGTCTTCATCTCTTCATTCTGCCATTGAATTTGATGTCATTATTCTATTCTAAATTTTAATCTATGGTCTATACAGGTCTCTGCTGTGTTGTCTCTTTATCCTTTCCACAAGTTTCTTTGGATCCAGCTCTCCTCTGTTAAATAGTCAGAATTCAATCTTTGGGCCATAGAAATCTCACATAGTTGTTTAACATCATTCTTTACTTAATATTTAAAAACTAGCATCTCACCAGATAATAAATATATATTTTTTTATCCATTCAGGAACCTTGTACTTTTTATATCTCTTCACCATTCCTGTTAAGGGACAGAAAAAGTAATTTTATATCCATTTTACAGATGAGAAAACCGTGGCTTTTCATATTATATAACTTTCTGAATGCTATGTGACTAAAATCTGGTAGAATGAGGAAAATAACCCAAATTCTTTTGTTTCTCAGTTTAGAATTTTGAAAGTAAAATAAAAGTGCTGTGTATATTCATAAAAGGAAGAGATTATGTGTGGTCAGGATGATGAAATGAGTAGAGAATGAGATTGTTAAAATAAGATCAGAAGAAGCTTCATGACAAAAGTACTATTTGAAGTAGATAGTAAAAGAAAAAGATAAAAAAAATTATAACATCAAAAGATCGGGATGAGTAGGTAAGGGGAGGGGAAGAAGATGTTTGTTAAAAAAGAATAGAAAAGAACAGTAGAAACTTTCCCAGGTTTTTTGCATTTAACATGAATTTGTTTTAGACAACTTACTCTGTGTGCAAGTATTCTAATGAAAGAATCATGAACTCTGCTCCCTTTCTCCAACTAGTTTACAGTCTATTTCATCAAGAATTAAAGTTTTGTTTATGCTCCATAATATGTATTTATTTTTAAAGGACCCTTCAATATTTAACTTAAAACAATGATTAGCAGCAATACTCTATCACATGTAGCAGTGAAAAGAATATTTAGATACAAGGAAGCTTTCTGAAATACCTAAATGGACGTCCTGCAGACTACTTATACAAGAAGAGACAATGTTATTCATGTTCCATGGTAGTAAGGCATCATTGATAAAGTAAATTAAGGAAATGAAAAATTTTATAGAAAATTTAGTGAACCGTGTCTTTGGCATTCATTATATTAGAGATACTTTACACAAGTTGATTAATTTAATCTGCATATCCTACTAGTTAGACATTGTGTTCCTTACTCAGCAGTGGGGAAAATATGGTCCCAGCTTAAGCATTTGTTAATAAATAAAGTTGGTTGGGAATTGAATGCAAGTTTTCAGGACTCCAAAGCCCTATGGCCCTCATTTATTACAGCAGATTTTCAAACATAGGGGACAAAATTGAAAGAATGGAATTTTGAGCACACATATAAACAAAATTTTCAATGTTTATTAACATTTTACCCTATTTGTTCCATCTAGAGAGGTGTAATTTACATTAAAAATTCATCATTTTTGATTTAAGAGTTTAATGAGTTGACAAACATATACAGTAATATAAACATTATTATAGTCAAGATAAAGACTATTTCCATCACCCTGAAAATTTGCCATTGGTCCCTTTGCTGTCCATCCCTTTGTCTCATCTTGTTCCCTGACAAATTCTTATTTTCTTTCTCTCTAGTTTTACCATTGCTAGACTGTCATATAAAAGAATTCAGATCATATTTAGACTTTTGTATCTGGCTTATTTAACTTAACATATTTTTGAGTATCAAAACATTTGGTAGCATGCAACAGGAAGTAGTTCATTCCATTTTATTGCATAGTGTTCCATTGTATGGATACACTATTTTTTATCCATTTTCAAATTAATCAACATTTTGGAATTTTCCAGTATTTAGCTATTATGAATAAAGATATTATAAATATTTATGTACAGGTCTTTGTGTAGCCATATATTTCATTTCTCCTGAATAAATATCTGGGAGAAATGTCACAGGATTGTATTATAATTATATATATAACTGTATAATAAGATTCCAAACTGTTTTCTAAAGTATCTGTACCATTTTGCACTCCCAGCAGCAAAGTATGAATTCCATTTGATCCACATCATCACCGAGACTTGAAACTCTGTCTTTTTAATGTTAGCGATCCTAGT
>NW_020173940.1:838055-1043146 GCF_003031525.2 Neophocaena asiaeorientalis asiaeorientalis | reverse complement strand
GATATAGCATTGTGGTTTTAATTTGCATTTCTCTGGTGTATAAAGATGTTGAACATCTTTCCATGTGCTTCTGTGCTATTGGTATATCTTTGTTGGTACTTTGTATTCAAATATTTTTCTTCTACTATTCAGTAGTAAGAGCACTTTTTAAAAAATATTCTGGACATAATTCTGTTGCCTAATGTATCCTTTTTTCAAATATTTTCCCCAATTTGTAGCTTGTGTTTACATTTTCTTAACAGTCATCTCTTAAAGAACTGAAGATTCTAATTTTTTTTTTTTTTTTTTTTTTTGCGGTACGCGGGCCACCACTGCGCCAACAGGGAAGCCCCTGAAGATTCTAATTTTGATGAAAACTGTACACTATGATAAAGTCTGATTTCATTTTTGATGTTTGTTGACAGCTTTCATGCTCCACTCATATGTCTCTGCCTTCTCTTCCACATCTTGAAAAGCTGATAAGAAATTTCAGGTGCTTCCTCATTTGGTACTGGTAAACCAAATAAAGTAAAACCAAGTAAACCTCAGGCTATACAGGAGAACCCTCTCCATAGTTCCACCTCTTAAACACAAGAAAATCCCAAAACCAGTTGCCCCTTCGTGCTCTCTCAATTGTGAGATACCTTGACCTCCCCAGAAAGCCTTATTATGTGTTAGTAAATCTTTTCATGCCCTCTTAGTGCATATGTAATGTCAACAGTCTTGACATCTGAATCAATTGTCTCTTGCTGCTTTAGCAATTTACTGCACACTTTGCAGCTTAAAAACAACACAAATTTATTATCTTATAGTTCTTTATGTTAGAAGTTTCACTGGACAAAAATTAATGTGTTAGGCTTCCCTGGTGGTGCAGTGGTTGAGAGTCCACCTGCCGATGCAGGGGACATGGGTTTGTGCCCTGGTCCGGGAGGATCCCACATGCTGCGGAGCGGCTGGGCCTGTGAGCCATGGCCGCTGAGCCTGTGTGTCCAGAGCCTGTGCTCTGCAACGGGAGAGGCCACAACAGTGAGAGGCCTGTGTACCGCAAAAAAAGAAAAAAATTAATGTGTTGGCATGCCTTCATTCCTTTATGGAGGATATAGAGGAAATTTAATTGCTTTGTCTTTTCCAACTTCTAGACACCACCTGTAATCCTTAGCTGACGGTTCCTTCCTCCATCTTCAAGCCAGTGGTACAGCATCTTTAAACCTCTCTCTGCTTCCCTATTCCACTTTTAAGAACTGTTATTATTACATTGGGTCCATCCAGATATTCTAGAAAAAAACTCTCTATTTTAAGGTCAGCTAATTAACAATTTTAATTCCATTTACATCTAATTCCCCTTTACCGTATAATAAAACATATTCACTAGATCCAGGGCTTAGGATATGAACATCCTTGAGAGGCCATTATTCTTTATATTACATCTGAAACAAATTGCCACCTCCATAGGGTGACCACAACAAAATGCAAAGTTACAAAGATTTTTTTTTTTACTGTTTTCCTACAGAAATTTCATAGGTTTAGCTTTTATATTTAAGTCTATTTTCCATTTTTAATTAATATTTTAAATATGGTTTAAGGTAATGATAGAGGTTCAACTATTATGAAGTATATTGAGTTATAATTCTCTTTTATTACAGTTACTTTGTCTGGCATTGGTATTAGGGTAATGCGAACTTCATAAAATGACTTGGAATGTGTCTTTCCCTCCTTTATTTTCTGTAACAAAGTGTAGAATTGGTATTTGTCTGTTTAATGGATGATAGGATTTACCAGTGAAGCCTGTTGGGCTGGGAGTTTTCTTTGTAGGAAGATGTTAATTATCCATTTAAACTCTGTAGAATTTGTAATAATGTTACCTTTTTCTTTTCAGATGTTGATAATTTGAGACCTCTATTTCTTGAAAAAGACTGGTGAGAAATTTATCATTTGTATTCATTATTTTCAAAAATATATTTTGCTTTTATTCATTTTCTCTACTGTTGTCCTGTTTTCCATTTCATTAATTTTCATTTTCACCTCAAATTTTTCTCTCCTTTTTCTGCCTCTGTGTTTTCTTTTCTCATCTTTTTCTAGTTCCTTATGTTGAAAATTTAGATTACTGGTTTGAGACATTTCTATTTCCTAAAATAAATATTTAAACTACATATTTCTAAGTATTGACTTAGAGAAATCTACAACTTTTGATATGTTGTGCTTTTATTTTTATTCAGTAAAAAAATATTTTATTTCCCCTATGCTTTCATCCCAATGGAAAATACAATTTATTTTCAAGTGAGGTCTCTAATTTCCAAATGTTTTAGCATTTTCTATATGTCGTTCTATTATTGATTTCTATCTTAATTCTACTATGATCCTAGTACATGATTTTTAGTATTTTAATTCTTTGAAATTTACTAAGGTGTTAGCACCACACCTTTAGTGAATGTTATATTTGATTTGAAAAGAATGTGTTTTCTATTGTTGATTGGAGTGCTCTGTAAGTATCAGTTAGGTCAGGTTGGCTAGCAGTGTTATTCTAGTTTTCTACATCTTAACTGATTTTTGTCTATTTGTTTTATCAATTACAAAGAAAGGAGTGCTGAAATCTCAAACTATAATTGTGGATTTGCCTACTTCTTTTTTAGTTCTATTAGGCTTTTTTTTTTTTACTTTAAAGCTCTGTTATTAAGTACATAAGATTTTTGTCTTATTGATTAGTTAACCCATTATCTTTCTGTAATGACTCTTTTTATCTCTAGTAAAATTCCTTCTTTCAGAGTCTCCTTTGTGTGACATTAATATAACATCCTAGTTTTCTCTTGATTAGTGTTAACATGGTATAACTTTTCCTACTCTTTTATGTCTTTCATTTCTTTACAGTTGAGGTGGGTTTCTTATGGGCATCATACTGTTAGTTAGTGCTCTTTCTTTTTTTTAAATCAAGTCTTACAATATCTGCCTTTAACTGGAGAGTTTATACCATCAGGTATTCAATGTAATTGTTGATATAGTTGAGTTTTAAATCTATAATCTATTTGTTTTCTTTTTCCCCCCATCTGTTTTTATTTATTTTTTCTCTTGTCTGGGAATCTTTTACATTGGTTGAATCTTTTTTTGTTTCTATTTTATAACCCTTATTGACTAGTTAGCTATACATTTTAATATTATTTTTTAAAGTTATTTAGGATTACAACATATATCTGTAACTTCTCACTAAGTACCTTTAATTATTATTATACCTCTTCTCACATAATGTAAGAAGTCTGCAAGAATATCCTTTCATTTCCTCCCTCCCATACAATTGTACTATTTTTGTCACATATTTTATTCTATGTATATTTTAAACCTATGTGTATTTTAAATAGTAAAAATTATTTCTATTTTTTACCTAGTTATCATTTAGGGAGATTAAAAATAAAGAAAATTCAGTTTATATGTTTCCAATTTTCACCATTTTCCATGCTCATTTTTTCTATAAATTCAAGTTTCCATCTACTATTTGATTATTTCTACCTGAGGAACTCCTCTTAATATTTGTTTTAGTATAAGAGTGATGGCAATGAATTTTATCCCTCTTTTTAATATCTTTATTTTGCTTTCATTTGTGAAGGATAGTTTTATAGGCCATAATAATTCTAAAATAACATTTTTTCCTTTGAGTACTTTAAGATGTCTCTCCATTGACACCTGACAGTTTTTAGCAAAACTTTCAATTTACTGTCTGCAATATTTATTTTTTTCCTTGAATTCATTCATGATTTTCTCTTTATGTTTGGTTTTCAGCAGCTGGAAAATTATGTGGCCATGTTTTTGTTTGTTTCATTATTTGAATTCTTACGACTTTTCCTACTTGGGGTTTTCTGAGCTTCTTTGATCTGTGCTTTTTAAAAGTTTTCATTAATGTTAGAAAATTCTTATACACTGTCTCTTTCAGTATTTATTACTCCTTCACTTTTCAGGGTAACAATTCCAGGCATTTTAGACTATTTTGACATTATCTTACTCTCTGATTTTATGTTCTGTTCTTTTCCCATATTTTGGTGTGTGTATTTATGTTTACATTATTCCTACTGACCTATAGTCAAGATAACTGATTCTTTCCTCTGCTATGTAGAATATGAAAATAACCCTTAAAAATAGTCTCTTCACTAGATTTTCTAAATGTATTAATCATAGTTATTTTAAAGCCCCTTCCTGATAGTTCTACCATCTGGGTCATCTCTAAATGTAACTATCTTGAGAGTTTTTTCGCTTGATAATGCATAATTTTTTTCATGTGTGTTCCATAATTTTTTATTAATTGTCAAACACTGTTTGTAAAGAAAAAGTAGCGGCCAAAGCAAATAATAGTTGTGTCCAGAAATGGACCCCTCTTTCCTGTTAGGCAGTTAATGTGGTGAGCTGAATCAATATAGTCTGGGTGGTATTTGTTTTGTCGTTGCTGTGGTTACCTTAAGTGTATGATAAGCCTCAATCCCTTCATTGGTGGTCTACCACTGTTTCCTCATACTCAGTGGACTGCAGGGACCGAGAGTTTTCAAGAGTCCATGAACACCTGAAAAAAATAGGAAGAGGACTTTTTTCTAAGTTCTTCTAAGTTAACTTGTCAGCTTGGATTCAAACAGTGTCCAGAGTGTGAATGGGCTTCTCCAGAAACTCACGACTGAGTCTCATACATTGGCATTCCTGAATGCTTGTGACAATGAAAGGAGATCTAACAAATCTGCCACATCTAATATTTCTGTTGAGCTCCTGATAGAAGCTTGGTGAAGAGAAATTGTCTTTGAATTAGATATCTCTTTTTGTCTGGGTCTCCCAAGGATTTTACATTATTACAGTAGCCCACACTTGGCTTTTAAGAATTTATTAAAATTTTATTTTTTCTCTCTTTTTATGGTTTCCACTTCTTCCTGTTTTCTGAGAAAGTTGAGACATTTTGTGTGTCTCCATCTCCCTTCAGAGGGGTTTGGTACTCCCAGGAATTTAATTCATCCAGTTGTCTTACAACCTTAGCTCTCAGATAGGCTCAAATATGTCATTTTGTAGATTATTCAGGTTTCTTTTGTTTTTTTTTTAGTGTATGACATTCACTTGTGGCTTTCTTCATTTTAAGCAGAAATGCAACCTGACATATTACTGTTTAAAGTTCCTTTCAGTGTTAACATTTGAGTCCACATATAGAAGAAAAGTCATTTAAATCAAAGTTTTGACAGTATTCTATGGCCTCACTGTATGACTAAAACCATGTTTTCTTCTCAAGTAATAATGACACAATTTTCTTAAAAATTAGAAGAGCTGAGCAAAGGGCTAATTGGTTTTTATCTATTATTCTCATTTAATCATTAACCCAACCCCTTGAGGAAGTTGTATCATGATCTCCATTTATATAAAAAATTGTGAAATACCTACAGATGCACAGCTAGAATGTGGCAGAAAAGGGATCCAAGTTATCTGATTTCAAACCTCTATCCTTAATCACGAAGTAAGAAGGAGTCCCCATTTAATAATCCAGTCTTTTCCTGTGGGAAAGTCACACATTTTTGCTTCTTTTTGTAAGTCATGACAGAGCCTAAAGTACAGATTTCTGAAATATGTAATCATGCTAGGTCTTTTAACCAAGCCTCTATAAAACTGTGAACCTAGTCTCAATTTTCAGTTATGAAAACAATGCTTATTCATGTTTTTGTATTCCTTTTTTTTTTTTTTTTTTTCTTTTTTGCGGTACGCAGGCCTCTCACTGTTGTGGCCTCTCCCGTTGCGGAGCACAGGCTCCGGACGCGCAGGCTCGGCGGCCACGCCTCACAGGCCCAGCCGCTCCGCGGCATGTGGGATCTTCCCGGACCGGGTCACAAACCCGTGTCCTCTGCATCGGCAGGCAGACTCTCAACCACTGCGCTGCCAAGGAAGCCCTGTATTCCTCTTTTTAATGGGACTCCTGCCACAAGTTTCAGGTTTGAGTCAGATGGCTGTAAATTGAAAAACAAATAAAAACAGAAATAAAATACCCTTATTCTTCTGCTCCCACAAGTATCCAATAAAAACAATATCAGATTAGTTCTGATAATTAATAGACTATTTTGTCAGTTAGCATGTTAGCTTAAGAAAAATCTGACAAAAAATTTTGTGCAGCATTAGAGAGTGAGTGTCTTTTTTAGAAAGTAAGGGAAAAGAACTTCCAAACAAAAGTGGAATTTTAAAAATATGTTTCTAGAAATGAAATAATTTATGTCAGTTAAGTTCTAAGCAACTCATTGGTACTGGAGGTTGGCTGGAGATAGTGATAGTGGAAGAGGAATTTTACTAAACCATAAAAAGAAATGTCAAATAGTTGAACTCTCTTTTTGACCTGTTCTTCAGACTTGTCAGCTTACTTTTTTCATTACATTTAAGAATTTAACAGAGAAGAGGCAGAATCAACCTCCAAAAATGCCAGAGGAAAATGGATGTGTCTTCATTCCTTTTGCAAATATTCTCCCTTGTTATGAGGAAGGAAAGCCATTCTGACAGAAAAAGTGAAGACTGTGCTCACTGAATCTCTTTTCCTTATTCAATCCCATCTCTCTTCCTCCGTCTCTCTTGTCATTTTTCATAGTCATTCCTTTACCTTTTCTCATTAAGCTTTTTACCTTTTTTTAGATCTTTCCCATTCTTGTTAACAGTCTCTTTTCTTCATTCCCTTCACAAAATATACCATATTTCATTTTTACACAGTATGTGCTTTCTTTTTTTCTTCACTGTGACACTAATTCCTTACTTCTAAATTGAGTAATAGGAAATTGAATCACTACCTATTTCCTTCTGGTATAAGTGAAATAGCCAAAAATCAATAACTGGGACAGGTCAACCAAAGGCCTTGTAGAAGAACATTGCTCAGTGAAACAGCTGGTCTGTGTGTGCCTGTGTGTCTATCTGTGGTGTAGATTGATGATTGTGTGTCTATATGTATATGGTGTTTGTGTGTGCATGTGTCTGTTTGTGCTATGAGTGTGTGATGGTAAAAATATTTGATGCATAAATTCATGTTAAGCCTTGCAAAAAATAGTAACTGACTTAGTCTTGAGTATATTTTAAGTAGATTTATCTTAAATTTAAGCCACAGTAAAAAATGTAAAAAAAAAAAAAATGTAAAAAAAAAAAAGACTTACAAAATTAATTCTCTATTAAAGGAAGTGGGAATAAATTATTTATTTTGTTTGCATATTATAGTTAACAATGTAATTTCACTAGTGAAACAAATTAATAACTCCATATCTCCTGTTTATTCATTGTATATAGAAAAAGGGAATCTCCATTCACAAAAATAATTTGTTTGAGGTTCATTCTCTTCCATATTGAGGACATTGTGAGATCAATGAAGCTTCTACATATCCAATCCAATTAGCCATTAAAATAGTTATGACAAAAATAAAAACAACTCTGACGATAATAATGACCTTACTGGATTGACTATGGTGAAGTTCCATTCATGGCATCTGAAAAGCAATTATAAACAGGACTGAAATACATGCCTGAATACTAGATTCAATCAAGCATATGGACATGGGCATAGCTTCAGTGCATTCTCTTAAACATAGGTTTTAAATGTCACTTCTGTAGTCTATTGATTTGTAAGCAACAATTTTTAAAAAGTGTCATTGTCTAGGCAAATGCTGAAAAGGTAAAAATGCTCATTCCAATAAATATTGCAATAAAATTAATAAATGGCATTTTCTTTGGAAATTGAAAGTAGATATGAAACAACATGTGTCACTCAGTATAAAATCCCTGGTTGGCATTTTTAGTCTTCCAGCCTTATTTAAAACACCTTTTGTGCACCAGATGCTCTATCCAAAAGATAATTTCACAAACTTGTCTGTCTTAGGAAAAGAAAGCATGAGAGAGGTAAGATGAACAGGTAATAGTGTTCTCTAATATTTTTCTTGGAAGAAATTATGAAGAACCTAATTTAGTTGAACCAAGTAAGTCCTTTGGAAATTAAAGGAAGTCACAACCCTTATTTGATTCCACACAAATATTTCTGTGTGTAAAGAAAACCTACCATAAAATTATAAATAGTTCTTTCTGGTAGAGAAGTATTGAAGGAACTCTTTCAGAATAATACAAATAATATGGAGAATAACACATAACTCTGAAATATTTGGTACAGTGAGCTTTTTTTATCCTGTCACAATGACTTTTAGGCAAAATTCAATATTAGAATATATCTTTCTGTTCTAAGGTATATGTCAATCTACTAAGTAACCAGAGAAACCAAGATAATCATTTTGAATATTAATCATGCCCTGTTTTGTTTTACAACTTTTTTCTAGAGAACTTGGTATTAAATAAAATGCAAGAACACAATGTGGATATCAAGTTATACAGAAAGGTTTAAGAAAGTCATTTCTTATTCTTCAAAACCTAGGTTAGACACATAATACATTTATAGATTACATTTTCTAAAATAGTAAAGGGAGAAAAATATATGGATTGTATCTGTAATTGCTGAGAAGTGATTTGAATGTGACAAATTCCATAATTTTAAAATCTCTACCTTGAAAGTATTCAGTAGGATTTTAATCTGTACTAGTTATGCAGATACAAATAAATGAGACAAAGAATCTTAGAATGTAATTTTATTATATTTCTATAAAATACTCTCTAAACCTCTATCTGTTGACTGACAGCTCTGAAAACTGTCATAAAAGTGGTGGAGAAAAACTATCGATCAATGTGTGGTCTAAGAAATTGTTCTGGCTCCATCCTCAAAATACCCATCATCTTCTCTTATTTTTCCTCCTATATAACTGTCTTGGTGAATGGCAGCAAAACTCCATTGAAATAGTTAACACTGAAGACATCATTGAGGGCAAAAAAGCTGGAAACAGAAATTAGGAGTATTTTGAAATATTCAGCAAAAAGGAATAGTAATTCTGGAAATATTTTGAATGTAGAATCAGCATGGCTTCGTTAATGATTGAATGTGAGAAAATAAAATAAAATTGAATTAGTGGCTTCTCTCTCACTTCAGTGGGGTTGAGCATAATTTTAACAGAAATATGTATTTATTTTAAAACTGAACTAATTTTAAAAATGAAATAAACCACCCATAATATATTCTGCGATGAAAACCACTAACAACGTTTTTGTAAATATTTCTTGTTTTATTCCAATACATATATATGTGTGTTTATAATGAGTTGAAACTTATGTTATAGGTGGCACATTGCAGACAGTATTAGTCAATTAATTAATATATAAGCTAACTTTTACAACTATAATTTAAGTATACCATACAAATGATTTTTATACATTTAAAAAATGTTAATGGTATATGTAACATGTGACTCTTCATATGTTATTACATTTTCTTCTATAACATCACTTAAATAGCTATATACGGGTCAAATATTTGGATATATCTTGAATTTTTAAACCCATTCGCTATATTTAGAAATGTGAATGGTTTGCAGCTTTTCTCTATTATAAATAGTGTTGAAGTATACATCCTAATGATACTTTAGGATACATTTCCAGAAATGGAATTGAAGGGTATGTTTTATAAAATTTGATACGTATTTTTAAAGTTTATAACCTTTCAAAGTAAGTAAAATTAGAAATAGAATTATAAATTTGCTTTTAGACAACACATCAGAAATCTGGCAGTGGCCATGTTCTCTCTCTGGTGTTTACCTCTGATTATTAATTTATGTAGATAAGTTGTAAAGTTGAAAGGAGTTATTAATAGTATAGGATTGCCATCCATTGTTATAATACTTCAATCCTTCTTCAAATCTCTCCCATCTAATATTCAACCAGTTTATATGTGAACATATTCATTGGTACAAAATGTACTACCTCTGGAATGCCATTTCAGGGTGGGAAATTCACCACATTCTTCCTCAGGTATATGTTATCCTTTGTCTGGTCCTTGTCTACTGCTTTGGGAACCAACCAAGCAAGTTTAATTCATCTTCTGCATGATAGATAAATGTATTTAATGAGTATTCAGTTTCCCCTGCTTTTCTTTTTTTGTTTTGTTTTGTTTGGCTTTGCTCACCTACCTTCATATAACATGATTTTAAATCCTACCAGAGCTTAGTCAATTTTCATTTTAAATGTAGTACCTATAAATAAAAACAGTACTTTGTGTGCAAGTTTGCATTGCATTTATTGGTATAAACATCTAATTATTAAATCAAAGTAAGATTTACTTCACTAAATCAGTTCCCATTTAACATGATATTTTTCAATCTATATATTTCTATTTGTAAGATGTGCTTATTGGACCTCTCTCTGTCTCTCTTACTCTCTCTTTTCTCCTCTTTTTCATTGCAGTGTAGATTATAAAGTCAAGGAATAGTAATATAAGAGTAGGTAGCTTAGTACAGGATATCCTAGTTTTCTTTTAATGTTAAATTTTCTTGGCTATTTTATTAGATATGGTACCACCTTTTCTGTACTATTTCCCATAAACTGGAAAAGATGTTACACATGAAAATTTTTAAAGAAATATTATATTATGCAATAGCCTGACTAATCATATGATTTTTAATATAGCAACAAATAATATATGTAAAATGAAGATTTTATCTATAAATTCACCTGGACATTTTTCCTCCTGTGGAAAATCCCTGATCAACTATGTTTCATGCTACCTCATTTCCATTCTGAGATTTGAAACTTTTCCATTTCATTTATTCATTCAATAAATATTTTCCTCAGTAAACCAAGTTTGTGACAGGCAGTTTTCTAGGTACTGGGAATAAATCAGTAAACAAAATGACTCAATATTCCTATGCTCATGGAGCTTACAACCTAGTAGGGAGAAACAGACAATAAACAAACCATTGAAATCTATAGCTTGTCGTATGGTGGTAAAGATGAGGGAATAAACTGAGCAGGGAGGAGCATTAGAAAATGTGAAGGCTGGGATCCAATTGTTAATAAGGTGTGCAAACAAGACCTCACTGTCAAGGGGTCATTTGTGTAAAAACCTGAAGGAGAGACAGGGAAATGAGCCCTCCAGAGACCTGGCTAAAAAAGCTTAGGAAAGAGGTAGTGCAGACTCCATGAGGTGGATGCTTGCCTGGCAGGGAAGCCATATGATTTGGGAGAGAATGGTATGTGTGGTTAGAGAGGTGAAAGAAAGTTAGAGAACATTTCCCTGTAGGTGACTTCCTGTAGAGTCGTTGCCTTTTACTCTCAGTGAGATGGGAATCTACTGGGAGTTTGAGAAGCAAAGGTTCATTATTAGTCTTATCTTTTTTCAGTTTTATTGAGGTATAATTCACAAATAAAGTTGTAAGATATTTAAAGTATACAATGTGAAGATTTGATTTATGTATACATTGTAAAAAGAATTTTCCCCATCAAGTTAATTAACACATCCATCACCTTTTTGTGATGTGAGTGTGTGTGGGGGGGAGTCTTATATTCTTAAAACGTCACCCCAGCTCTGTTCTGTTGGGAATAGGCTCTAGGAGGGTAAGAGAAGAGTAAAAGCTGACACAGTGACAAGATTTGGTGTTATATTTTTGCAGCATTTCTATGCTTGGAATTTTATCTTGCCTAGCATTGCTTTATGTTGCTACTTATTTACGGCTGCATAAAATCCTGTCCCACAATTACATCACATGGTGTCCTGTGGTTTTCTTCGACATTACAACTGATAAAAGGCACGGTTCCCTTGAGGAGAGCTAAATGACAAAGGTGAGTTGCAAGGTAATCACAGAAGCTCCCTCTATGTTTCACAAGCTTTAATTAAGTCCTACAGCTTCCCTCTGAAATGCACAAATACCATTAAACCTATTTTGCAGAGGGTGAAAATGAGGCAAGC
This sequence comes from Neophocaena asiaeorientalis asiaeorientalis, assembly GCF_003031525.2. Taxonomy (NCBI): domain Eukaryota; kingdom Metazoa; phylum Chordata; class Mammalia; order Artiodactyla; family Phocoenidae; genus Neophocaena; species Neophocaena asiaeorientalis. Next base: position 1,031,364 of record NW_020173940.1, on the reverse strand, counting down.
TGAAAACTAACCAATTAAGAAAGTTCCAAGATCAGAATTATTTTTCTCTGTTAAAAAAAAGGGATCATACTTTTTCAGAGATGAAAAACTGTTTTTATCTCATCATTTACTTCTTACTATTTTCCTGATGTTCTGTTTTGGGCTTATAGACTTTCTCCTCCAGGAGAGAATTAGGATATAGTGTCATTTGAGGTACTGCATTAAGTTCTGAAGTTCATACATGGTAGATGAACTGTTGGAGATTAATTGCTTACTGACACTGTCACTGCTCAGCACTCAGGATGTTTTAGCTTTGCTGGTTTCAGGTTTAATGAAACTTCACTGTCAAAGCATTTGGGCTACTGGAAAATTATCCATACAGCTGAAGAGAAGGGTAGGGATGTGAAGAAGAAAAGTTAGTAGCAAAACCCAGGGATTATAAGGTGTTTCATTACTGTGAGAGGCAGTCTAAATGATATAAAAGTTGGAAATCGCTGAATATTATTTCAAGATTTTTGATTCATTTTATCAAAAATATTTTGAAATTGTCCTTTCTCTTGAGATCTGTGCTCTGTACATAGGAGACAGTAAGAAAGTAACATAAGGTCATAGTTAAGAGCACAGGCACAGAAGTCAGACATACTTTGTGTTTAAATGCAGCGTCTGCCATTCAATAGTTCTATTCCTTTGTAGACATAAATACACTTCTCTGTTTCATTTCTTTAGATATAAAATAGGAATAATAATTATAACATCTACTTCTTTGGTTTTTGTAAGACATAAAATATAAATTATATATAAGTAGAACATAATGTGTTCAATGTTATATGATTGCCATTGTTATTATTATCACTATTATTATTATCTCTAAATAAGGCATGTTCCTGCGTCAAGGAGTTTACATTCTGTCCTGAATTTAAAAGGAAAGACTTTCAAATGTAGTGTGACATAAGCGAAATCATTGGTTCTGTAGAAATTCAAAATAGGAAGGGATGAGTAATGGGGTATCATGATCAGAGAAGGATGTGGAAGACTTTAAATGTGAACTAACTCTTGGAATAAATTGTGTTAGAACTGAGGTCGAAAAGATGCAGTTCAGGGAAAATGGCAACTTAGAAGGCAGAAAGAATGTGTGTAAAGTTGGAAAAGCTTCCATAAGTTTTATAAGAGAGGGAGAAAATATGATCCTATGTTAGGGTGTGTTTAGACTATGAAGAACACCAAAGGCCACATGGATGACTTTGAACATGATAGAAAAAATAAAGGAGGCATTGGAAGCTTTTGAGCAGGAAGCCCACTTAGTGAAAGAAGTAGGATAATATGACATCAGATTGTTGGAGAGATGAGTAATTGCAATCTGAGTAAGCAGTTCTGAAGCTGATGTAATAAAAAATTTGCCAGGTTTGAGGACCCAAAGCTACAATGAAGGCAGATGTACCAAAGATCAGAAATATTTCCCCAAACTTCTCTTCAGCCATAGTGACTGATCAGATAGAGAGGGGAGAAACCAAAAAAAAAAAGGAATGAGTGGGAGTAGCTCTAAAATTTTGAACAAAGATACCCTGGAAACTGTTGATAGAGATTGAGAAAATATGTGAAGTTACTGGAAGGAAGGGGAGGGGAAAATATGTTGGTGAGTCCAAATTTGGAAATACCAAGTTCACTATGTAATAGGAAATTCAAGTGGAAAATATTATCCACTTGACTGAAATTCAGGGAAAGTGATATAGATATGAAATATAGCAAAGGTATATAGTTTCTAGCATTTATATAACCAAAATCTTTCAACATGTTTCCAGATAGTTGTTCTTATTATAACATTCAAGGGAGTATGGAAACCCAGTTAAGTATAAAACCTAGTGAAATATTTTTGCATTGTCACATAAAGTAAATAATTTTTAAATAATAAATATTTTAAAAATTCTCTACTTTAGACCCACTTTCTTCTTTCTGTAACTGATGTGTATGTATAAACTAGTTCAGTAAAGTAAATTCCTTCATAGCAAAATTTCTGTGCTCAGACATGACTTCTGGAATTTTTAGCCTTTTATATCTAATTTAAATATCCAGATTAAGATGTCTCATTGACACATCAAACTCAGCATTTCTTAAAGTTTACTCATCTCTGTTCTCTTGTTCCTAGTTCCATATTCTTTATAATCATGAATGACAACATCAAATGAGAAATCTGAGAGTCTTTCCTAGTTCTTCCCTCTTTCTCTCCCCTCACATTCAATTCATGACCTAGTCCAACTGAAATTATTAATCACACATATATGCTTGTCTTTTCTGCTTCTTCTTTATATTTGTTAACTGGTCTAATTCCTATTAATCCTCCTTCTAATTCATTTTTCACTTCGAAATCCAGGTTGATCTTTATAAATAACAAAAGTGAATCATGCAATACTCTTCCTGAAAACTCTTCAGTAATTCCCTCTGCACTATCAGGTTGTAATTTCTGGTTACCTTACCTAATTTGTCTCTAGAAGTAAAATCACAACCACTAGGCCATTCCTATCTGTCTTATTTCTAATATTTTCCCAAAACTAAACTTCGGACGTAGCACATATTAAATACTCATTAAATATATTAAATAAGTGATTGAAGAAATAACAAATGCAAAGTTATTCAAATTAAAATAAGTAAAAGAAATAAAATATATGTTGAAATCAGCTTAATTGGAAGAAGAGGATGAGACAACCTCTAAAGTCCCAATATATTCTAATTGAACCAATGATATTTGTAATAAATGAAGGAAAATTATAAAACAATCATCTCAATAAAATATATATATATATATAAAGTTTACTGTTTATTAAAACCATTTTTTCTTTCATCTTTAAAAAATCTAAATAGAAAATTCCTATTAAGTTGTTTGGACTGAAAAAATAAAATGATATTAATCCATTTGGAGAACTGACAGGGACAACTGCAGTTTCACACTGATTATTTCATTATGTTCATTGGTTGTTATCTCCAAGGAGGGTAGAAATAAATACTTTTTTTCTGAAAATGAGTTCTTCCCTGTGGGGCTTCAGATGGAAGGTGCGGGAACATGGAACATATATAGTGCTTTACATTATATGGATACAGCCAGTTACGTTTTTCAAGCTCTTGAACTTACTCTTTACAGTTTCCCTTAAAATGGTTATATCTGGTCAGGGAAGTTAATGCTGATAATCAAATTTATTAGATGTCTATATAATTAAAGTTAATAGTCCTTGAGTGAAGTCTTGAGGGCCCTTCAAAGAAGGAAGGGCATGAGATTTTAAGGCTTAGACTTCATAAAATTTATTTTGGATACCCAGATAAATTTTGTGCTCTTTTGTTTGTTTGTTTCAGGGTAAATTTGAACATATTTCCAATAAATAGGAATGTTACTATAAATACATCTATAAGTACCTTTTTACTGTCATGATATACACCTTATGAAAATCTTTAAAATTCTCAAATTGTATCTAAGGTATATAGAAAATATGGAAGATTTTAATATTTAAATTAATAATTCTTTAAGAATGTTAAATTGAATATTGAGTAATATCATGAATTCAAATACCTAAACTTTAAAATTAAAGTTTAGGACATGCCCTGAAGTCTTCAAAATTTTACTAACGTGTATTTTAATCCCATTCTGTAAAGTTAAGAATGAATGAATTCTATTTATGCTGTTAAAAATAGATGAGATTTCTCATTCAAGAGTGGTCTCTCACTTCAGAAATTCACTTGTGAAATTTCAAACCCCATCCTGTGAAGTTTCCAGGAAATACTAACTTCAGGCTTTTCAGCACCACCCCACACTCTTATCTTCCTAAGGAATGTGGCCAGATTCTGGGAGATGCATATATTAACAGTTAATTATTTGAAGGTGTCTCTGTTATTAGACTGTCAGGATATGTCAGTATAAGGTAGACCTGCCTTGCTCCTAAGCAATGCTTTAGCCAATGAATGATATTTATAGTACTTCATCACACTTTGGAGACTGTAGACATTTCTGCTTCATTAATACACCTGGGATATGGGAAATTCTATGACGCTGTCTATGGTAATCCCTGTCTAAATGTGTTGCCTTTGACTATCACAAAATTCTGCATGAGGCAAGGATTACAGTTAATCCTGTACCATCTCTCACACAGCACTCTTACCCATTCTATTTCTCCCCTTTGACGAGCAGATCTTTATAATGGGATTTGGGGTAGAGTGGCAAGCCCTGTCTCCTCTTGCTTCTTTCAAAAAAAATTTTTTTTCTAGGAATTGAATCCTCTTAGTTCCAGTAAGAGCTTATGAAAACAAAAGTCACAGAAATCAAACTTCTCTTTGCTATACAATATGCCTTCTTCTTGGTAAGAACGGAGAATACAGTCCTAATTATCTGCCTGTATTGGTAAAAGGGGCACCCTAGGCAGGGGACTGTAGGTCATGAGTGTCACATATTGAGAGTAAGAGGGAGCACAATGAACTGATATTCAGAAAAGTTTTGTCAAAATAAAACCGGGCTTACATATATAGTTTTTTAGATTGAAAATATAATTTCTGTTTCAACACAATCCCCAAAACCCCTATTTTCGTAAACATAGTTGTTCATCTACTTACTTTACATGTTTGTCCTCATACTCTTGTAGGCATTTGGGTTTAAAATATTATGCTGTGACGTAACTGTCATTAGAGAAAATAATATGTAAGGAATCCAATAAGAATTATTATGGTCATATTTGGCTTTATCTACTTAGAAGCAGAATCTCTAAATCAATGATTCTTATCCATGGAGTTTTATCCCATCACAGCATATGAGAATCCCCAGAATTCATGTTCAGAAAGACACACAGTAATAAAATGTTGTTGAGTTTAATGGGAATACCTCTACCATCACAATATCACCTTTTGTTTCCTTAAACTTCTCTTTTGAAAATTTCATAGGGTCAAAAAGTAACAGACATGTTCTCTACCTCCCTCCCTCCTACATCTTTAGATGACATGAGATAATGTATGGTTTTAATAGACAGAAGGTTACTGAACAACAGCTGTATGCTAAAATGATTGTATAAGATTGGAATAGCAGAAACAAGTGGTCTTATTGTGGGGGAAAGAGTGGTAGTAACAGAAGTTTCAAACCTAAATGTAAAAATATCCTGTTTATTCTTTCTAATTTTTCTTTCAAATGACCTTCTGGTAAAGGGGAAAAAACCATCTATGATATCTTACACATTAGCAATAGAAACAATTCAGCTTCTGACTGAAATCCAAATTAATAAACTCTTCTTAAGCCGGCTTCCCTGCACAAACATTTATATTAAATATTACAAATTAAGGTTCATGAGGACAGGGGTTTTTTATTTATTTGTTGATATGGGATGCCAAAAATAGTGTCTGGCACATACTATGCATTCAATAAATATTTGTCAAATAAATATGTATACATAAATATATTTTATTGTGAACATATGGAATACTGTGACATTGTAGGTAGGGATGCAGAGGTATAAAAAACACACACAAAATTTTGTGTGTGTATGCACAGGTGTGCGTGTGTGTCTATGATGGAATACAAAGTTTTTATGTTTTCTTGGTTATTTTTTTAACATGTTTATTGGAGCATAATTGCTTTACATTGTTGTGTCAGTTTCTGCTGCATAACAAAGTGAATCAGCTATACGTATACTTATAACCCCATATCCCCTCCCTGTTGTATCTCCCTCCCACCCTCCCTATCCCACCCCTCTAGGTGGTCACAAAGCACTGAGCTGATCTCCCTGTGCTATACGGCTGCTTCCCACTATCTATCTATTTTATATTTGGTAGTCTATATATGTCCATGCCACTCTCTCACTTTGTCCCAACTTACCCTTCCCCATCGCAGTGTCCTCAAGTCCATGCGCTATGTCTCTGTCTTTATTCCTGTCCTGCCTGTAGGTTCTTCAGAACCATTTTCTGCCTTTTTTTTAGATTCCATATATATGTGTTAGCATATGGTATTTGTTTTTCTCTTTCTGACTTAACTTAACTCTATATGACAGTCTCTATGTCCATCCACCTCACTACAAATAACTCAATTTCGTTTCCTTTTATGGCTGAGTAATATTCCATTGTATATATGTGCCATATCTTCTTTATCCATTCATCTGTCAGTGGACACTTAGGTTGCTTCCATATCCTGGTTATTGTAAATAGTGCTGCAATGAATATTGTGGTACATGACTCTTCTTGAATTATGGTTTTCTCAGGGTATATGCCCAGTACTGGGTTTGCTGGGTCATATGGTACTTCTATTTTAGTTTTTTAAGGAACCTCCATACTGTTCTCCATAGAGGCTGTATCAATTTACATTCCCACCAACAGTGCAAGAAGGTTCCCTTTTCTCCACACGCTCTCCAGCATTTATTCTTTGTAGATTTTTTGATGATGGCCATTCTGACTAGTCTGAGATGATACCTCACTGTAGTTTTGATTTGCATTTCTCTAATGATTAGTGATGTTTGTTGGCAATCTGTATATCTTCTCTGGAGAAATGTCTGTTTAGGTCTTCCACCCACTTTTGGATTGAGTTGTTTGTTCTTTTGATATTGAGCTACATGAGCTGCCTGTATATTTTGGAGATTAATCCTTTGTCAGTTGCTTCATTTGCAAATATTTTCTCCCATTCTGAAGGTTGCATTTCGCATTGTTTATGGTTTCCTTTGCTGTGCAAAAACTTTTAAGTTTCATTAGGTCCCATTTGTTTATTTTTGTTTTTATTTCCATTTCTCTAGGAGATGGGTCAAAAAGGATTTGCTGGGACTTATGTCATGGAGTGTTCTGCCTATGTTTTCCTCTAAGAGTTTTATAGTGTCTGGCCTTACATTTAGGTCTTAAATCCATTTTGAATTTATTTATGCGTATGGTTTTAGGAAGTGTTCTAGTTTCATTCTTTTACATGTAGCTGTCCAGTTTTCCCAGCACCACTTATTGAAGAGGCTGTATTTTCTCCATTGTATATTCTTGCCTCCTTTATCAAAGATAAGGTGACTATATGTGCATTGGTTTATCTCTGGGCTTTCTATGCTGTTCCATTGATCTATATTTCTGTTTTTGTGCCAGTACCATACTGTCTTGATTACTGTAGCTTTGTAGTATAGTCTGAAGTCAGGGAGCCTGCTTCCTCCAGTTCCGTTTTCTTTCTCAAGATTGCTTTGGGTATTCAGGGCCTTTTATGTTTCCATACAAATTATGAAATTTTTTGTTCTAGTTCTGTGAAAAGTGCCATTGGTAGTTTGATAAGGATTGCCCTGAATCTATCATTTGCTTTGGGTAGTACAGTCAATTTCACATGTTGATTCTTCCAATCCAGGAATGTGATATATCTCTCCATCTATTTGTATCATCTTTACTTTCTTTCATCAGTGTCTTATAGTTTTCTGTAAGACATGCAGGTCTTTTGTCTCCTTAGGTAGGTTTATTCCTAGGTATTTTATTCATTTTGTTGAATTAGTAAATGGGAGTGTTTCCTTAATTTCTCTTTCAGATATTTAATCATTTGTATATAGGAATGAAAGAGATTTCTGTGCATTAATTTTGTATCTGCTACTTTACCCAATTCATTGAATAGCTCTAGTAGTTTTCTGGTAGCATCTTTGGGATTCTCTATGTATAGTATCATGTCATCTGCAAAGAGTGACAATTTTAATTCTTCTTTTCCAATTTGGATTCCTTTTATTTGTTTTTCTTCTCTGATTGCTGTGGCTAAAACTTCCAAAACTATGTTGAATAATAGTATTGAGAGTGGCAACCTTTTCTTGTTCCTGAGCATAATGGAAATGGTTTCAGTTTTTCACCATTGAGCTCAATGTTGAATGTGGTTTTCACATATGTGGCCTTTCTTATGTTGAGGTACATTCCCTCTGTGCCTACTTTCTGGAGGGTTTTTATTGTAAGTGGGTGTTGAATTTTTTCGAAAGCTTTTTCTGCATCTATTGAGATGATCATATGTTTTTCATCCTTCAATTTGTTAATATGGTGTATCACATTGATTGATTTGCATACACTGAAGAGTCCATGCATTCCTGAGAGAAACCCCACTTGAACATGGTGTATGATCCTTTTAATGTGCTGTTAGATTCTGTTTGCTTGTATTTTGTTGAGGGTTTTTGCATCTATGTTCATCAGTGATATTGGCCTATAGTTTTCTTTTTTTGTGATATATTTGTCTGGTTTTGGTATCAGGGTGATTCTGGCCTTGTAGAATGAGTTTGGGAGTGTTCCTCCCTCTGCTATATTTTGGAAGAGTTTGAAAGGATAGGTGTTAGCTCTTCTTTAAATGTTTGATATAATTCACCTCTGAAGCCATCTGGTCGTGAGCTTTTGTTTGTTGGAAGATGTTTAACACACTTTCATTCTCAGTGCTTGTGACTGATCTGTTTCTATTTTCTATTTCTTCCTGGTGCAGTCTCAGAAGGTTGTGCTTTTCTAGTAATTTATCCATTTCTTCCTGGTGATCCATTTTATTGGCATATGGTTACTTGTAGTAATCTCTCATGGTCCTTTGTAATTCTGCAGTGTCAGTTGTTACTTCTCCTTTTTCATGTCTAATTCTATTGATTTGAATCTTTTCCCTTTTTTTCTTGATGAGTCTGGCTAATGGTTTATCAATTTTGTTTATCTCCTCAAAGAACCAATTTTTAGCTTTATTGATATTTGCTATCGTTTCCTTCATTTCTTTTTCATTTATTTATGATCTTATCTTTATGATTTCTTTCCTTTTGCTAACTTTTTTTTTTATTCTTTCTCTAATTGCTTTAGGTGTAAGGTTAGGTTGTTTAGTTGAGCTGTTTCTTGTTTCTTGAGATAGGATTGTATTGCTATAAACTTCTCTCTTAGAACTGCTTTTCCTGCATCCCATAAGTTTTGGGTCACCACATTTTCATTGTCATTTGTTTCTAGGTATTTTTTGATTTCCTCTTTGATTTCTTCAGTGATATCTTGTTTATTCGGCAGTGTGTTTAACCTCCATGTATTTGTATTTTTTACAGATTTTTTTTCCTGTAATTGATATCTAGTCTCATAGCCTTGTGCTTGGAAAAGTTACTTGATATGATTTCAACTTTCTTAAATTTACCAAGGCTTGATCTGTGACCCAAGACATGGTCTGTCCTGGAGAATGTTCCATGAGCACTTGAGAAGAAAGTGTATTCTGTTGTTTTTGGATGGAATTCCTATAAATATGAATAAGTCCATCTTGTTTAATGTGTCATTTAAAGTTTGTGTTTCCTTATTTATTTTCATTTTGGATGATCTGTCCATTGGTGAAAGTGGGGTGTTAAAAGTCCCCTACTATGATTGTGTTACTGTCAGTTTCCCCTTTTATGGCTGTTAGCATTTGCATTATGTATTGAAGTGCTCCTATTTAGGTTGCATAAGTAGTTACAATTGTTATATCTTCCTCTTGGATTGATCCCGTGATCATTATGTAGTGTCCTTCTTTGTCTCTTGTAACAGTCTTTATTTTAAAGTCTATATTGTCTGATATGAGAATTGCTATTCCAGCTTTCTTTTGATTTCCATTTGCATGGAATATCTTTTTCCAGCCCCTCACTTTCAGTCTGTATGTGTCCCTAGGTCTGAAGTGGGTGTCTTGTAGACAGCATATATATGGGTCTTGTTTTTGTATCCATTCAGCCAATCTGTGTCTTTTGGTTGAAGCATTTAAGCCATTTACATTTAAAGTAATTATTGATATGTATGTTCCTATTACCATTTTCTTAACTGCTGTGTGTATTTTATTGTAGGTCTTTTCCTTCTCTTGTGTTTCCTAACTAGAGAAGTTTCTTAGGGATTTGTTGTAAAGCTGGTTTGGTGTTGCTGAATTCTCTTAGCTTTTGCTTGTCTGTAAAGCTTTTAATTTCTGTTGAATCTGAATGAGATCCTTGCTGGGTTGTGTAATCTTGATTGTAGCTTTTTCCTTGTCGTCACTTTAATTATGTCATTCCACTCCTTTCTAGCTTGCAGATTTTCTGCTGAAAGATCAGCTGTTAACCTTATGGAGATTCCCTTGTATGTTTTTTGTTGCTTTTCCCTTGGCACTTTTAATAATTTTTCTTTGTATTCAATTTTTGATAGTTTGATTAATATGTGTCTTGGTGTGTTTCTCCTTGGATTTTTCCTGTATGGGACTCTCTGTGCTTCCTGGAACTGACTGACTATTTCCCTTCCCATATTAGGGAAGTTTTCAACTATAATCTCTTGAAATATTTTCTCAGTCCCTTTCTATTTCTCTTCTTCTTTTCAGATCCCTATAATTCATATTTTGGTGCATTTATTTATTTTTAATTTTTTTTTTTTTTTTTGCGGTATGCAGGCCTCTCACTGTTGTGGCCTCTCCAGTTGTGGAGCACAGTCTCTGGATGAGCAGGCTCAGCGGCCATGGCTCACGGGCTGAGCCGCTCCGTGGCATGTGGGATCTTCCCAGATTGGGGCACGAACCCGTGTCCCCTGCATCGGCAGGCGGACTCTCAACCACTGCGCAACCTGGGAAGCCCTGTTTGTGCATTTAATGTTGTCCCAGAGGTCTCTGAGACTGTCCTCAATTCTTTTCATTCTTCTTTCTTTATTCTGCTCTGCAGTGGTTATTTCCACTATTTTATCTTCCAGGTCACTTCTCCATTCTTCTCCAGTTATTCTGCTATTGAGTCCTTCTAGAGATTTTAAAATTTCATTTATTGTGTTGTTCATCATTGTTTCTTTGCTCTTTAGTTCTTCTAGGTCCTTGTTAATCATTTCTGTATTTTCTCCATTCTATTTTCAAGGTTTTGTTCATCTTTACTATCATTACTCTGAATTGTTTTCCAGGTAAACTGCCTATTTCCTCTTCATTTGTTTGGTCTGATGGGTTTTTATGTTGCTCCTTCATCTGCTGTGTATTTTTCTGTCTTCTCATTTTGCTTTACTTACTGCATTTGGGCATCTCCTTTTTGCAGGCTGCATGTTCGTAGTCCCTGTTGTTTTTGGTGTCTGTCCCCAGTGGGTAAGTTTGCTTTAGTGGGTTGTGTAGGCTTCCTGGTGGATGGGACTGGTACCTATGTTCTGGTGGATGAGGCTGGATCTTGTCTTTCTGGTGGGTAGGACCGCATCCATTGGTGTGTTTTGGAGTGTCTGCGACCTTATTATGATTTTAGGGAGCTTCTCTGCTAATGGGTAGGGTTGTGTTCCTTTCTTGCTGGTTGTTTGGCATGGGGTGTCCAGCACTGTAGCTTGCTGGTCGTTGAGTGGAGCTGGGTCTTCACATTGAGATAGAGATCTCTGAGAGAGCTTTTGCCATTTGATATTACATGAGGCTGGGAACTCTCTGGTGGACTAATGTTATGAACTTGGCCATCTTACCTAAGAAGCTCAGGCGTGACACCCAGCCGGAGCACTACAGCCCTGTCAGCCACACGGCTCAGGAGAAAAGTGAGAAAGAAAATGAAAGAAAGAAAAATTAAATTAAATTAAAAAGTTATTAAAAGTATATATATATATATATTTTTAAGTAATTAAAAAAAGAAACAAAGAAGAGGGCAACCAAACCAATGAAGAAATATGCCAATGATAACAAACACTAAAAACTATACTAAAGAAAAAAAAAAGGACAGACAGAACCCTAGGATAAATAGGAAAAGCAAAACTATACAGACAAAATCACACAAAGAAACATACACATACACACTCACAAAAAGAGAAAAAGGAAAAAAATATATATGTATTAAAATAAAGGGAAGAGAGCAACCAAATCAATCAACAAATCTTCCAATTATAATAAACTCTAAATACTAAACTAAAATAAACATAAAACCAGAAACAAATTAGATACAGAAAGCAAACCCCAAGTCTCCCGTTGCTCCGAAAGTCCACTGCTTCAATTTTGGAATGATTCGTTGTCTATTCAGGTATTCCACAAATGCAGGGTACGTCAAGTTGATTGTGGAGATTTAATCTGCTGCTCCTGAGGCTGCTGGGACAGATTTCCCTTTCTCTTCTTTGTTCGCACAGCTCCTGGGGTTCAGCTTTAGATTTGGCTCTGCCTCTGTCTGTAGGTCGCCTGAGGGCATCTCTTCCCCGCCCAGACAGGACGGGGTTATAGTAGCAGCTGATTAGGGGCCTCTGGCTCACTCAGGCCGGCGGGGAGGGAGAGGTACGGAATGCGGGGTTAGCCTGTGGTGGCAGAGGCCAGCGTGACATTGCAATAGCCTGAGGCTCACCATGTGTTCTCCCAAGGAAGTTGTCCCTGGATCACGAGACCCTGGCAGTGCCGGGCTGCAGAGGCTCCTGGGAGGTGTGGTATGGTTAGTGACCTGTGTTTGCGCACAGGCTTCTTGGTGGCTGCAGCAGCAGCCTTAGCACTTCATGCCCGTCTCTGGTGTCCGTGCTGATAGCTGCGGCTCACACCCATCTCTGGAGCTCGTTTAAGCGGTACTCTGTATCGCATCTCCTCCTGCACCCCGAAACAATCTCTTGACTCTGAGGCAGTTCCAAACGTTTTCTCGGACTCCCTCCCAGCTGGCTGTGGCACACTAGCACCCTTCAGGTTGTGTTCATGCAGCCAACCCCAGTCCTCTCCCTGGGATCTGACCTCAGATGCCCAAGCCTCAGCTCCCATCCCCCACCCGCCCCGGCAGGTGAGCAGACAAGCCTCTCAGGCTGGTGAGTGCTGGTCGGCACCGATCCTCTGTGCGAGAATCTCTCTGCTTTTCCCTCTGCACCACTGTTGCTGGGCTCTCCTCCGTGGCTCCGAAGCTTCTGCCCTGCCTAACCCCCATCTCCACCAGTCAAGGGGCTTCCTAGTGTTTGGAAACTTCTCCTCCTTCACAGCTCTGTCCCAGAGTTGCAAGTCCCGTCCTTATTCTTTTGTCTCTGTTTTTTCTTTTTTCTTTTGCCCTACCCAGGAACGTGGGGAGTTTCTTGCCTTTTGGGAAGTCTGAGGTCTTCTGCCAGCATTCAGTATGTGTGCTGTAGTAGCTGTTCCACATGTAGATGTATTTTTGATGTATTTGTGGGGAGGAAAGTGATCTCCATGTCTTACTCCTCTGCCATCTTGAAGGTCCTCCAGTTTTTATGTTTTATTTATGTAAGTAAACTATGAAAGCATTTTTCTTCTATAAACGTTGAAACATTATACTGTATATATATTCAACTCTCATTCCTTATGAATAGTAGCCAGTGATATCACTTTAGTGTCACTACCCTCAGCCTTTCTGTATGCATTTAGAAATTTGCTATATTCAAGTATATCATATATTGTAGATAATTTTCCATACATACACTTTTGTAGGTGTTTGGGAGGCATTTGTGTTACTTTAAATATAGCATAACATTGTTATTGACCTGCACCTTCCTTTTGCTCCCAACAATATGTCCTAGCAATACATCAATGATAGTATGTATATCTACTTTATTTAAAAAATCCACATGGCATATATATGTCACTGTTTGTGTAGTTCTTCTCTAATACAGATGCACTTTGACATCATATCTTATGTTATGTCATTGCAAATAATTAGATTAGTTGTTTAAATTTTACACAACATATACTTAAATTTACCTAGGAAAAGTCCTGAAAATTATTATTCTTAGGATCTATGCATTTCCATGTTTTTACAAATTTTCCTCCAAAGAGGCTGCACCACTTTACTTTCTTACTGTATAAAAGTAATATATTCCCCACTCTTACTGATCATTATTTTTAATCAAAATTTGAACTTGTGCAACTTAATAAGTTGTCACATTTGAATTCCTTAATTTCCATTAATGGTAAACATTTGTGTAAATTATTTAAAACACATATAAACTATTTTTAAGTGATCAGTTAATAATATATGTTTAATATCCTGTTTTATTTTTCATGTGGATTTGTAGTTTTATGCACATTAAAATATTCTTCCTGTACCATTATATATATGTTACATCTGTTAAAAGCATTTTCACCTCATGTTTCTTTTTCTTTTAAGCTTATTTATGGTGGTTTTAGAAGTAATAATTTAAAGTTCATAAAAATGTTGTTCATGTCTTTTTATAATCTTTTTGAATATGAACTATCTTATTCCAAAAGTAAACATATAGTCTCTCTATATTATCATGTTCATATATGTAACATATGTATATAATATACATGTATACATACATAATTGAGATTAAATCTAAGAGAAAGATTTTTTTAATTTTATTATTTTGTCCTATTTTATGTATCTGATTTGTTAATACTGTATTCATTGTTTTTGCATTTATGTTTGTAAGTGAAAATGGCTCTTTTTATTTTCTCAAGCTTTCCTTATTTAATTTGGGTACTGAGAACACACTAGCCTTGTAAAATGAATTGAGTCACGTCTATTAATTCTCATAGCAAATTGTATATGAAATGAATGAAATTTATCTGCCCCTGGTGGTTTGGTGAAATTTAAGTTTAAAACTCCTCTGTGTCTTATTTAATTTATGTGTTTGGCTGGGGAAAGGACAATTTTTAAGTATTGGTTCATTTTCTATTAAATTTTTTTTCTATTAAATTTTTTTTCTGGTAATTTAAAGATTTATAAAGTTTTCTGAGTTTTTATATTTGTTCTTATAACTTGTTCATAGACTTCAATTGTGATTTTTAAATTGATAGTGTATCTAAAATTATGTTCCTTTTTTAAAACCATTTTTTAAAGTCATAAAATCATAATTCTTCACAGTCTACTTTGTTGTGAACAAAAAACAATATTTTGAAAAGCTTACATTATAAAACTTTTAAAAGAACTGTCCCTTGGTTTTGTTTATTATAACTCGTGTTGTTCTATTCTTTATTTCTGCTAAATAATTTGCAATAAAATATGTGAATAATAATTATGCAATATAATTAATACTGAATATAAGTATGTCATTATCATCTTGTCATTTGGTCTGATTTTGCTTGCTATAGTAGGAAGTATATTGCTAGCTGAATACTTCTAAATTAAAATTTATCACAGTTTATTGCAATTTTTTTCTATCTTTCTTTCTCATTAAATTTGAGGTCTTTGAAGACAGGAAATAAATAAATGCCTAGTGCTTAACACTGTACCTGAACATATTAAATTCTCAATATGTCTCTTGAATAAGCTGAACGAATAACTTTAATAAAGAAATTGTGTAATTTTTACTCAAAAAAATCCTTTCTTTGAAGTTTTCAACAAATTGGCTTGTATCTCCATCTTATGTTATAGGGTGGGTAGTCCAAAGTTTTCCTCCAAATGTCTATAAATTACCAATAGCTTATATTAGCAGGGTCAATTCTAGCTCTGGAGTCTCTGACTGATTAAATGTTACTATTCATGTTTCAGTTATGCTATTGTCTCTGGCATAAAGCCAGTAAATCCAAGTTATGCAGCTCCTTTTTTGATTTGCTATCCCCCCC
The DNA here is from genome assembly GCF_003031525.2 of Neophocaena asiaeorientalis asiaeorientalis. Lineage (NCBI taxonomy): Eukaryota > Metazoa > Chordata > Mammalia > Artiodactyla > Phocoenidae > Neophocaena > Neophocaena asiaeorientalis. The sequence goes on along the minus strand of NW_020173940.1, from coordinate 1,016,015 downwards.
CCAACTAGTCACACAATTCATTTATGTTTGCAGCAGATTTTACTGGAAATTTAGAAGTAATGAGAGGCTTTACAGGCAATAACATCAACAGTTTTAAATAAACAAACAAAAACAGTAAAACCCAACCCATATGACATCTACAGTGCATCAGCATAAGTGATTCATGTGTTTTAGCTCATTTGATTCTCATGACAAAACCAGGAGGTAGATTTTATAATGATTTCTAATTTTTTTTCACTTGAAGAAATTGAAGCACACAAAGTTAAAGAAGAGGTCACAAAGCTAACAATTGTGGTCCTGGGATATAAAGTATGCTTTTCAGTAAAAGCCCTTTGAATACACCCTTTGATTTTACCAACACATAGTTTTCACTGGTTGACTTCTCCCAAACTGGCAGCCTCCTGCTATGTTTTGTTATCTATTCTCTCTTATTCTCCAACCACCTGTCTACTCTCTTCTCTCATCCTTGTACATTTTGTCAATTAATTTGAGAACTTAGATATCTCTTTTTGTTCTGTTTCCTTCCATACATCAGAGATTAAGTCCACACTCAACAGTACTTATAAATTTATTTCCTGTACAAAATGGCTCCCTGCCTATAAGGAATCAAGGATTATCTCTTAAAATAACAGTATTTCTTTTTCTTTCACCTGTAATATGTGGATGTAACTCACATTGCTTTATTCAGGATCTTTTTAAATATATTGCTTTACCTTAGCACAGTATAGCTTCCTGAAAAACATTTTTTTTTCTTTAACTTCCTGGGAACTTGGGAGACATGGTTGGTCACACAATAAGTCTGGTCTTTTGTTTCTTAGATGTTCAATACACAGACAAAGCATTGAAATTAGTTAAAGAAATATCCAAGTCCATTCATACTGACATTGCCCTAATGAGTATAAGGATTCTTTGCATTTCAGCTGAATACCCTTACAGTTTTTATCCACAGATTCTAAGGCATATATAGAACTAACAATTTCCAATAAAATGAAGCAATAAAAATATTTCTAAGTGAGAATAAAGAAATATGAGTTTACGATACTAACACAAATCTGTAGTTTATTGACCTGTGTGGAAGAAGTTTCGGGTTTTATCTCTGCAAATGGATATATAGTTAGGTTTTATGATGAATACTAATGAGATTCTATCCTGAGGCAAATAAAAAGGAAATCAAGGTTTTTTTAACAGGATATTTCAGAGTAAGTAGCCCTAAGCCATATGTGGTTGTTTCTAGATGCTAAGTAAAATGTACCTTTATTTGGTCAGGAATTGAAAAATCATGTGGAAAAATCAAGACAGTTGATCAGAACCAAACTAGAATAAGAAGCTGAGCAAAGTCTGGCTTTGTACTTAATATTTCACACTCATTTTTTGATGTGCATTCCACATTAATGTTGGTATTACCCTCAAAATGACTGTATGAGAGTATGACTAACTAGACACTCTCTTTACCTGATTGATACCATTCCCAGTTCTCCCAGAAAACGCACATTAATAACTTAGTGGGTATCCTCCCTTGGTTTGCCCCACGTTCATCACACACACACACACACACACACACATATATATGTATATGAATGATATAGATCTATGATACAGATGATATAACTATATGGGTTTTTGTCACAATTTGCTCTTTTCAAAGTGGAGTTATTCTGTACACAGTTTTCTGCATTTTCTTTTCTTTTATAATTTATGTTTTTATCGGAGTATAACTGACACATCACACTGTATTAGTTTCAGGTGTACAAAATAATGATTTGATATTTATGTGTATTGCAAACTTATCTCCACAATAATCCTTTACCATACATAGTTAGAAAAAAATTTTTTTATACTGAGGACATTTAAAATCTACTCTCTTAGCAACTTTCAAATATGCAATGCAATATTATTAACTATAGCCACCATGCTATATATCGTATCCCCCATGACTTAATTATAACTGGAAGTTTGTAGTTTTTGACCCCCTTCACCCATTTTTCCCACCCACCACCTCCTGCCTCTGGCAACACCAATCTTTCCTTTGTATATATGAGCTTGTTTTGTTGTTGTTTTTAATGCCACATATGAGTTGTATGGCATTTGTCTCTCTCTCTCTGACTTATTTCACGTTGCATAGTGCCCTCAGGGTCCATCCATATTGTCACAAATGGCAAGATTTCATTATTTTTATGGCTGAATAGTATTCCATTGCATATATATATATAATATATATATATATATATATGTATGAATATAAAATGCACATTGCTATACATTGATATATATGGTATATGTATATACTCCTTATCCATTCATCCATTGATGGACGATAAGGTTGTTTTCATATCTTGGCTATTGTGAATGATGCTGTAATGAACATGGGGGTACATATATCTTTTCAATTTAGTGTTTTCATTTTCTTCAGATAAATACCCAGAAGTGGAATTGCTGCATCATATTATATAGCTCTATTTTTTAATTTTTGAGAAACTCCCATATTGTTTTCCATAGTGGCTGCAACCATTTACATTCCAATCAAAAGTGCACAAAGGTTCCGTTTTCTCTACTTCCTTGCCAACGCTTATTTCTTGTCATTTTTGATAACAGCCATTCTAACAGGTGTGAGTTGATATTTTATTGTGGTTTTGATTTGCATTTCCCTGATGATTAGTGATGCTGAGCATCTTTTTATGTACCTGTTGGACATCTGTATGTTTTCTTTAGAATAATGTAAATTTAGATCCTCTGCACATGTTTTTGTTTGGGGGTTTGGGGGTTTTGATGTGTTCTGTGAGTTCTTTATGTATTTTGGATATTAACTCTTATCAGATATTTTCTCCCATTCAGTAGCTTGCCTTTTCATTTTCTTGATGAGCATTTTACTTTTCTTCATATCTTACAAAATCTGACACATCCCCACCCTCAGCCTGTCAACTCTTAGAGTCCTAATTCATTCTTGTTAATAGTAGTATGATATTCATGGTGGGCAGATAACACAATTTACTTAAACTTTTCTTTGTTACTGGTCATTTTCTCAAGTTTTTTTTTTCCACAATAGATATCCTTGAACACATAACATTTTCAACTGGTGTATTTATTTCTGAAGGATAGATAGATTTCCAGGAGTAGATTACTCCGTTGAAGGCATAAGCATTGTTTTTCTTAAAGAATGTTGCAATAATACTTTCCTAATAGGATGTAAAATTTTAGTTTCTACCAAGTATATATGATAGTATACTTTCCCCTACCTCACCAACTGCATATATTTTAAACTTTTTCCAATGTAAAAGGTACAAAGAAAGACCTCATTATTTCAGTTGCATTTCCCTTAATTCTAGTGAGTTTATTCAACTTTTTATGTTGCTTGACCATTTTCTGTGATTCAGTATTCACGTGCCTTGCCCAATTTTACATTGACTTGTGTATCTGTTTATAGACTGTAAGTTCTCATATTATAAATATCATACCTTTACCTGTAACTTTGTTGCAAATTTTTTTCAAATCTATCATTTTTATTGGCTTTGTGTGGTATGTTTTACCACACAAAGGCTTTTCATGTTTACATGGTTAAATATATCAGTTTTTTACGGCTTTTGTGTTTTAGCGTTCTCTACCAGAGTATGCATCACTGATTTTTGTTTTCTGTTTTAAATCATCTGGAACTGATTTTGTAAATGGTTTAAATAGTGCTCTAACTTTACAGTCTTTTGAATGGATAGCTGGTATCATTTTATTTCTAAATAAACTATCTTTTTCCCACTGAATTGAAATATCACATTCCTTATATATTAGAATGTCATTTTGGGGAATCTATTTCTGGATTGTATATTCAGTTCCACAGGTCACTGACTTTAGAGCTATGTTCTGATAACTGAAAAGGACATTAACCATTCATCACTATCTCTTCACATATTTCTTAACTCTTCACAAGCATTTATTCTTCTGTATAACTTTTAAGAATGAATGCTGTTTAAGATAGAGAATATTTTAATTAGAATTGTTTTAAATGTGTAGAATATATAAAATTTAGTTGAATCACTGCACAGTAATATTGTTTTCACATGCAAGAAACTGGTAAACATAACATGCACTATTCACTTGCTAAGACTACCTTTCTCTCTGTCAACAGAATTTTATACCTTTCTCTATAGGTCCTAGGCTTTTATTAAATTTAATCATTAAAGGTTATAATTTTTTCAAAATTATGAAAGAAATGTTCCCATTTTATTTTTCAGTGTTCAGTTTAGTATGAAGTTTTTATTTTTATTTTTCTTCCAGCTTTATTGAAATATAATTGACATTTAACATTGTGTAAGTTTAAGTTGTACAACATGATGATTTGATACACATATATATTTCAAAATGATCATCAAAACATTTTTATCACCTCACAAAATTTCCTTTTTTTTTTTTTTGTGATGAGAACATTTAAGATCTACTCTCTTAGCAACTGTCAAGTACATAGTACAATATTGTTAACTATATTCATTATGCTGTATATTAGATCCCCAGACTTATTTATCTTTAACTGGAAGTTTATGCCTTTTAACCAATGTCTCCCACATTCCCTGCTCCCTCAGCCACTGGTGTTTTATATATATATATATATATATATATATATATATATATATATATATAAAACCACATCATATTTCTCCATTCATCTGTAGATGGACACTTAGGTTGTTTCCTTATCTTGGCTATTGTGAATAATGATAGATTTGAATTTCCCCAATGACTTGTAATGTTGAGCATCTTTTTTCATGTACCTGTTGGCCATCTGTGTGTCTTCTTTGGGAAAATGTCTATTTAGGTCCTTTGTCCATTTGAAAATCGAATTGTTGCTTATTTTGCCATTAGTTTTATGTGTTTCTTTTATATCTTGGATGTTAACGCCTTATCAGATAGATGACTTGCAAATATTTTCTCCCATTCCATTGGTTGCCTTTTCATTTTTTTGATTGTTTATTTTGCATGCAGAAGATTTTTAGTTTGATAGTGTCCCACTTGTTTATTGTTTATTTTGTTGCTTGTACTTTTTGGGTCGTATACAAAAAAAAAAAAAAAAATGTTGCCAACACCAATGTAGGAGCTTTTTCCCAATATTTTCCTCTAGGAGTTTTGTACTTTCATGCCTTATGTTTAAGTTTTTAATACACTTCAAATTCACTCTTGTGAGTAGTGTAATATAGAAGTTTAATTCTATTATTTTGCACCTGAATATTCAGTTTTCCCAGCACCACTTATTGAAGAGGCTATCCTTTCCCAATTGAGTATTCTTGGCCTCTTTGTCAAATATTATTTTACCACATGTAAATGAGTTTATGTCTGGGTGCTTAATTCTGTTTCTTTGGTCTGTGTGTCTGTTTTTATGCCAGCACCATACTGCTTTGATTACTGTAGCTTTGTAAAATAGTTTGAAATCAGTGATCGTGATCCCTTCAGTTGTGTTCCTTTTCCTCAGAATCACTTTAGGTGTTGGGGGTCTTTTTAAAATTTCATACAAATTTTAGAACTGTTTTTCTATTTCTGTAAAAAGTGTCATTGGAAGCTTGATAAGGATTGCACTAAATTCATAGGTTTCTTTGGGTAGTATGGACATTTAAACAATATTAATTCAACTGGTCTATGAACACAAACTATCTTTCTATTTATTTGTGTGTTCTTCAGTTTCTTTCATCAAAGTCTTATAGTTTTCGGAACTTCTCTGGTGATCCAGTGGTTAAGAATCCACATTTCCAGTGAAGGGTGCATAGGTTCAATCCCTGGTCAGGGAACTGAGATCCCACATGCAACGTGGCATGGCCAAAAATTTAAAATAAAATAAAATTGGGTCTTTAAATAAAAATAAAACAACGTACACTTTAAAAAAACAGAAGCATATGGATCTTTTTTAAAAAAGTCTTATAGTTTTCAGTGTACAGATCTTTCATTGTCTTGGTTAAATTTATTCCTAAGTATTTTATTGTTTTAGATGGTACTATGAATGGGATTGTTTTCTTTATTTCTCTTTCAAATATTTTATTGTTAGTGTATAGAAATGCAACTGATTTCTGTATATCGATATTGTATCCTGCATCTTTTCTGAATTTGTTTAGTACTTCTAATGGCCTTTTAGTGCAGTATTTAAGATTTTCCATATATAAGATCATATCATCTGCAAACAGAGACAAGTTTACTTCTTCCTTATCAATTTGTCTTTTATTTCTTTTACTTACCTAATTACTTTGGCTAGGGCTTGCATTACTATATTGAAAAAAATTGATAAGAATGGGCACTGATGTCTTCTTCCTAATCATGAAGCAAAAGCTTTTAACCTTTCATCATTGAGTATGATGTTAGCTGAGTATGTTAGTTAGAGTATGATGTTCACTTTGTCATATATGGCCTTTATTATGTTGAGGTACATTTCTTTTATACCCAGTTTGTTGAGAGTTTTTTTATCATGAAAGGATGTTTAATTTTGTCAGAGCTTTTTCTGTATCTATTGAGATGATCATATGATTTTTGTCTTTCATCTCATTAATGTAGTATAACACATTTATTGATTTGCACATGTTGAACAATTCTTGCGTCCTAGGGATAAATGCTACTTGCTCATGGTGTATGATGCTTCTAATGTGCTCTGGAATTTGGTTTGCTAGATTTTGGTGAGAATTTTTGAATCTATATTTATCAGGAATATTAGCCCATAGCTTTTTTTTTTTTTTCTTGTAGTGTCCTTATCTGGCTTTGGTATCAGTGTAATGTTGGCCTCATAAAATCAGTTGGGAGTTTTCCCTCTTCTTTAATTTTTTAGAAGAGTGTGAGAAGGATTGGTGTTAATTCTTTAAATGTTTGGTACAATTCTCTAGTGAAACCATCTAGTCCTGGACTTTTTTTTGTTGGCAGGTTTTTTTAATTACTGATTCAATCTTTTTATTCACTAGTGATCTGTTCAGATAGTCTATTTCTTCATGATTCAGTCTCAGTAGGTTATATGTTTCTAGGAATTTATCCATTTCTTATAGGTTATTCAATTTGTTGGCATATAATTTTTCATAGTAGTCTCTTATTATCCTTTGTATTTCTGTTGTATCAATTGTAATCTCTCCACTTTCATTTCTGATTTTATTTACTTGAGTCTTCCCTCTTTTTTTTTCCTCAGTACAGCTAAAGTTTTGTACATTTTGTTTATCCTTTCAAAGAATCAGCTTTTAGCTTTGTTGATTTTTTTCCATTGTTTTTCTGATCTCTATTTTATTATTTCTGCACTGATCTTTGTTATTTCCTTCCTTTTGCTAACTTGGGACTTAGTCTGTGTTTTTCTTCTAGTTACTTTAGGTGTAAAGTTAGGCTGCTTATCTTAGATCTTTTTTTCTTTATGTAGGCATTTATCACTTTAAACGTCCTTATTAGAAATATTTTTGTTTTATCCCTTAAGTTTTGGTATCCGGTGCCTCCATTTTTGTTTGTTTCAAGATATTTTTAAAATTTCCTTTTGATTTCTTCTTTGACCCATTGGTTGTTAAAGAGGAAGTTCTAAATTTTTATATATTTACTTGTATTCACCTCTTTTCCTAAATTTTCTAATTGATTTAATCTAATGGAGCTTTTCTTCTAACTAGAACATTTTCTCTTGGTTTTCTAGATTAAATTAGTTATATAGTTGAATAACTCACATTTATTAAAAAGCAAAATTTTGTACTTATTTAACATACCCCACTTGATTATATAAGACATTTCTAAACGGACTTGAATCTATTTGTAAGCATACTATTCTGTTTCTCTTGTTTGTCTCCTGATGCAGCAAAACTACACTACTTTAATTACAGATATTTTATTATACAGTATCTGTTAGGACTAACTCCCCTATATTGTACTTCTTCCAGGGATTTTTACTGAGATCATGATGAATTTGTAATTTAAGTTAAGAGAATTGACACATTTGCAATGTTGAATCTTTCTAACTAAAAACTTAGTAAGTTTTATCATTTGCTCAATTCTACATTTTGTCTTTCTTAAGTATTTTAAAGTATTCCTTCAGAGAAGTTATGTACATTCTTAGGTTTACAACTCTCTTTCTCTCTCTATCTCATTAGGGATTCTCTGTACAATCACAGTATATTCATTTTTCTAGCAGAGAAGAATTAAGAATGCCACTACACTTACTACAGTAATTTGCCTCCCCATATTCTAATTTATTAAAAAAAAAAAACAGGGACTCTATGTGGTCATTATATGTAGAGTGACTTTGAAAAAAATTGTGTATGTTTATATGTGTGTGTGTGTATGTAAATATCTATGTCATGTGTTTAAAGAATATTAAAAACAATATGGTAAGATTATAAGTAAACAAATTTTAAATTCTTTCAAATACAAAAAAATCATAATGTACTTAAAAAAATTTTAATGCATAAGATTTTTCTGTAACCTGAAATGCAATTATTCATATTTTAATTTTGCATATATTTAGCACTACAAATAATTGAAAGAAAACCCTGAAACATAAAACGTTATGTTTGTGAAATGCCAAAAATGTTCACAGACAGAATAGTTATGAAATTTAATACTAACATGCTGTAAATACACTCATTTTAAAGCTTATATTAGATATTTTCACAGTCAATTTATTACTAGGAATTTTCTTTCTAAATAGGATAACACATTTTCTATTTTGAAGGGCTTGATTTTTTTATTAGTGAAATATAATTATATTTCAAAACATCATAAATGTAATAAATTTGAGCACAAAATTAAATGGAGCAGATTTATTGCGTTTGTGTTTGTTTAGCCAGTGTTTGAATTCAGTAGCACAGTTTTTCCTAAAACTCTCTTCACTGACATTATGCTTAGTTATATATTCCAAGACACATCACCTTAACAAAACAAGTCATAGCTGACTCCTTTTGCCATTGCCCCAATGCCTCATCCTCATTTTCCTGCCCACTCAGGAGTATATGGAGAAAAGGGCTTATCAGAGCTGCCACTTACACTAGTGTCATAAAATGCTTATTCTTAAGTACTATTTCTTCATTCATTTATTTCACCTTGTTTTTCTAGTGGTAGAGATTAGGAAACAAATTGCCCTCAGTTCAGAACCAGGTAAAGAGGAATGGAACGGGCCAGTGGCTTAAAAAAACTTACAAAAATCTGATTGCTTTTATTATATATGAAGAGATAGTTTATTCTCAGTAAATAAAACAAGAGACAAAATGACAGTTTAGCTTTTATCAGATTTGGTTAAGCATGTGAGTGTGTGTGTGTGCATGTGTATGTATAAATTAGATGCCAAATTCCAAATTACATTGCTAGATAATGGTATTTTTAACCTACATTTTATCTCCCAGCCGTAAATTGTGTATTTATATTATACAACTCCCAATAGATCTTAGGAATACATCACAATAAATCTTAACATATTCAGTATGGAGGAAATTTATTTGCAATATGTGTAACACTTTATTGTGCTTTGCTGTACCTTCTGACATTGGAGTGGAAGCATTCTCTGTTTCAGTAATTAAATAAGATATGCAGCCCAAACTTATAATAAAAATATATTTATTAATTATTATTTTATATGCATATCATTGTGATTATAGATACATGTATAACTTATGACTTCACAAGTCATTAGCCTTTAAACACAATTTATATAAAATTATTTCTATGAGCATTTCTTTAAATTCATAAAGGCATTAGTAACTAAATATCAACTTCTTTACTTACTAGAACCTAAGAAACTTCCTCATTTGAGATGCATATGATTAATATTGATGCCAAACAGCATTTCAAATTTTGTTTATTATTAAATGGTTTCACATTTTGTAAATTTTCCAGTCATTCCTGTCATAAAACCAACAGAGCATATCAACTTATATATTTTAGTATCTCATATAAATGTATATATCTGGTATATCCCTAAGTATATGTAGGTAGACATGTAAACATGTAATCACAAATCAGGTGAGGAAAAAATCTCTTCTCACTCTCCTTAATAGCTATGGAAAAATCTTGGTTCTAGGGAAGTGTGAAAAGAAATATTTCACTGTTATGGTATAATCAGGTGACTTTACTGAATTATGGAAAAATATAGTCACACATAATACTGTCTACTTGTAGGAAAAATTCAAAAGCATCATTTTTCAATAATATTTTACTTATTAGTGATGTTATTGACAGTATGTGAAGGATATCTGAAATCCCCTTTGGTATTCCAGTTTTGTTTTGTTTTGTTTTGTTTTGGGTTTTTTTTTGTTGTATTACATGGGCCCCTCACTGTTGTGGCCTCTCCCGTTGCGGAGCACAGGCTCCGGACGTGCAGGCTCAGCAGCCATGGCTCACGGGCCCTGCCGCTCCGCAGCATGTGGGATCTTCCCGGACCGGGGCACGAACCCGTGTCCCCTGCATCGGCAGGCGGACTCTCAACCATTGCACCACCAGGGAAGCCCGGTATTCCAGTTTTATTCCTTAACACTAGTTACCATGTTATACTTTACTCCTTATCAAATGAAAAAATGATAAAGTAAAAATAAACACCTCAGTTATTCTTAGATCTCTATTTCCAGTGAAACCCTACAAAAAAGTAAAATAGAAGATAGCCATAGATTTTTCATTTTTTATTCATAGTTTTCATTTTTACTTTATACCATATACAGCTAAAAGACTGCCAGAAATCCATGCTGTCATGATCTATGCTCTTTGGACCCCAGAGACACCTAAACACTTTTATCAAATTAATGTATCAGGCAACAAAAGTATCCTAACAGGAACTAAAGATTTAGCAAGAGCAAATCTAACCGCAGGGCCAACTTTATGGACATGCGATAGAAGACCTCACATTTGGTCAGTGCTCTGCTGTTGCTATCTTGATATTCTTAAGAATTTTTTAACAGATGGTCAGCATTTTTATTTTGCACTTGCCCCTGCAGATTATGTGACTAGTCCTGCCAACATCTATAGAAAATCAGCAACCTTTACAGAGCGCCTTTGGTTGGAAGATTTTTCTAAGGGCCACTTGACGGAAGTGAGTGCCAGTTGTTCTGTTCTTAATCTTCATTTTCTGCGGCGAGCCGCTTCTGACCAGCAGAATGACGAATCACCACACGCTAGATTCTTCTCGCATCACACTTTATTGGAGTACAGCTTGGTTTCAGGCGGATGGAAGGAAGACCCCGTACGCTCGAGCCTGTCTGCTTATATAAGGGCTTAAGGACTCGTGTAAGTCCCTGATTCGTCCGTATGGTTATCGCATTTCGCAAGCCGGACTTTGGATAGGCCACTGCTTCAAAACCTGATTAGCATATTAGGTGCATGCGCCCTAGCGGCATGCTTAGCGCATGCGCAATGGCTATCCAGCCGCGCCCTACAATTTTCCCCTTGAGGCTTCCTTCATTCCAAAGATTTCTGAGCCTCTCCTTTAGGCTGGAGCATAGGAAAAAAATATGTTTTACTTATCTTTATAACCTAACGCCTGTCACGTATATAATAAGCATTCATTAAGTGCTTACCTAATTGAAATAATTGACTTGCTGTAATGTTTAGAGGGCATTTATTAGAAATGATAATTGTTTTTTTACACATTTACTTTTGGCACCTTGAAATCACAATAATGATGTTAACATAAAATGTGCACATTTAAATGAACAGACAACAATTCCACTACCATCATTTTTTAAGAAGGTATATGATAAAATGACAAGTATCATTTGTTTTCTGAAAGTTTTTAAACTAAATGGAGGCAAAGAAATAAGAAAAATAAAATTGAAAAATGAATGAATATTACTTACCCCATGTGGAGACTAAGAATATATATGCATATCTACAAAAGAATTTTTAGGACCCAGAATTTAAGGAAAATTGTTGGATTGTTGGATTGTTTCCTGTGAGTTAAGCAAGCAGAATAAATATTCATATTCCTTTTAATAGTCTTATTACAACTGCCTGCTTTCCTGTATTCCTTGAATCAAAAATCCTCATGAGCTTCTTTGAACACAGTTTTTTCAAAAACGAGTAGCTTAATATTCTCATAAAGAATAAATTTTTGAAGCAACTTTATATTTAATTTTGATTATTCCTTAAATTTATATGTATCTCAGAAAAGTTGATTAACTCATTTGAAGATTGGTTTATCCAGCTAATGAAAATTTTTCTTCAAATGGGTTGATCAATAGTATTTTCTTTTTTGTTCAGCTTTATTAAGGTATAATCGACACATAAAATAGTAAGATATTTAAAGTGTACATGTAATGATTTTGATATATGTATATGTTGTGAAAATATTCCTTCCATCTAGGTAATTAACACATCCACCACTTCACATATTTACCTTTTTATTTTTTGGTGAGAACTCTCTTAGTAAATTTCAATTATACAATACAGTGTTATCAACTATAGTGACCATGTTATACATTAGATCCTAAGACCTTATTGATCTTATACCTGAAAGTTTATACCTTTTTACCAACCCCTCCTTATTTCACCTACCCCCTGCCCCTGGCAACCACTTTTCTACTCTGTTTCTATGAGTTTGACTTTTTTCTAAAAGATTCCACATATAAGTTATACTGTACAGTACTTATCTTTCTCTCTCTGGCTTATTTCACTTAACATAATACCCTTAAGTTTCACTCAAATTGTCTCAATTGGCAGTAGTACCTTGTTTTTCATGGCACAATAATACTCCATTACATATATGTACCACATATTTATCCATTCATCTGTGTTGGACACTTAGGTTGTTTCCATATCTTGGCTACTGTGAATAATGCTGCAGTGAACATGGGAGTGCAGATATCTCTCCAAGTCCTGATTTCATTACCTTTGGATACATATCCAGAAGTGGGATTGCTGGATCATATGATAGTTCTGTTTTTAACTTTTTTGAGGCAACTCCATACTGTTGTACAAATTTACATTCCCACGAACAGTGTACAAGTGTTCCCCTTTCTCCACATTTGCATCAGCATTTGTTTTCTCTTGTCTTTTTGATAATAGTCATTCTAACAGGTGTGATATGACATCTTTGTGGTTTTGGCTTGCATTTCCATGATGACTAGTGATGCTGAGCATCTTTTCATGTACCTTTTGGCCATTTGTATGTCTTCTTTGAAAAATGTCTATTCAAGTACTCTGCCCATTTTTTAATCTGATTTTCTTTTTGCTATTGAGTTTTGTGATTTCTTCATATGTTTTGGATATTAACCCCTTACCAGATATTATTGGAAAATATTTTCTCTCATTCCATAATTTGCCTTTTCATTTTGTTAATGGTTTCCTATGTTGTGCAGAAACTTCTGAGTTTAATGTAATCACACTTGTTTATTTTTGATATATTGTCTTTGCTTTTCATGTCAAAATATCATTGCCAAGATCAATGTCAAGGAGTTTTTTCCCACTGTTTTCCTCTAGCGTTTTCACAGTTTCAGGTCTAATGCATGGGACGATTATTTTTTGGGGCATGTATATTTCATTTAATTCAAAGTGAAAATGCTATATATTAATGGGATTTGGAAGAAATATCATAATAAATGGAACGTATCTTCATGGAGCTTCCTAATTATTCCTTTTATAGTTGCAGTCTTATGTAATAGGACTTGCCAAAATAAGAAGGAGGAAGAGAAGGAGGAGGAGAGAAGAAAGAACAAAAGGAAGGGAGGAAGGAAGGAAGGGAAGGAAAGAAGGAATGGAGGAAGCAAGGGAAAGAAAAAACCAAAATCTCTACCAGTTGTTATATACAAAAGAATGTCATTAAAGTGTTAGTTATTATCTACATGTTAATTACTAATTTTTACTTTTAAGTTCATTCTTCTAAAATTGGTCATTATTAGCTAAGGTTATAAAATAGCTTCCTGAATGTTTCTTTATGTGAACTGACTTATAGGGAATTATGCTCTTGAGACAAACTATATTCTTTACTCATAATTTGTTGAATTAAAAAAAGTTTCATTATGAGCATTAATTTTAATGTGAAATGCACACATATATATAATTTTATAATTTTCATACTTCTATAAAAAATTCATTTCTAAAGCTTTTTGCAGATCACTTTGCTTAAGTCAGATGGAAGATTAAACTGATGTTGGTCATGACCATGTTTGTCTGAGGAGCCATCTGGAACCATTCTAGTTAGGAAATTAATGGACCAACTATCCATTTATATCTTCTCTCATCCCAGATGAGTCACAGGATAATTAGGATTCTGGATTTCTAGAGAGACCAGTTTGGTTCTTGTGAAAGCATCTAAATCACTATTGATAGGAAGTAAATCTCCCTCCATCCATGAAGAAAGAAAGGTAATGGAAAAGGGGGACTTTCCTGGTGGTCCAGTGGTTAAGACTTTGCCTTTCAAAGCAGGGGGTGTGGGTTCGATCCTTGGTCAGGGAACTAAGATCCCACATGCCTTGGGGCCAAAAAACTAAAACAGAAGAAATATTGTAACAAATTCAATAAAGAGTTTAAAAATGGTCCACATCAAAAAAATCTTAAAAAATAAAGAAAGGTAATGGGAAAGGGAGGTTATCATAAACTCATTTTAATACATACAACCATCATAAAAAAAATAAATGCAGAGGAATTCAGAAGAACACAGGTTACACACATGAATTCCTGCCTTCAGAAAACAGTTTTCAAAAGTCATATTTTTAAGAAATCTACATAAAATTTAGATTCCCAAATTATTTATGACTATAATTCATGGATGAAATGTTAGGGAAACTTAATCTCCTTATCAAACTACCCTAAAACTCCTAAACAAAATAGATTTTTATTCCCCTTAATTACAAGAAATGAAACTTTCTAAGTTGTACTTAGAAGCTCAGTGTGGGTGACCTTCTCATTTATTCTCCCTAAATCACAAAGATAAGCTATAGCGAAAAGCAATTTTTGTGTAAATACATGTGTATGTACATGCTTATACTTATATATGTGTATGCAAAGATGGATAGAGATATGTAATTTTATCATTTCAGACTTAAATGTACTCACTCTTTTCCTATTCCAATCCTAACTCAATTTCTTCTTTTACACTGTTAAAAAAACAAAAAACAAAAAAAACCACCTCATTGTTATGTATTGTTATAGCAACTGGAGTATTTTATACATTTACCCTAGAGATCAAAAACTTTGATTAGAGGTGCAAGTGTACTTTCATTCATATTCTACATCTTTTCTTTCCACTCCAGTTCTGACTTTGATCTTTAATATCTAGTCCTTGGTGGCTTCATCTTATTAAAGTATTAGAAAAGAAATAGAGATTAGCACATTATTTAAAATAGCAATAAATAATATCAGGCAAAAGGAAGTTCAATGTATTATTAAGAAAACAATAGTAAAACAATATACATATCCTAACATTTTCATTCAAAAAACTAGAAGAATTTTCAAGAACTTTATGACAGGAAATTATAATAATGTCTAGACTGTAGATGGCAGGAATTACAGCAAAGGAAATTATCTAAATCTTATACACAGTTTGTAACATATGTTCTCCAAAGCTCTATTTACAATCAGTAGCAAAACATGATTATCAATAGCAAATAACATTACCTATGGAGAGCTTTTACTTAGAAATAGGCATTTGTTTCAGAGTAAGAGGTTATATTTCTCATGACATTAAACATAATCAATTAAAACATGACTCATATGTATGGAACTGCATATTCCCATGTATATTCATGAAGGAATTATACCAATCCAATAGAGCATATTATTAATGCTTGTGAAGATTATCAATTAACAGTCAGACCTATCATCTTAATATTGATCCATTTTATATATGCCTTTTGACTGAAGGTTTCTTCCAAAGAAAACTGATTAACTAGCTAAGAATTGAATAAAGTTCAATTCTAAATATTGAATAAAGTTACAATTTGAAGACAATGAAAAATATGAAAAAATGTACTCCTTGATTGAAGAGGTTAAGATATGTTTTACCCATCTGTCACAGTCAGCCTTCTGCCCTTACCGTTGTGAAAGATTACACATTTACAGCACTTTTATTTTCTCTTCATTTATCCATTTTTCATGTGATAGGAGGAAGATGGGAGATAAGACAGAGAGAAAGTGTAAAAACTTTATCCAAAATTCACAGTACATGGGCTTCCCACGTGGTGCAGTGGTTGAGTCCCCCTGCCGATGCAGGGGACATGGCTTCGTGCCCCGGTCCGGGAAGATCCCACATGCCGCGGAGCAGATAGGCCCGTGAGCCATGGCCGCTAGGCCTGCGCGTCCGGAGACTGTGCTCCGCAATGGGAGAGGCCACATCAGTGAGAGGCCCATGTACCGCAAAAAAAAAAAAAAAAAAAATTCACAGTACATTCAAGGTTCTATATACATATATATAAATGCCCTGATTGGTTTTCTAAGGTATGGAGTAGTGTGAAGTTAATGGAATAGACTCAGGCCACACCAAATTCAAAACAGAATAGATGGAGCATCTCTCAATGTCTAGTCTGTGGTTGTACTCTTACATTGGGTCATGTGGTTTCCCTAAAATAAGGTACAGTAGCAGGTTTGTCCAACCACTCTTATCTCAAAGAACTCATGTTAGAAAGCCCACTGGGTAAATTATAAGTCAAAATAGGAGATTCAGTTAAATAAAAAACTATTTTTGGCAATATTCTTTACCCCCAGTACTATATTTCGAACTGTGGAACACACCCTGCCCCCACTCCAAAAACAATAATAAAGTCACCATTCCTACATTCAAGAAGCTTAAATCTGGATGCGCCAAATAAAATAAATGTAATGAACTTAAATAAATAAGGGGCTTAACTAAATCAGAAAACAATTTCAGAGACGTGAATTACTATCAATAATAAGCACTGATTCTGTCCTTTGTTGTTTAGGATATTTTTTTTTCTTCAAGACAGGATGTCAGATACGTCCAAGAAAATATGACACATGACAAAACTTAGTATGAGGTTTACTTCGGCTACAATTATGACAGGGTCTGCTTTTTTTTACATATATAAGTATACTTGTACTTTAATAAGTATTAATTAATTATGAGGGAGATAAGAAAGCTATTGCTTTCAGTACCCAGTTAATAAAATTAATACTAAAATTAATTTATTCAATAAATTTCAATTCAGTGCTTACCATGAGCTTATATTAAAGTTGGCACTGGAGAGATAATAATAAAGACAGTCCCTGTTTTATGAGTCACACAGAATAGCATCTTTCAGGGACAGTGTTTATAAAAAGGCAGTAAGTACATAAATTTATGTATTTATTGAAATAATTATTTTTGTTTGGGAGTTTAACTATGAGTTTTCATACAGATATTCTTAAGAACCTGGAAATAAAGGGATTAAGACTGCCCTCTGAGCTAAAAGTTAATTCAATATATTCTGGATAAGAGAAAAGATTAGCAAAGTCATCATAAAAATAAAGGATGGCTCCCAAACTTTTAAAGCAAACTGTAACTTGATTGAATATATTAACATATCAGGGAAATAACGTGTCATTCAGAGGCGGTTGTCAGTCTTGGAAAAAAAGAAAAGAGAGACACTTGGAAAAACATTGGCAGTCCCTGTCCAAACACTCTTCTGATCCAGAGAGGGTGTGTTCTTAAACAATGAATCCTTTTTCAAAACCAGAATTAAGACATAATTGTATTAAAGGCCTGTGGCTTAATATTGTGCACACCAAGCAAATTTCTGAATGTAATTTGCTTTCTAATAGGATCTACTTTCAGGGACAGATGTGGTTACACTGATAAAAGTATTACAGTCTGCGTGGTTTGAATTCTTATTGTAAAATAAGACGTTGGCATTCTGATTTTATACATCAGTCCCTGTGACTTTATTGAATGTGAGACTAACCCTGAAAGAAAGCCATGCTCAGTATGCTAAATCAATCAGGATTCTAAATCTGAAAACCTGAGAGCAGGTTCATGACAAATTCATTCGGATTATAAATGCTGTGTATCAAAACACATCAATTGACTTTCCCAGCCCACAGGCCAATCTAATGGTAAATTGCTGGCCATACATGACATTGTTACTCTAAATTTCTACATTTCTTAATGTTTTAGGTTTCTGGGTGAGAAAGAACTATAAACATCAGGGAGCTCTTTTGAGATGTATATGCCTAACTTAAACCCCATGGTGTATATTACACAAATCTTATCTTTTTTTTTTTTTTTTACATCTTTATTGGAGCATAATTGCTTTACAATGGTGTGTTAGTTTCTGCTTTATAACAAAGTGAATCAGTTATACATATACATATGTTCCCATATCTCCTCCTTCTTGTGTCTCCCTCCCTCCCACCCTCCCTATCCCGCCCATCCAGGTGGTCACAAAGCACCGAGCTGATCTCCCTGTGCTGTGTGGCTGCTTCCCACTAGCTATCTACCTTACGTTTGGTAGTGTATATGTCCATGCCACTCTCTCACTTTGTCACAGCTTACCCTTCCACCTCCCCATATCCTCAAGTCCATTCTCTAGTAGGTCTCTGTCTTTATCCCTGTCTTACCCCTACATTCTTCATGACATTTCTTTTTTCTTATATTCCATATACTACAGAGACAGTTTTACTTCTCCTTTTCCAATTAGGATTCCTTTATTTCTTTTTCTTCTCTGATTGTTGTGGCTAAAACTTCCAAAACTATGTTGAATAACAGTGGTGAGAGTGGGCAACGTTGTCTTGTTCCTGATCTTAGTGGAAATGCTTTCAGTTTTTCACTATTGAGCTCAATGTTGGCCGTGGGTTTGTCATATATGGCCTTTATTATGTTGAGGAAAGTTCCCTCTATGCCTACTTTCTGCAGGGTTTTTATCATAAATGGGTGTTGAATTTTGTCAAAAGCTTTCTCTGCATCTATTGAGATGATCATATGGTTTTTTTCCTTCAGTTTGTTAATATGGTGTATCACGTTGATTGATTTGCATATATTGAAGAATCCTTGCATTCCTGGAATAAACCCCATTTGATCATGTTGTATGATCCTTTTAATGTGTTGTTGGATTCTGTTTACTAGTATTTTGTTGAGGATTTTTGCATCTATGTTCATCAGTGATATTGGCCTGTAGTTTTCTTTCTTTGTGACATCTTTGTCTGGTTTTGGTATCAGGGTGATGGTGACCTCGTAGAATGAATTTGGGAGTGTCCCTCCCTCTGCTATATTTTGGAAGAGCTTGAGAAGGATAGCTGTTAGCTCTTCTCTAAATGTTTGAAAGAATTCGCCTGTGAACCCATCTGGTCCTGGGCTTTCTATCCTGTTCCATTGGTCTATATTTCTGTTTTTGTGCCAGTACCATACTGCCTTGATTACTGTAGCTTTGTAGTATAGTCTGAAGTCAGGGAGCCTGACTCCTCCAGCTCCCTTTTTCGTTCTCAAAATTGCTTTGGCCATTCAGGGTCTTTTGTGTTTCCATACAAGTTGTGAAATTTTTTGTTCTAGTTCTATGAAAGTAAGGGGATGGAAAAAGATATTCCATTGGAATATCTTCCAATGGAAGCTTTTTAATCACATTTTCAATTTCAGTGCTTGTGATTGGTCTGTTCATATTTTCTATTTTTCCTGCTTCAGTCTTTGCAGGTTGTGCATTTCTAAGAATTTTTCCATTTCTTCCACGTTGTCCATTTTGTTGGCATAGAGTTGCTTGTAGTAATCTCTCATGATCTTTTGTATTTCTGCCATGTCAGTTGTTACTTCTCCTTCTTCATTTCTAATTCTTTTGATTTGAGTCTTCTCCCTTGTTTTCTTGATGAGTCTGGCTAATGGTTTATCAATTTTGTTTATCTTCTCAAAGAACAAGCTTTTAGTTTTATTGATCTTTGCTATCACTTCCTTCATTTCTTTTTCATTTATTTCTGATCTGACATTTATGATTTCTTTCCTTCTGCTAACTTTGGGATTTTTTTGTTCTTCTTTCTCTAATTGCTTTAGGTGCAGTGTTAGGCTGTTTATTCGAAATGTTTCCTATTTCTTCAGGTAGGATTGTATTGCTATAAACTTCCCTCTTAGAACTGCTTTTGCTGCATCCCATAGGTTTTGGGTCGTTGTGTTTCCATTGTCATTTGTTTCTAGGTATTTTCTGATTTCCGATTTGATTTCTTCAGTGATCACTTCGTTATTAAGTATTGTATTGTTTCGCCTCCTTGTGTTTGTGTTTTTTACAGATCTTGTCCTGTAATTGATATCTAGTCTCATAGCATTGTGATTGGAAAAGATACTTGATACAATTTCAATTTTCTTAAATTTACCAAGGCTTGATTTGTGACCCAAGATATGATCTACCCTGGAGAATGTTCCATGAGTACTTGAGAAAAATGTGTATTCTCTTGTTTTTGGATGGAATATCCTATAAATATCAATTAAGTCCATTTTGTTTAATATATCATTTAAAGCTTGTGTTTTCTTATTTATTTTCATTTTGGATGATCTGTCCATTGGTGAAAGTGGGGTGTTAAAGTCCCCTACTATGAATGTGTTACTGTAGATTTCCCCTTTTAAGGCTGTTGGTATTTGCTTTATGTATTGCGGTGCTCCTATGTTGGGTGCATAAATATTTACAGTTGTTATATCTTCTTCTTGGATCAATCCCTTCATCATTATGTAGTGTCTAAGCTTGTGTTTCCTTATTTATTTTCATTTTGGATGATCTGTCCATTGGTGAAAGTGGGGTGTTAAAGTCCCCTACTATGAATGTGTTACTGTAGATTTCCCCTTTTAAGGCTGTTGGTATTTGCTTTATGTATTGCGGTGCTCCTATGTTGGGTGCATAAATATTTACAGTTGTTATATCTTCTTCTTGGATCAATCCCTTCTTTTGGTGTCTGTCCCCAGTGGCTAAAGTTGGTTCAGTGGGTTGTGTAGGCTTTCTGGTGGAGGGGACTGGTGCCTGTGTTCTGGTGAATGAGGCTGGATCTTGTCTTTCTAGTGGGCAGGTCCATGTCTGGTGGTGTGTTTTGGGGTGTCTGTGGACTTATCATGATTTTAGGCAGCCTCTCTGCTAATGGGTGGTGTTGTGTTCCTGTTTTGCTAGTTGTTTGGCATAGGGTGTCTAGCACTGTAGCTTAGTGCTCATTGAGTGAAGCTGGGTGCTGGTGTTGAGATGGAGATCTCTGGGAGATTTTCACCATTTGATATTCTGTGGAGCTGGGAGGTCTCTTGTGGACCTGTGTCCTGAAGTTGGCTCTCCCACATCAGAGGCACAGCACTGACTCCTGGCTGCAACAGCAAGAGCCTTGCATCCACACGGCTGCTAATGTTGGAGGGTCTCCTGCAGAGGCGGGGCAGCTGTGGCTCACCAAGGGACAAGGACACTGACAGCAGAAGTTCTGGGAAGTACTCCTTGGCGTGAGCCCTCCCAGAGTCTGCCCCACAAATCTTTTCTTAGGTTGCAGGCATTGATAGTTTGACAGTCATTTTATTCATGCTAGGTAATATTTTATAAACTGCAGTATATTGGTGGAAAGGAACATGGGCAAAACACTGGGAAGATGATTTCAGAAAAGGGACTCTGAAAACAAATATGTTTGCATGACACATAGTGTATTTTAGGACCTAATGAAGCAGAATGGTTCTAGAAAATCATTCCAAACAATTGTGTTTAATAACAAGTATTAGAGTTAGAAGCTAAGCATAGGCCTTTCTCATCCCAAATGAAGCCCAAATGAAGCTTACCTCTTATAAAGATATTTCTCATTTAATTCTTTACTTCTAGAACCTCTCATGTGAACTTTTACTCTGGCTACTGTTCTCAAAATTAGGTGGCAGGAAGGAATGTTTCTTAAAAATACATGTATCAAAAATAATAGTAAGTCTTCTTTAGGGAGAGTTGTTTCCTTTTATTGGTACTTCTTTCAAACATCTGTTTTTTCATTAATTTTTTCCAAATAAATTTGATTTACTTGTCTCTCATTTCTTTTCTTCTTCCTGATGACATTCCATCGGTCAAATTATCATGGGAAGAGTTTGTCTTCACAATCTTTAATTGAAAATTCTAGGAGGAAGATATTGTTGTCATTGTTCATTGTACCGGTGTTTTTGTCATAACTGCACTGGCAGAATGATGACTGAATGAGAAATATCTAGCAGCTCTGTCCACAGATTAGCTCCTTCATTGGGGGAGGGCTGGGGAAAGGGCAGGGTAAAGAAGAACAGAAGCTCTAATTAAGTCCAGATCCACTGGCTTTCTCCCAGTGATTATCAGAGGGATTTTAAGGGCAGAAGGTTAACATTATATTCTTGGTCCACACTAGTAGAAGTGGCATGACTAGTAGTACTAACAAATTGTGTATTGATTAAGAGTACAAAAAAAGGTTTCCCATGCATTTTTATCAATGAATAAATACAGACCATAAAACTTAGTTAATTTGATTAGAACGTATAGAAAGGCAAGGATAAAGAAAAAAAAGTGTATCTCTGTTGTTATGTACCCTTTCTAGCCATTCAACTATTAATCATTGAACAATCTTTTAATATGCATCCTTAGTGGGCATGAAGAGCATCCGTTTCAAAAAGGCTGAAAAATGAGTGAGTCGTCACCATTTCTACCATACGTTGAGACATTTCTAGAAGAGAGTAAAGGGGTCTGGACAGTCTGGCCGAGGCTGTTCTGGCTTCCTCTACCAAATAGGATGCTGACTAGTATCTCCAGCCTTATCAGTCAGCCTGTCCAAGTTAAAATAAACCCGCAGCAGCTTATCTTTTATTCAAATTAATTAGCTACTGAGCGGCACAATGCAAATTAATTAGGAAAACACTGTGTAAGATAATGCACAATGCTATCACTGAGAACTGCAAAGTCTTAATGCATGTTGGGCCAATAAAGCAGAACCTGTTGCCACGTGTTCAGGATAAGCCTGTGTTTGTGCTTTGGAAGTATTTGCCAGAGGCATTATGTTAAAGTCACTGAGTCAGTTCTGGTGATCTCTGATTTCCTGTGAATAATTTTGTGTGGCTTCTAAACAGTCCCCAGGAACTTCACATAAGACATCAGGTTTGGGGCTTCCCTGGTGGCGCAGTGGTTAAGAATCTGCCTGCCAATACAGGGGACACAGGTTCGAGCCCTAGTCTGGGAAGATCCCACGTGCTGCAGACCAACTAAGCCTGTGTGCCGCAAGCACTGAGCCTGTGCTCTAGAGCCCATGAGCCACGACTACTGAAGCCTGCACTCTTTAGGGCCCGTGTGTAGCAACTACTGAGCCTGCGTGCTGCAACTACTAAGGTCCATGTGCCTAGAGCCCGTGCTCTGCAACAAGAGAAGCCACGGCAATGAGAAGCCCGCACACCACAACGAAGGGTAGCCCCCGCACGGCAACGAAGAGTAGCCCCCGCTCGCCGCAACTAGAGAAATCCCGTGTGCAGCAATAGCTGCAACTAGAGAAAGTCCATGTGCAGCAACAAGGACCCAACGCAGCCAAAAATAAATAAATAAATAAATTTATTTTTTAAAAAAAAGACATCAGGTTTTTTCTATTTTCACTGTCTTTAGGTAGTACTTTACTAAAAACAAAAAAAATTTAAATCCATAATTCCCAATTAAGTGCTTAATGACAATAAAAATATAGGAGTTGGGATTATAATCACTAAAAGTGTTACCGTTTCACATTAAATTTTTATGAAAAATATAATATTTCTCCATAACCATTTTTAAAACACATAATACCATAAAATTTTCTTGATGTATTATCCCTCACTATGCAATGATATATTTAGTTTGTAATTATTCACTTTCGATACCCGAAAATTATCTCTGAAAATCTCAGTTAGAGCTAAAGCTCTCACCTAATTCTGTTTGAACACAGCTCGTTTAACAGATTCTATTAAGTTTCCAGGATAATTATGGTTCCTAAAATATAACTACACACAGTAAAAGCTGCTGTACATGGAGCAGCAGCACTAAGCTTGACTCCCAGCAAGTGTTTTAAAGAGCTTCCAGTGTTATTTTCCATCATAAGGCCCACTAGTTGGCAGAACCCCTGGAAGCTATGCAAACAGCAACACATCTGTTCCCTAAGAGGCAAAATGCTGCATCTCATTTGAGATGTTGATTCCCTTTACCAGAAATATTGTGAAAGAGCAAAGCCTGGAGCTGGCTAGCAGGAATTTTCCTTGATAAGCTTGCATATCATTATAGAAAGAGAAAATTCTGGCAACGGCAAAGAGAGTGAACCCTTGAACTTTCATTTGTGATATTTAGAGAGTAACCTTCTTTTCATATTGGCAAAATCAGAGTGTATTCAATATTTTGTGTGTGAGAAATCTGAAGCCTGAATAAAGCTGAAGTCCTCAGCAGAAAAGGAAAATTTTAAAGTTCATTAATTAGCTTGCTTAAACTATTATTTCATGTTTAGGACAGAAATTAACATCTGATCTCAAATTTTCACTTTTATCCATGTAGATCGTCTTTCAAACCTACTTTCAAACCTAACTATCTGTTTAAATAAGAGATTCAGACTTGGTTTTTAGTGCTCATGAGTAAATGAAATGTTTTTGCATTTCACAAGCACATTTGAATTTCATGGCTTGTTTTTAACCAAGGAACAAAGTTCACCTAAGACATTCCTGTTATTATACCTCTTCTGAGATACGACTTAACCAGAAGGAATAAAAATTAGCCTTTACAATAAAAATGCAAGCTCCCTTAGAAATTCCATCATTTCATTTTACAAATATTGCCTCAATACTAGAAACTTTCAGATTTGCATTTACAACTTTACTCTACTCCTGAGCTCTAATACATTTCCAAATACTTCCTGAATATTTAGATATTTTCCCAACTACTCAAAAAACACCAGGTTAAAATCCAAAATGCCTTACTTTCCAGCCCACAGTAACTCTTTTTTTTTCATCTTGCCTGCATTCCTTTCTGTTGTTGTTTTAAAACAGTACATGCTATTTTAACAGCACTGTTACTCATAGTCATCCAGGTTAAAAAAAAAAAAAAATCACTCTCTCCCCATCTACTCAAATCTGTTCATTTCCATTACTACCTGCCTACTGTGAAGCTTCATTTCTTGTCTTCTACATACACAGAAAAACCTTCTCTGTCACTTTTCCCAGGCAGCATCTGCCTCTCCAATTTGCTATGAGCAACACAGACTCCTAGTTCCCTCCTCAAAATCTCTACTACTTTCCATGCAAAGCACAGAGACTCTACTTCTGTCATCAGGGCTCAACCCCTAAAAAGAATCAGTATGGATTGTTGAACAAACATGAATGTTGAACAGTTCATTCCATAATCTAGCAGGTGCCAGGGACTACACTGTGCACTAGACCATAATGTGAGCTAAACTGAAGGTACTTTCTCCTTATAAAGCCTGTACAGTAGTCCCCCTTATCCAAGGGGGATATGTTCAAAGACACCCCAGTGGAGCCTGAAACCACAAACAGAACCAAACCCTATATATACTTTTTTTTTAATACATATCAATACATCCTAAGATAAAGTTTAATTTGTAAATTAGGCACATGAGAGAATATCTGAATTGCCAGCATCACTTTTCTTATGCTTTGGGGCCATTATTAAGTAAAATTAGGGTGACTTGAGCACAAGCACCATGATACACTGACAGCTGATCTGATAACTTAGTCAGCCACTAAGTGGCTGACAGGCCAGATGCACTGGACACTGGATTCTGGTCCTGGCTGGGAAGCAGCAGGACTGTGCAGGATTTCATTATGCTACTCAGAACTGTGCAATTTAAAATGTATAAATTGTTTATTTTGGGAATTTTTCATTTAATATTTTCAGACTGAGGTTGACTGCAGATAACTGAAACTTTGGAAAGCAAAACTGTGGATAAAGGGGGATTATTGTATTCTGTTGGAAAGCTAATCTGTGTTAGTTTCCTTGTTCCATGTATTACTAGCTGAGGCTGGAATGAGTGACTTAGCCACTCTGTTCCTCAGTTGTTTCATCTATAAAATGGTGACTAAAGCAGGGGCAGTGGGGTACATAGCTTATCGGGTTGATATAAGGATTAAAATAAATGAGGCAATATATGCTATGCTCCTGGCTTAGGGCATTTACTTTGATGTTACTCATTGATGGTAAGAACAATTTCCTTCCAGTCTCTCCAGTTAGCTACATACATACCATATTAGGCAAAATATTCAACTGTGAAGGCTCAAGAAAATTGTTGCTCCCCTCCACCATAATACTAGTTTCCCTTTCCATGATTTCTAAATCTCTACTTATCATTCACCTCACCTTATAACTAATTTTCTTATAGCTATTATTATTACCATATTAACACTCCTTTCACCATAATTGCTGTTGTCATTTATTAAAGCCTTAACTACGACCTAGGCCTCACAATTTTTAATCCTCATTAAAGAAGGTATAATATTATTCCCACTTTACAGATAAAAAAACTAAAGTTTGAGGATAAGTGGGAAGGTATTAAGTAGCTTAGTATCTCATACTTACTAGCGTCATTCAGCTAGTAAGTTGCGAAATAGATTTTCAAATCAACATCTGCTTGACTCCAAAATGCACACTCTTAGCCTCTGTATTATGGGTCTTGTCACAGGCTACTACGCTGTTGTTAGTCTATCTTAGCCAGGCTAAGTATGTAAATTAATAAATGTAAATTAATACATCTGTTAATGTATTACATTTCTTAATGTATTACATTTATTAAAAGCATAAATTATGTTTTTATATAACATCTCTGTAATATCTCCTCACCTGGGATCTTGCATATGGTAGATGTTGAATACATACTTATTAAAGAAATAAATGTAAGAATGAAGAAACGAAGTTAAATTTTTAGAATAGAAAAATCAGGGGGAATGTGAAATGAAAGGGAATTTATCAGGTTTTCTGCGTGCACCATCCTCTCTAAGCATATAGGCAAAAGTGAAATGGAGGGAAAAAAGATCCGCAGACCATGATGAAGATGATTAAAGAGAGTACAGAGCAGCTGTCAAAGCAAATATCAAGCAACATTAATAACTTTATAGCTCACCATGAGGCTGTCTCAAATATTTCCAAGAAAACAGGATCCTTGCTGTTGCATGGAGTAAGTGAGACTAATAATCAAGTGCAGATTCAAAGAAAATTTTTTGTCAGATAACTTGAGCTGCAGAATTATAAAAATAAAATAAAAAATAAAAAGATTCTTAAGCTAGTGGAAAAATACATGACTCAGAGGAAAATATTATTGCATTCCTGGTATTTTAATTTGGGGCAGAGTTGATAAGAAACAAGATCTGCAATGTTCGCCACCTATTATCTAAGTTGTTTGAAAGTCAGATAATATCCCCAAACTTCTGATGCTGATCCAAAAATAACCGTGTTGTGAGACTTAACAGTAAAAACTTCAGCATGCCCAAGAATTGATTTTACATGTATTTCAACCTGCCCAGTAGGTTTGAAAGACGATCTACATGGATAAAAGTGAAATTTGAGATGAGATGTTAATTTCTGTCCTAAACATGAAATTATTTTTCTTAAGTAGTTTGTATTTTTAAAATAGCAATGACTCTACATACAAGTTTCTTGTGTATTAGTAACAAACTATGTGCATGATTCCTTGACTATAGTGACTAGTAAATCTATTTATTTGCTCATTTACAGTTTTTCACTGAAGTAAGCGTTTGTGGGTTTTGTGTTGTTACATCCTTGTGTCCTTATATGCAGATAATGTGGGCTATAAAAGAAGCAGGAGATTTGGTCTCTGGTCTCATTTAGCTGACATTTACTGTTTATGGAGATTAGGAATTAAAAAAAAAACACTTTTAATTATATACTGATTTGGCAATGTGAAAATATAAATATTTTTCTTCTCAACTCGCACTGCCCTGATTGATTTTGGATAGAAGAGGTAAGAGAATAGCAAATAATAGGAAAAGAACAAAATTAGCTAAGCCAGCTTGGAGTAAAATGAAAGGTACATGGTATAAAGACAACTACAGTGGAGGCTGTGATTCTATAAATGGTAGATCAAATTGCATAAGTGTGTTTTTAATCTTTGCCTGAAACAACCTTATTTATTAGGCCATTCCTTACATTTCAGATTTCAACTTAAATGATGCCCCTTTAGGGATCCTGGCCTTAACTAAACTTAAAGAAATCCACTTACAACCACCCAAACAAAGCTACCATCACAAAATCAGTAATTGATCTCAGTCTTTCCCACTAAAATGTTTGTCTCATGAAGCTTCCAATCTTGTCTATTGTGTTCATCTCTGTAAAATTTGGGCCTTGCCTATAGTAGGTACTTAGTAAATTTTTGTTGAATGGATGAATGAATTAGTATTCTAGTTATTACTTTCTAAAAGATTATGTCTATAGATAAATTGCTAGGCTTATTTATTTTTTTCTCTCACATATTGTGAAACATAAACTTACATGTTAGGACGTGATACTTATTTATTTAAAACAGCTGCATTTCTAAGGGCCCAAATCTCTTGGAACAGAACCAAATATCCACATCACTATAAGGAAGGGCTGTCATGTTTTATTCTGATTTCTCTGTATAGCAAAGTTCTATATCATTTGCAGAACTGTTATACAACATAGAAACTTGACCTTGAGTATACTATGTGGAATCCATTTGTGGATCCAGCTCATAGACCTTTGCTTTTATAATGCTCAAATTTACAAAGAAAAAAAATTGTAAGTTTATAGAAGGTAGACTAACAGTATGCTCAGAGAGAAAGACCTAGATTAGGTAAAAGAATAACATCTCAGAAGTCAACTCTGAATCAAACTAGTATTGAAATCAGTAATCACTTCAATAATTGGTAAAGAAAATTATACTTCTTTTATTTTTTCTTTTTAATCTCTGCAAAAACCAGTAGTAAAAGACTGGTGCTTTTACTTAAAGAGTTTATGAGACTGTCAAGCTTAGTGTTCCAAACATTCTGTAGGAAAAGAAAACTCTGATGGTCTTTTGTCTACTAGTCAGGACCAAGAGTTAAAGTAACTGTTGCTTGATCTCACTTGGCTGATCTTTATGAAAGTAGCTCCAAAAAGAATACCCCTTCTGCCACAGAATACAGGATTCCGTAGTTCTCTACTACCACCTCCTTGTATTTTATTTTTTAAACACAATAAGAGCTATCATGTTAAGGAAGTATTACATTAACATACATTTAATATATATGCACAATTAAAGTATGCTTTGTGTATATGCTGCTGTTCCTTACTGTTTTTTTTTTCCTACTTCTAGTGAAAATTTCCAAGTAAAATATTTTGGAGTGTATAAAATTAAAAAAACAAACCAACCATAGTTCTATTTTTAAAAAAAGTATATAAACTAAAATGGTAAACTAGACCTTCTAACATAGGTAAAGACTTTTTCTTATCCCAAGGGCATTTCTTTCAAGTTACATTTTGAATGTAACTTGAATGATTAATTAAATTAATTAATTAAATGATTAATTAAATTAATTAATTAAATGGTTATTCAATGATCTAGCCTTAGCTTTATAATGAAACGTTAATATGCTAATCCCTGTATCCCTAATCTTTCTGTAGTTAGAGTCACACCAGCAACAGATTTCCTCTTTACTACTGTTTTTAGACTGTGTAATTCAAACATTTGATATGTCTACTATGACCTCTAAAGCAAGAATGAAGGAAAAATTCTCACTTGGTTAGAGAACAAAGAGATTAAGAAAGTGTCTGTTACTTACTAAAAATATAAGTAAGGGAATGAGAACACATTAATTGCTCTTTATATTTTGGGGAAGGACAAGAGATATTTTACATTTTATCAGTTAGTTTTGGAATAAAGTAAACAAAGGTGCTGATCAGAAAGATGTATAGTTTACATGTTTAGAATGACTTATCCATGAATATACACTATCTAACTAATACATTTATGGTACACTTTAGATAAAATGGATTAATTGCAAAGAATAAATGGATTTGGAAATAGTATCTTATATCATAGAGCTTCAATAAGTTTATCCTAAAAAGGGTATTTTATGCATGGACTTGAGAAAACCCAGATATGTAATGATGTCTTATTTTTGTCTTCATTAGAGAAAATTATGCTAGTTCAGAATGGCCAGAAAACTTTTATTTAGTTCCAGAATAAAAATAGGAATTCAGGGAGTACCTAAACTGGTACTGGAAAAAACAAAACACAAAAAACCCCTTTCCTTTTACAACCTCTCTGATGTCAATGAGAATTTTCTTGCTGTTGTCATTAGTAGTCATAGAGACTGATGTCCTCTTTTCCTTCTTGTCTCTTCCCCTTAAAATTAACAAAAGACATAAAATTAACTTTTGTGGATCATATTTGATTTACTTCTTTCCAGATACCAAAAATGTGGGGGGTTTATTTTGTAAATCAATTAGAGCTGCATGAAAATCCTATTCCTTCTGTTCATGTTGAGAGGGATGCCTAAAGCCACAGGATATGGGGATTATTAGATATGCTTTTCTAAGGAGGAAATAGTAAGACAAAAATGGCCTGCCTGAAGTTACAGTTTATAGATTGGAAAAAGGCACAGACAATTAAAAGATGGAGCTACTTAGGGCAAATTACTTGCAATCAAGCTGCAGCTAAATGAGCTTCTTGATGAGAAAGTCAAATTTATGTTGTTTCAAACCAGGGAGAAACATTAAAGAAGTTGAAAGGTGAGCAAAATACTAGTACAGTCAGATCCAGATAGGTTGATAAGAAAAGTTATTCAAGCAACTAAAACAATGCCTTCTGAAACATACACACAGACACACACACATACACACACAGAATCATATGCAAAACACCTCAAAATAGAAGACTACATGATTACATACACTTTCAGCCTTCGTTTACATTTTATGTAGATGCCCCTTCTCATCACAAAAGCCCTGTGGTTTGAGAAGCTCAATCACAGAATATAATTTTCTCCCTCAATCTGCAATTTACTATAGACATTTTATTCGAAAATGATATATTGTTTAAACTCTAAACAACTGTGTTTTCACTTTTTTCCTCCCCTCTCTAAATTATACCTTGGCAGCTCTTTGAGTCAATTTTGAAAGAATATATTTGATAATGAATTCAGAACTTACATAAAGTGCAAAAGCCATGTGAAAGCTTCAAGTGTGAAATATCATATTTCTTTCTTTGTTGCTAGACATTCAGGTCTGTATGCATCAATTTCACTGAAAGCAGGATATTGTCCACATATGTCTGTCTGAATGGAATGACTTTCAGGATTTTGTAATTTTGAAAAGGCATCAAGCTAGGCTATCCTTCATCCCGTGTCTGTTGCATTGGAATGTTAGGCATAACAAGGTAGACAAAAGAAAGGTATAATACAGATCCTTATTGGCAGTCAGCAAGTACGAGGAAATGTAGAAAGAGATCATTTTCTGCTGACATTTTCCCTTATCTTGATTCCCTTATCCTGACTCCCTTATCCTTTCATGCATTAAGTTTTACATGAACAGAACCTGAAAAAAATTATCAGCTCTTGTCTGAAACAGACAAAAAAATCTTTCTCCTTCAAATGATCTCCTTTAGGAAGTAAAAACTCTCTAATATTCAAGAATTGAAAATGACAATAAAGAAAATGTCCATATTTAGAGCAACAAATAGGAATGCGATTCTGCTGCTAACATGTTTTTTCTAATAGTTGAAATGGAACATTTTCGCATTTCCCTGGCCAGGTCTCCCGTTGAAAAACATCCAGAAAAACTGTCCAAATGCCCACAGTGGTAGTTAAGAGGTCCTTTCTCCATCTGATGTTCAGCTACATCTCCTGTTTAACAAAATGTAAAGACACTAAAAAGAAAATACTGTATAGGACACTGAGAGAAAGTTTGGCCCTGAAAATATATTTGTATCTTTTTTGTTTCTTCCCAGTGAATTATAAATTTTTAAAGGCATATTTTAAGCACTTTTGAATGGTCTCTCCTTACATTGAACATTGGCTAAAGGAACATTTGGCGATTGAAGTCATATCACCTGAAATGATGGGATTTCCAAATCCCCCCTAAATCAGGTTGGTAAGGAGAGCTTAAAGGAAGTGGGAGCATCAATATATAGGATAAATTTCATTGTTAACTTTACCAGTAACCGTTAATTGAGTGACCAACAATGGGCATAATAGTCATATTTGTATTAATGATATCCTTAGATGCAAGCCTAATGAGGCAGGTCTCCTTTTAAATAGTAGTGACAAGTACCTGAACAAGTACCCCTCAAGTCTGAGGCACCTAAATAACCAACAGAAGTAAATCTTAGTAAAAATGTAGATACAGAATTCAAGTGACCCAGATTCTACTCAGAGTGTCATCATTATCTAGCTTGAAAACTCTGCAGATCAGTCTACCCCTTCTGAAAGATGCTTCCTCATCTACAAAATGAAAGAATTGAACTAAGTAATCACTGAGATTCTTAGAACTATGCGACTCTAAAAATACTTCCATAACCCTAGGTTGTTTCAGCCTTCTTAAAAATGTTTTGGTTAGAGAGAAAAAATCTTATAAAAAGTAAAAATCTTTGCTTCTTTGCACAAAACTGGGGGCTATATCTGCTTTAAGGGCAGTTTGCCCAGTGGATAGTCTCTGGTGTGCTGGGTTAAAGGCTGCAGACAGGATAATCTCATAGCACTTTGATAAATTACTTCTGTCTTCTATACCTAAAGTCCTTAGAAGTAATGGTGAATTACTTATTTTACTCAGGTTTGTAATATAGAATGTCTAACCATGTCTATCTTTCTTCCCCCACAGTGTTGCATTGACATGCTTCTTTATGGAAATAACCATGCCTTTTAACTTATCTCTCACAATACCTATAAAACTCCCATCATAACTTCACTGGCCTTATTTTTCACCACTGTCCTCCTTGTTTCCTGATGTCCAGTCATGCACACCTCGTTTTCGTCCTTTTAGTTTATCACATTTGTGACTTCTACTCCAGATTATATAATTTGTTCTGCTTTGAATGATTTACTACCCTTTCAATCCACTCCACCCAACTCTAACATATACACCCTTCACCTTTCAAATTCTTATTTATCCTTTAGAACTCAACTTCCCATTTCTTAGACCATCTTGAACAAGATCTTCTTAATAATTCTCCTTTGTAACAAATAAACCAATTTTAATAATTTATGTGTATCACCTACCTACTCCTGTGTGACAATCTTTCCCAGGCTCAATGGCTTCAAAATAAACAAAGGAACAAAAATATATATTATTGCCCATGTGTTATAGGTTGACCAGCTCTTTCATCTACTGGTCTCTCCCATGCTCATTCAACTAGACAAAACAAACTGGCTTTACTCACTTGTCTGGAAGTTGGTGCTAACTGATGGCCTCTCATTCTCCAGTATGTTAGCCTGGCTTTCTTACATCATGACAGTCTTAGGACAGCATTATAAGAAAGAACAGAAACCATAAGTCATCTCAAGACCTAGGATCCAGAATTTACACACTAAACTTCTGTTTCATTCTGTTAGCCAAAGTATCAGCCAACCCAGATTCAAGGGGGTGGAGAGACAGACTTCACCGTTTGCTGGAAGGAGCAGAAATATCACAATGCACAGGGCATGAACTCAAGAAAGTCATCAGGGGCTATTTCAAAACTCTGAACCACATTATGTAAAATTATTCATTTAATTTCTGCCTCCCCCAGTAAAATATCAGTAGATGTGGACAGGAACTATGCATTTTTTAATCTCTGCATATTGCCAGCATTTAATGTAGTCTTTTGCATGTTCCAGGAATCTATAAACATTTGGTGAATAAATAAATAAATTAATGAGTTAATGAATAAATGGATAAATTAATCAAAAAAGTAACAAACAGATTTCACAAACTTCTGCCTATCAGGATGAAGTTTCATCTGTAGAAAAAGAGACCTATTTCTCTCCTTGACCCACCAGAAAATTAGAAACCACATAAACAGGGGCTATTTGAATCTACTTAAATTTTGCTGAGTATCAAGTTACTGCATTGTTTTTCTATTGCTGCTGTAACACAGGACCACAAACTTAAATTAATGCAACATAAATTTATGAGCTCATAGTTCTGTCAGATGTATGGAATGGCTCAACTGAATTATCTGCTCAGGTTTTCACAAGACAGGTCAAAATATCATCTGGCTGGGCTCTTATCTGCAGAATCTGGGGAATAATCAACTTCCAGAATCAGTGAATTCGGATAGAATCCAGTTCTTGCTGTTGTAGGACTAAGGTCCTTTTTTCTTGCTGTCTGGTGGTCAGGAGTTATCCTCAACTGTTCCAAGCTACCCACATTCCTTCTCATGCATCCCCCTCCAACTTTAAGCCAGTGACATCCATGCTTAAATCTCTTACTTCCTCTTCTGTTTTCAGCCAAGAGAATTCTTTGCCTTTAAGGATTCATGTTACATTGGGACTACCTGTATAAACCACAATAATCTCTCTATCATAAAGTCAATCGATTATTAACCTTAATTACATTTGCAAAGTCATTTTTGCCATGTAGCATAATATATTTATTCACAGGTGTGGCACCAAGGGGCTAAAGGTCAAAGGGCCAAACTTCTGTCTATCACAGATACTAAACAGCAACAAACTAAGTTCTAGGAGTCAAGGATATGATTTGGGTGATGAATTTAAGAAAAGGTGATTTCTGAACTCCAAGTCTGTCACGTCTGCTCTCCTTCACATAGTCCCCAGAGACCAAACTACCATTTCATTTGTCCGCTTAGTCTAACATCCTTATTGATCGTATGATCTCTAAAAATATTTATCACTGAATGAATTTAATCAAGGGAGTTGTCTCTGACAAGGATATTTGTATTCTGTAACACACATAGAAAAATGTGATGTGAAAAGAAAAAAGCAGATGCAACGTTTATAAAATATTGATTATAGAATGCCATGGGCTGACCTGTGTCTCTCAAAATCCATATGTTGAAAACCTAAACCTCAGTACCTCAGAATGTCACTATATTTGTAGAAGGGGCTTTTAAAGAGGTGATTCAATTAAAATGAGGCCCTAAGCATGAACCTTTATTCAGTCTGACTGGTATCTTTACAAGAAGAGAAAATTGGACACAGAGAGACACCAGGCACGTGCACACACAGAGGAAAGACCATGTGAGGACACAATGAAAAGGTGGCTGTCTGCAAGCTGAGAAGAGGGGCCTCGGAAGAAATAAAATCTGCTGATACCTTGTCTTGGACTTCCAGCCTTCAGAACTGTGAGAAAGTAAATTTCTGTTTAAGCCACCAGCCTGTGGTATTTTGTTATGGCAGTCCTAGCAAGCTAATACATAGACAAAGAAATATTAAACATAAATGTCTCATGAATGGTCAGTGGTAAAAATATATCAGAAATTTTTATCCACACTTAGACCTTTTTAAAAAAGAATTTAAAGATTAGGAAGAAAATTCAAATTAGTCATCACTTAATCATTATTTTAAATTTCCCAGTGTCAGAATAAGGAAAGCTGGATAATTCGACAGTTATGGAATGTAAGACTTGTAATGGCTGAGAAAAGTGAAAGACCAATATTGCTTGCTTATTCACATAAAATTGTTCAGAATGCTAAAATATTGGATTTTTATTGACAAAACTACAGAAAAATGCTATTATTGTTAACTGTGGTTCGCTACATGTAATATTGTTTATCTACGTG
Organism: Neophocaena asiaeorientalis asiaeorientalis; assembly: GCF_003031525.2. Classification (NCBI taxonomy): domain Eukaryota; kingdom Metazoa; phylum Chordata; class Mammalia; order Artiodactyla; family Phocoenidae; genus Neophocaena; species Neophocaena asiaeorientalis. Next base: position 980,510 of record NW_020173940.1, on the reverse strand, counting down.
TTTAAAGCAACATACTTTATAGTAACCCTTTAATTGGAAGTGCATTTATACTTAGGATTCGTTCATTCATTCATCTATTCAACTAATATGTATTAAGAACCTGCTATGTGCCAGACACATGTTTAGGCAATGTTGTTAAGTAGTGTAGATTATTAAGGCCTTGATGCATTCATGTTTAGGAAGATGGAAATCAGCAAACAATACACACCCTAACTGTATTAGTAATGATGTAGATAAAACAATAGAGAAAGTAAATGAGGATGCTATTTTACATATGGTGATCAAGGAGGGACTCTGTGGTGGTAATACCTGAACATAGGCTTTAATAAAGTAAGAAAGCAACTCATTTAATATTTGAGGAGAAAAGTTTTAAAGGCAGTTACATAATTCCTGAGAAAACTGTCATAGATTGAAAATTAGAGAGAAGAGCAAAAACAGAAAAGAATAATATACATATTATTCTTTTCCATTATGGTTTATTAAAGGTTACTGAATATAGTTCCCTGTGCTATACAATAGGACTTGTTGTTTATTCATTCTATATATAGTAGTTTGCATCTTCTAGTCCCAAACTCCCAATCCAACCTCCCCTCCCCCTTGGCAACCACAAGTCTGTTCTGTATGTCTGTGAGTTTGTTTCTGATTCGTAGATAAGTTCATTTGTGTTATATTTTAGATTCCACATATAAGTGACATCATACGGTATTTGTCTTTCTCTTTCTGACTTACTTCACTTAGTATGATAATCTCTAGGTCCCTCCATGTAGCTGAAAATGGTATTATTTCATTCTTTTTTATGGCTGAGTAATATTCCACTTTATATATATACCACATCTTCTTTATTCATTCATCTGTTGATGGACATTTAGATTGTTTCCATGCCTTAGCTATTGTAAATGATGCTACCATGAATACAGGGGTGCATGTATCTTTTCAAATTATAGTATTATCTGGATATATGTCCAGGAGTGGGATTGCTGGATCATATGGCAACTCTATTTTTAGTTTGCTGAGGAACCTCTCTATGTTCTCTGTAGTGGCTTCACCAATTTACTCTCCCGTCAGCAGTGTAGGAGGGTTTTCTTTTCTCTATGCTCTCTCCAGCATTTATTATTTGTAGACTTTTTGATGATGTCCATTCTGACTAGTGTGAGGTGGTACCTCATTGTAGTTCTGATTTACATTTCTCTAGTAAGTAGCAGTGTTGAGTTATCTTCCCATGTGCCTGTTGGCCATCTGTATGTCTTCTTTGGAGAAATGCCTATTTAGGTCTTCTACCTATTTTTTGCTTGGGTTGTTTGCCTTTTTTGTTATTGAGTTGTTTGTGCTGTTTATATTTTTTTGGAATTTAAACCCTTGTCAGTCACATCATTTGCAAATACTTTCTCCTAGTCCATAGGTTGTCTTTTTGTTTTGTTTATAATCAAAAGCCTATAAATTTGATTAGGTCTCATTGCTTATTTTTGCTTTTATTTCTATTGCCTTGGTAGACTGAGCTAAGAAAACATTGGTACGATTTATGTCAGTGAATGTTTTGCCTATGCTCTCTTCTAGGAGTTTTATGCTGTTATGTCTTATATTTAAGTCTTTAAGCCATTTTGAATTTATTTTTGTGTGTGGTGTGAGGGTGTGTTCTAACTTCATTGATTTACCTGCAGCTGTCCAACTTTCCCAGCACCACTTGCTGAAGAGACTGTCTTTCCCCATTGTATATTCTTGCCTCATCTGTCAAATATTAATTGACCATAAGTGTGAGGGTTTATTTCTGGGCTCTCTATTCTGTTCTGTTGATCCATATATCTGTTTTGGTGCTAATACCATGCTGTTTTTATTAGCGTAGCTTTGTAGTATTGTCTGACATCTAGGTGGGTTATGTTTCCTGCTTTGTTCTTATTCCTCAGGATTGCTTTGGGTCTTTTATGGTTCCATATAAATTTTAGCATTATTCTAGTTCTGCAAAAAATGTCATGGGTAATTTGATAAAGATCTCATTAAATCTGTAGATTGCTTTTAGTAGTATGGCCATTTTAACAGTATTAATTCTTCCAATCCAAGAGCATGGGATATTTTTCTATTTTTTTAAGTCATTTTAAATTTCCTTTATTAATATTTTATAGTTCTTAGAATATAAATCTTTCACTTCCTTGGTCAGGTTTATTCCTAAGTATAATAAAATATATTTTTAAAAGAAAGAGCAGGGGGTGGCAAATAAAAAAGGGGGTGGTTAAGATAGCTTATTGCTAAAAAATACTTTTAGAGTTAATATAAAAAGTATAACAAATGCCAGTGCATTAGCATTTAGGTAAAAAATGAGAAAACGCATTTTAAATTTTATTTAAAAAGTGGTCTCTCTTAAAACATGAAGGTGGGAGCTGAATGTTTATATGCATTATGTTTGTATTATTTATTTTATTGTGCATAGTCTGAAAGAATAAGGTTAAAGTCACCTCCTTGAGGTTGCCCTTCAATGTATTCATTGATTTCCTAAGTGCAATTTTATAACTTAATTTCACTTACTCCCCAAGTTGAAATTTTTGGGAAAAGGGAGAGGACTTTTCAACCCATTAATTATGTTTAATAAGTTACTTTAGACATGAACGATGTTTCATAGTCTATAGTGATTAAAGGTTGCCAGTAAATATATTTGTGCTTCAACTAAAAGATATAAATTTACTTCAAGCTCCTCTCCCACCTCCACTGAGTTTAGATATTTACAGAATGATCTAAGTTTTATAGCCAGTATGTTAAAAGTAGGCCAAGGGCTTATTTTATGACTTCACTGGGTAGACACCACAACACATCACTTTGGAGGTAAGTGTTTCTCTTTAATCTGAAGATTCCCTTTGTGTTTGAAAGTTGCTTAAAACAACTTAAAATTCAGATATTTCTGAATTATGAAGTAAAACTAACTCTATTTCACATCTAATTCAGGACACATTCTAACTTTCTAAATCTAAAATCAACAGACTATATAATTTGGTAATTTTTTCTTATAATTTTTATTTCATCAAACCCACAGAAGGAAAAGGAAGCTTCTTAACTATCAACAAATAAGGTTACATTATGGTTTAATGTTATAAAAGTGTATGTCAGAAAGATGTAATATAAAGGCTATTTCATCAATCCTAAAATGGAGTTAGAAATATATGGAGGCTCCATTTTATTTATTTATTTATTTAAAAAATGAAGTCCAGGTAAATTTAATACCTATCACTGCATCATGTATATTTCAAATTTTAGAGTATATTTCCAACAATATCAATGACCAACTTTCTGTTTAACAGATAGACATCTAGTTTGGGGACTCAAAGCATGGCTGCCATATTGGAGGCTGCCAGTAGGTGGTAATGTAACTTATAAAGACATTAAGAGAAAGCAGTGTGAAGGAAAACATCTCTAAAAGAAAAGCAAATTATTCTTAGTCAGAGAACCAAGGGAAGCTGCAACTTTTTGTTTGAAGCTCTTCCTAGGAAAATCTTCTGGTGTTACATTCTAGAATTGTTTTCTACTTGGAACAGACTAAAATTTGTGAGTAGATGGAGAAAACATTCTGCAAAGTATACGAATTTGCCAACTCAGAAATTTTTGATGGATACCTTCAATTATATAAAATAAATTGGCCTGATTTATTTTTCTAATTGAATTGATAAGTCCAACCGGACTTTGCATAGAATCAACCAGTGGCTAGCACTGTATCCTTCTTTAAATTATATTGATATTAAATTCTAACCTACATAAAAGTACTCAAACTACTGTATCAGGAACAGAGCACAGAAACCTGGTCACAAAGTATCAGGGAAACCAAAATACGTGTTACATGTTCAAACAAACAAATTAGAACAAATGTTCATGAATTGACACTGTTCCTGCCCCATCCCCAGCACACAGGCGCACACACACAGACAAGCTTTGGACTTTCACTATCAAATTTAGTTTTCTTAACCTTAAGCAAATTAGAAGAAACCCAGTAGAAAGGTAAAGAAACTATTGAAGACATGTCTACTATTAGCAATGTAGTGATCACTAACAGGGAAGAGATTAAAAGAATCGTAAGAAATACATACACATACACTCATAAGTACACACTCAGATTGACAATTTTCTTCTTAATCTGGGGTAATTTAGTGTAGTATAAAATAATACTATATACCTCAATGGTTTCTCTTAATACCACTATGTTAAAACTATATTGAAGCATAAGTAATGTCTTTAACAATGATAATGAATATATATATATATATATATATATATATATATATATATATATATATTTAATGTAACAGTTTAGAAAAAAATATAGATGTTTGTCATGACTTTGAAAAAAGTTTTAATTTAAGATAACTGAAATAGAACTCTGAAAGATAACCAGGAAAAGAATTAAGTTTTAATATATGGTAAGCAGAATGCTAAATGCTTTATATAAAAATATCATCACAGAAACAAACCTATTTGGTACATTATTTTTAATCTTTATTTTATGAATGAGGAATATAGGCTCATAGAATTTAAGAAACATGTCAGTGTTGGCACAGCTATTAAAGTGACAAAATTGGATCTCAAGCCTAGACCTGACTCTTGGAATGCTTCTTCTACCACACTGTGTCATTTTTGTGATTTGAATAATTGATTTACATAGAGTGGCACAAACTCTAAAATGAAGTGTTAACGTACTTGGTCAGATCAGAGTTTTATTATCAACTCGACAAAAGCACATTTAAATAGGCGGGGAGAAAGATGTATCACATATCTAAATGCAATGCTATGTTTTTTGTTTGAAAGATATATGGAAGCCATTTGTTCCCATGTTAAGTAATCCCAAAGTACATTTGCTTTGAATTTTCATTTTTTTAATTTTAAAATTTTAATTTTTGTTTTTAAATATCCTACCAGGTTTTTGTATGCCACTTTTTTCTCTTGTTCCACTGTGACTACCTCTATCAAACTCTTGCTTTTTTATCTAAATTCTAACTAGCTTACTATACTCTAAACAACCAAATGGACGACCAAACTCATTGGAATGTTGTTTTATAAAAAGATGGAATTCCTGATTAACTGTCTATGTGGTTTGCTATAAATGAAATATACTAATTCTAGTCCCTAAAATTTAAAACATCTGTTTTGTTTAGAGACAATTATTTTTCTTCTTTTTTCTGAATTCTCAACTATATTTCAAACATTTGAGTATCCTTCAAAATGAAGATTTCCATTTACTTATATTATATAGAATATTTCTAATGCCTTGAACAGTTTCTCAGGTGGAATTCATAAGTTAAAAACTACTAATATTAGCTGCAGTTTTACCTCAGCTTTAGGTTTTAAGGTTAAACAGAATTTTAATGTACACAGTTTCAGGAACCTGTTCAGAATTCTGTTAAGATTACACAGAATAACTAGTTAAAACACTCCATACTAACAAATAATTGTGGAAAGTTGTAAGATTTCTTATTTTACTGGCTCTATACATAGTATTCTGCTCTTCATGTCTAATTGAAGTTACACATAGTGTCAACCTTGTAGAAATAATAAATTAAGAGTAGTGTAGGTATTTTTTTAATTTGTGATTTAATGACAATAATTTGTGCATATATGGTACTTTTCCCCAAATTGCTTTGGAAAAACTTTGTAACATCCTCTCCTAAAACCTTACCAATATCCTTTTTAGGAAGATGACAAATATCATTATATCAGTAAGAAACAAGATGAATAGAAGATATAAATTAAAAAGTAACATTTAGAAAAGGTATTTCTAATTTGGCTATATGCCAATTAAAAATCCAAGTAAATACCTACATTACAAATATTCCATAAGATCAGTGGAAAAAGTAAATAACTCCTGTGGAAAGAAGCGATACGTAAGCCATAGACACTGCTCTCAATGCTTACGTTTTGTTTTCGTCCCTTAAATGTAAAAGCCAACAATTTGACAGCTCTCTTGCTATGACAGGCAAGTGGTTAATTATGCAATATTCTATATGATTCAGAAGATTTGTTTTTGCTAGAATATATAACCACACTGACTTCTTGAAACCACATAATGTTACTTAGAAGTTGTGGTAATGCTTTTTAAGTGTTCTCCAACTCCAGCTCTAAAAATGGTTTGCTATTGTTCCTGTTGTTTAGTAAATTAGACCAAATTTCCAGCACTAAGTCATACTCTTTTCATTTCTACCACTGTTTTTCCTACTTTGGAGAGCTATCATTTTCCAAAGCAGGCTTACATTGAAGAGAACAGGCAGGAAACAAGGTCTTAAATCCTAGACCAGCTCTTCTTTTTATTGTTAGTCCTATTACCTTGGCCAAATCATTTAACCTTTCTGAACCCAACATTTTGAGTCAGGAAAATGAAGGGGTTGGGATAAATTATCTCTAAGGCCTCTTCCGGTTCTACAACATTCTGATTCTCTGTACAGGATTTCAAAGTGGGTCACCAACTTTAGAATTCCTGGGTTTTCCTTTGTTATCTGCCTTAAGAACAGTACTGGTGATATATAGCATCACAAGAATAAATTGGTAGACCTTTATTTGAGTGAATCACTTGGAAAGTTTTTTTTTAAATTGTTATTCAAAAAAATCTATCTTTAATCTATAATAGGTGCCAAACAATTAATTAGTTATGGATATAAAATAATTCTCTTTGTACTGCCAATTTTGTTACTAAGAAAAATAACAATGATTTTATGTCTTAGGTATGGACACATATGTTTCATGTTAATATCATATCTCATTATTCTTTACATTTTCTTCACTCCAAGTTTTCTTTCTGCTGCTTCTATAAACTAGCTATTTAATGTAAGCCAGTAATAAGATATTTTTCAACCTACTAAATCTTATAAAGTCTAGCTCCAGCTTTCTATGTGTAAGGAGAATAAGAAATCATCTTGAGCTAGCATCACTTTCCTTGAAAAAGCAGTCTACCTAAATAAAAATAGTACATTCCATTTGTATACTATGGTCTTTGGAAGGTACATGCTAGATATTTACAAATAATATACATGATACTTGTCAAGTTAGAGATATGGACTATTATTAATAACATTTTGTCTTCCACCTTTCTTGATTATGTATGTTACTTTAACAAAAGATGTATATCACATGTAGTACATTGGGAAAAACACCGACCTATGTGAATCTACAGGACCTTAGTCCCAGTTCTTAGTGTGTAGTATCTATGTATACTTGGTCTAGTCATTTGAGATTTCATGTGTAAAATGAAGGTCTAACTTATCCTTAAGTTTCTTGCCAGTTCTTACTATATATATATAATGAAAATATTACTCTTCCACTCTTCTTACTTGGTACAGTTTATATGATAAATCTTCCTGTTTTACCAAAGGTAAAGAGAAAGAGTGAGTCACAGAGTCTCACAGAGGTGTCATAGTTTTCTCACCTAGTCTCCCATTCACTCCCTTAAATTGGCTCTTTAAGGACAGTTTACTCATTTAGTTACTTTTCCTATATTGGATCCAAAAACAAGTCCAAGCAAAAAATGTACCAGTAAGATTTTTATCTTAGTTAAATTTGAATAGAAATCATTCAGCATTTAGTAAGACATATTCACTTAACAATCAAAATAATTGTACTATCTATCAAAGGAAAACAAAAACAAAACTGAAAGATTGACTACCACCTGTGAAGGTTGCCAGCTTCTGACAGAGAGAAAGAATATTCTATAAAGTTCCCACAGGAATCAGCATCTTTAGAGTTCCAGCAAACATGGAAATGTACCTTATAAGAAAATGATGTTTAAGAATGAATCCCTCTTTATGTTCCAAAAGCGTTCATGTTAAATTTCACAGGATATTAAATGCTTTGTAATTAATCTCAGTGTATTTTTTGAAACAAACCAGTAGCCTGAAGTCAGAGAAGAAGACATAAATAAACACAAAGAAAATTGACTGGCTTGATGCCATGTCCTTAGAAGTAAAGCTGGGATTAGAATCCAGCACATTTCTTATTCTATTAGATAAGAAAAAAAAAATCTACCATAATAAAAAGAGTCAGAAGAAAGCTTACATATTGAACCCATGAATATATATCTTGGGAGCTAAAATAAACAGACAAACAAAAAGCAAAGAAAAAGAAAAAAGAGAGAGAAAATAAATCAGCCTGAAGCTATTTGAGTTTGACACAATTTGTTTCTTCTCTGATTAGAGTAGAATAAGTAAATGGAAAGTGATGTGTGTTTTGGGGGTGGGGGGAGTGAAGATCTATGACAATAAGACAACAAAAGACTTTCAGTTTTGAGTTTCTATCAAATTGAGATTTTATATCAGGGTTTTATTTTTTAACCTTATTATTTTAAAATGTGGAGTGACTTCTCTTATTTGTTTTTACTTATTAGATATCTTAAGTTTGCAGAGCCAAAGCAAATCAGAAGTTTGAGGTTGTGTAATTGATGCATCAGTTAATTTAGCAGTCAACAGGTTGGTGATGAGAAAGCTGTAGATTCAGAGTATCTGGATTCTTAATTATTAATGACAGGAAAATTTTTTGATTTCTCTGACCCTATTCTCCACATCTGTTCTGTTCAAATTTCCTGCTCCCACCACAGGTTTGACAAAAGGCACAAGAATGATGGTTACGTGAAATACATTGTATAGCAGAAAGCACTAGACATATGCAAAGTAGTAGTATTATCAAAGTGTCCTAAATTTTGGCAGTGATCTGATGCAGAATATGAATTATCCAGATAATGATTATGAAGACCCACCTGTCATTGGATATGCAGACGTTTAAAATATAGTTAATGATTCATAATATGTAGTGCTGATTAAACCTCTAATTAGGTGTTTTCTAAATTTAGTCTTATGATGACTCTTCTAGCCCTTAGGTCTTTTTGCTTTCTGTTTTTGTTTTCACCAATTTCAAAACTGACTAAAAACTACATGAAAATCAATGAAATCTTTTTAGTTTGTGTATCTTTTTAGTTTATATTGGTAGAGTGTTAGATAAATATCTCCTTCACCATTAACAGTTATAGTTATTTAAGTATACTTTTGTCCATTAGAAATACAAAAGACACTGACACATGAGAATTTTTTTATACTATACTTTAAATCTAGAAATTACTGTATGTGTTAAGCTGGGATTGTTTGAATGAAAGTAGTTAGTTGCCAGATATTTTACATTGCTTCTTATCATGTCCACAAACAGGAAATGTGTCCCAATTAAGTTTGCTAGACATTTATAAATGAAAAGGAAATACAATTTGAGTTTGCCTGGTTCTATCTCTAGAATGACACAGACAACTGCTGACAGCGAAGATATGATTTAGCTTTATAAACTTCTAAAAACAACACTATTTAAAATGTCAAATTTTCCAAGAGTAATAAGAAAAGCTTACTTAGAGCACATGAAGAACCTGCATGCTCTTGTCCTGCAAGAGCCCAGCTTGACCCTGGTGATAATACCTCTAAAATTTACAAAATTGTTCATCCAAATGTTAAATGAGGTGGGCAGTATAATATTTTTACATTGACTACGTAAATAGTTTTCACACATGTCTTGATTTTGTAATGCAGGTCCCAGAGCTATGAAAAAATAAATCCTAATTATTTTATATAATTAAATTAATTTCATCTCATATACCTTTCACCTAATTTCTATATCAGGATAGTAGCTTTTAAAAATTCTTTTTGCAATATTAATTACAGAGGGAGTAAAAGATTCTATGGCATTTTCAATGTGTATATACTATGTTTACACATTTATATCCTTTATGTGTAAGGGTATTCTTAAATGAACAAAGCTTTTTGAATTCCAAAAATATACAAATTAAGATTATTTGTAGGTAGTGAAGTTTTTTTCCATCTAAATTTCAGGTAATATAGATTTTTATATTTATATTATTGAAAAATTATTCATAGCCATGTCTATTTTACGAGATGAGAAGAATAAAATAAATGGCAAACCATACCAACCAGTCTGCTGACACTCTCATTATAAATGTAGAGATATTTTAAAATCTACCTCCAATACTAAATGATCTTTTTTTGCACAAGGTGTTAGAAATATAGATGAACTGACATACTTGAAATGAGTTATTTTAGACTTAGTAGGTATAATTAATACACCTTGAAAAGGGAAATAGTGTTGATTAAGGAACTATTGGCATTCCTCATTAATCTTGCCTCATATCCTCTTAGTGATGCTTTGGGCTTTTATAGGATATAGTTTATGGGAAAGGATAACGACTGCTTACCGAGCCTGTCGCCACCAGTGTAATTAGTACCCCTACAGAGTATTTCCTCATTCAGGCTAACTTTTTGCCCTATTTAGATAAGGGAGCAGCATTTCCAGGTCATTTCACCATAAAGAATAAGGTCACTGCTTTAATGTTAACATTGCCAGGGCTTCCACATAATTTCTTGTATCCTGTGTTAATTCTTCCCTATTCATGGTTCAAGGGAGAGGCACTATTTGCAGCCACATGCAGAGAAAAGGGACAGTGTTATCTGCTCAAGTTGTAGCTTTCCAGGGCATTGCTAAACCCTGGTGTACTGACCCAGAGTATAGTTTGTTTCCACTCTCACAAACTTATTCTTCCACTTGAGTCCATACAGGAGTGGATATTCTAAGCTGTGAAATGCACCAGCTTTGGCTGAGGAAACCACATATAATCTTCTATAATCATAAGGATCACAGAAGACATAGAAGCTCAAATTCAGCAAATAGTTCAATGGGGAAATGATTATAATAAGGAGAATGAAAAATGGAATTCATATTAGGAAAAAGCTGAAAAAATATGATAAAACATGAGAAGAGACTTGTGATTTACAACAAAGCAAAGAAGAAAATATGGAAAAAAGCCCTACATCATAAAGATGAGATAACAGAGTGGTTGAAGTAAAAAATTGGCTCATTGAGCGGGATCCTCTGTCTTTTCCTACCTTGCATTGGGTACACCTGAAGCTATCAAAAAAAAAAAAAAATAGAACCTATTTTGTAATAACTTGCAAAGACTATTTCTATAAACCATATACTGCCTGTTAAAATCCAGTATGTTCTGAAGCTCACTGACAGAATTATAGTCATTATTTTAACTATACTCTTGCTTGTTTTCAATAGAAAATGGAAATACAAATAAGGTCACTGATTCCCTTAAAATTGTAAAAGACATTAGTGTGCTGTGATCAAAATACTCAATTTACTAGTTTAGTGAAAGAATACCCTAAGTTCCTTTAGTTCTAAATGACTGTGATTAAATTACCTATGTTTTCCAGGACACACAAGCCTAAAGACAACACAGGACATGAAATAATTACTTTTCTATCTCTGCTTGTCTTTCCTCACAAACTCCAGTCTCCTTCAAAATTCTCCTGAAATGTCTGGGAGCTCTCATGATGTCAGCAGTAGGTTAGTCCTCTCTGTTAAACTATGCATTGGATGTGTCCTACTTCCTTGATTTTAGCGCCATTTGATGATGTCTTCTTTTACTACTGTTACTACTAGAGAAATCACAGCTGCCAAAACCCATTGGATTGAGTGTGTGCAAACTCAACTCAAGAAACTAACTGAAGTAAGTTTCCTGCATATGAAAACCTATGAGTCAGGGCAAAGTTATATAGTAAATGGCTGCAAGGGGTTTAAGGTCTATCAGAGAAAACAGTCTTAAATAATTTTGTGAGAATCATTAGGTAAAGGCAAGAACACTACACAAAGAGGATTAACCTAATTTGGGAAGCAGGAGAGGCTTCTCAAAAAGGGAGATTTAACCTGAAACAAGAATAAATAAATCACAGATTTCTACTCCAGAGATCTGAAAAAAATAAGTACTTTGAATGGGTCCCCTTCAAAGTGCAGGAATATCATAGAGATGCTACCAAAATAATTACTTTTAAAAGATAATTGGGCTTGTAAGAAAGAATAAATCAATATTTTGATGGTGCCAGAAAACTAGAGTCAATTACCAATACCCATGCTGAGATTTGAAAACAAAAACCAGTCAAACTTTAGATATAAACAAAAAGAATTGTCAAGAATCATATAATTAATGAAATTGAAAACCCCATACCAGGATTAAACAGAAGATTAAGCAAAATTATGTTCTACTATTAGGAAATTATATGTTCAATATTAAAAAAAAATTACTCAAACTTCTGCAGAGGAGAATAAGAATATTAATAAATAAAATGTATGTGTGTTTGTGTCTATGTGTATATGACAGAATAAGGAAAAGCATAACATATGTATAGTAAGAACCTGATAAGGTTATAATAGAGACAATGGATGAGAGTTAGCATTCAAGCTAGTTAAAAATATACCAAACCCAATGGAAGACATGAAGCCACAGATACGAAGCAGGTAAATACCAAAAGTGACAATCAGAAGAAAATAGTGTTATAAAAAGAGGGAAGACCAAAACATGAATGGCCTAAGTATCCAAAATAAAACATGAGAGAAAGTATAAAGAAATATATTTAAAATGGTAGAAGGAAGGAGAGAGCAAAGAGAAGACATGCTCTGTGACTCTCAAGATTTTTATGAAGTTTGAGGACGATCTTAGCAACAAACATAAATATGAAAGAATTATTTGTAAAAATTTGTACCAGAATTCTTAAATTAATGCATAGAATATGAATATCTCCAAAAAAACTAAAAAGGTCTTTTACAGAAGAAAAATATGAATGGAAAAGCTATTCAATTTCATTAGCATTCAGAGAAATGTAAATTAAGGTGTAACAAGATATCATTTTATACCCATTGAATGGCAAAAATTAAGAAGTCTGCAAATACTAAGCATTGGTGTGAGTGTGGAAAAGGGGAAAGTTTTAGACACAGCTAGTGGGAACTTAATTGGTTTAATCACTTTGGAAAACAATTTGGCATTATCTAGTAAAACTGAATATGCCCATGTTCTCTTAAGTCAGAAATTCTTCACCTAAATATAGTGTTTAAAGAGAAAGTCTTGCATGTGCATCTGGAGACATACAAATGAATGTCAGGGCAACATTATTTTATAATAACAATTAAAAACAGGGGAAATTAAGAAAATATTTATCAACAGGTTAAGGTTAAATGATTTGTAGTGAATATACCTATAGAATATTATATATCAGCAAAAATATGCAAATTAGAGGCATAAGCCACAGCATGGATTGACCTTAGAAAATAAAGCAAGTTGCAGCATAATGTTTGGCATAAATAAAATTAAATCATATACTGTTTAGGTATACCTACACATGTGAAAAACTACTTTAAAAAGCAAGAAACTGATTAAGCACAAATTTCAGAATAGTTGTTTACTCTAGTGAATAAGGTAATGGAATATGGGAATGACATGGTACTGTATAGGTACTGTTCTATTCTATGTTGGGTGATAGGCTCAGGAATGTGCTTTATTATTGTATTTTATTTTAATTTTATTATCCTTCCTTACATTTTGTTTTTACTGGATCAATTATTGCATGATAAAAAATTATTTGGAACTAAGCACGTAAAGAGAGAAAGGATTTTATAGTAAGCACAAAGAGCATTGTAAATACTTGATGGCTGCAAATTTAGGGCCAATATGAGGAAATTGTTGATGGTGCCAGTGACATTGCTACTCATCATAGAAACTTCTGTTTATGAATTCCATGCAAGGATTTCTACAAGGGCAAATATATATGACTGAAAATCCCTGACCTATTCCACTGTCACTGTCAATGTTGATGGCATGCCTAGGGTTGCTGGATAAAATTCAGGATGCCCAGTTCAATTTGAATTTGAGATGAACAACTATTTTTTAGTAAAAATATGCCCCAAATATTTCATGGGACTTACTTATACTAGGAAAAAATGCTGCTTATCTGAAATTCAAATTTAACAGGGCACTCGTATTTTTATTTGCTTAATCTAGCAGTCCTAGACATGCCCCTTCATAGCTGAGGGTACTCTCTCCTATCACTGAAGAACATGCTACTTGAAGGCCACTGATGTTTTAATCCTCTCAATATCTAAGCTCTTTTAGTCTTCACTATGTTCTGTTACAGCCTTTTTGTTATACAATTCAGGCATTATCCATCAGCACAACGTAGAGGATGACATAGAGCATATTGTATATCACGTGACCCTTCTTCTGAGTGTCTGTGAACCAAAACCATGTGCCAGACTCTCCTTCTCTTTGTGTAAATTCTTTTCCAGAAAGCTACCAGAGCTCCCATGTAAATAGAACCATTGAATGACTTGCCAGACAAACCCACACATCTGAATCCTTGAATAAATAAAGCATGAATTTAATGTAGGGCTCAAGTGAAATTGAATATTCAGTCGATAATAAGCTACAATTATTAATAGCAGTTTCACTGAGTAGACTCATCTGTAAGACTTTTAAGAAGTTGTTCTTTGTCAAGATTTAAACTGTCTTTCTAGCCATTTTCTATAGTTTGTCCTTTATATACATAGAGAATTAGATAAACAGACCAATAAAAATTGTATAACTTAAAGTTAAGTATACATTCTTATTGTAGTATGATTTTCTCTAGATATAGATGACATTTACTGTCCTATAGGCCAGTTACAATTTTTTCCAAACTGTTCAGAAAACAAGATTTAACAACAAAAAATAACAATAGCAAACTATGCTAAATTGAAACCAAGTTAATAGTCCAGAAAATATTGGATAAAAAGACAAGATCTTGTTCTTCAATGGAATTCTGCTTTCAACTGTACTATGTCAATTTTGTGATTCTATACCTATTCAAACTTCAACGTATTGATTTCTCAAGTCCTTTACTTATTTATATTTATGTTCTGCTAGTAATCAATACAAATATGTAAAATTTATCAAGCAAAATAGAATAACCCACATGCCTAAGAAATGATGGACCTAATTGAGATTGGAAAATATAGTACTTTGTATAGTTTAAAATGTACTTGTAAATCTGTTCATTTTCTTAAGTTTCTATGCTTAAAAACTGGAGTATTGAGTAATCTCATTAGATTCTATGATTACTATATCTTTCTGGAAAATTTATTTCTATGATTTCAGAAATACGTATTTATTTCTGTATGACAAATAATTTTTTATTAGACTTGGAAGTTTTGGCCCAGAAAGGAGGGGAAAAAATCATAGAAACTATTCACACTGCATTTGTCATAGAACTTGAAGAATGACTAATCATGGGTACTAAACCATGTTTTTACTTTTGTAACCTAGAAAACAGAGGCAGAGTGTGACCATATGAACTACTAAGAGACACAAAATTTCTCTACATCAAAACCTGAATAGGAATTATCAGAATCTGTGTGCCTGATCTGTCTACACTAGTCAGAAAGCTTATAAGATGTAGTTTGAAAGAATTACTAAACTGGTTGATAAGGGAAATATATTAAACATATTGGCATTTGACAAGATATTTTCATGAGATTAAAGCTTAAGTAGGGTTGCATGATATTTCAGTTAGGTGTATTGCAAACTGATTGAATGGAGGTGTTCAAAGAATGCTGGGAAGGGAATGACTGTCAGTCTGTAATAATGTTTTACAGAGTTCTACCCTTGAATATGTTCTGTTCATTATCGATAACATGAATGCCATGTGGCATCAATCAACGGAAGAATGACTGAATATATAGTATGATAAAATCAGTTTTTAAAATCATCTTGATAAGTAAGAATGATGGGCCAAATCTTGTTAGATGATGTGCAATACATACTCAGATCTAAAAACCCAAGTGCAGTAGAATAGTACACTATAGATTAAAAGGAAAGAAATTCAATATAAGTGTCAATTCCAGAAAAGGTTAATTATACATTACAAAACATTATAATTCTATGATCTCTTGATTGATGGAAGAGATGGACCATCTCTTATGTGCTCAAATGCTTCACAGATTGATGTGTTCAATTTTGGTAGAAGCATATAAAAATACCTACCTAGGCAACCAGAAATGTACTATAAAGGATTTGACAAAGATGAGAATATCTAGTCATGGTTAAGAATTTTTAAGCTGAAGAACAAAAGATCTTCAAACATCTGTTTTCAAATATTTGAAGCATTATGATACAAAAGAACTAGACTTTTTTTTTTTTTTTTTTTTTTTTTTTTTTTTTTTTTTTTTTTTTTTAGTGAGTAGAACTAGGGCCAAAATGGAAATCTGCATTTAGACAGATTTTCACTCAATATAAGGAAAAGATTAAAATCTAATTGGCTAATCTGTATTTGGTTATCCATGTTTAAATGATTATTTGGGATGTTGTAGAGATTTCAGATACTGAATGATAAAATGGGCTAGATGACATTTAAAATCTCTTTGAGTCCTGACTTAATAATGCTAGAGTCATTATTGAACTAGGTTTCAAATTCGTCTTTATCTTGATCTTATCTTTCAGCACTATTTTTTCAGTATTTTATATTTTTGAACACTCACTGTGGTATTTTAGATATTCCAAGGCATTTCCAAATTCACATGGATATCAGATCTTTAGCTGTATGTGATTCTGCTCTAATAAGTATGCTGATAAAGGGAAACATAACTTTTTTGTCACCTAAATGGTACTTTTATTAAGGACCATGCCATATGTATATATCATAGTTAATGACAGAATATCCCAGGAAACAATAGACCAAGACTGAGAACAGAAGACCTTGAATGAAAATGAACATGAAAGCAAAGTAAAAAGATGACCAGTGAAACTGAAAGAGTGATAAGAGTAAAAAAACCCCACAAAAAATTTCACCACCAACAAATGAGTGCCATTAAAGAAAACACTATCAAAGAGGAAGAAGGGAGTAACATTGAAAATGGAAAAAACAATCCAAAGGGAGAAAATATGGCATGAAAGGTAAATGAAGCTCACATCAAGTGACTGGAGCATGTCCAAAACAACTGGAAATGGAAGAGTGATGAAATGCAGTAAGTTACCTTGGATTTGCATTAAAATTAAACTAGTCACCATAAAAGGAAAGAATTTTAACAGGGCAAATTAACCCAGACAATGGAAAGGAACAGCTAACAGAATCTCCAAAGACATGTGAAAGAGATAACACGTCCACAAACAAAGGCAAGCTGCACAATACATGAAAACAGTGTTGGGTACAAAAAGGGCACTGTGAGAACAGTGGGCACTGTGATAATAAAGAAAAGGGGAGGAAGATTGAGCTGGAAAGAGGTTGAGGGAATTAATGAGATAGCAAATGTTTATCAAGAATACAAAGTAAAATATCTGAGCGAATGAATCTATCTCTCTCTCTCTCTCTCTCTCTCTCTCTCTCTCACACACACACACACACACACACACACACACACACACACACACACACACACACTTGAACCATTTAACATTCCATTTAAACTGCATTCTGAATTCTGAATTATCACCAGTTACCTAGATAAGATAGACAAATAAAACCATCTTCTCCCTATAGTTAAGTCAAGTTCCATTGTGGGACCTTAAATTTGGAGAATGATTCTAACCCCTCAAGCCAGTTTGACTACTATAATGAATGAAATCTTTCCATCAATTATTAGAACAAGTCTACAATTACTACTCTGTTTTTGTCAGCATGGACTTCTACAGAAATATTGAAACACAAAGTGAATGTTTAGAAAAACGTGTGATGGAACTTCTTTTAATGTCTTTATAATATAGAATGAATGTCTTTTTCTGCTTATAACTCTGTCACAGTGTTCTAGACAAACTGAACACTTATACTTTGTTACTTAAGCCCCCTATTAGATAACATATATATAAACATCAACAAACAGAATTATAACATGCCTTAGTCATGAACTTAATAGTATTGGTAAAAGTGTGAGAAAATAGGCATTTGTACACACTGAAGGAAGAAAATAATTGATACAGATTTCTGGAGGACAATTTAGCAATATGAATTTAAAAATTACAAAAGCTTAAATTGTCCAACATATCAATCTCCCTTTTGGGAATTTATGCATAAAATAATCAGTTAAGTCTACAGAAACACATCTAAGGGATATTCTTTATATGGCAATATATTGCCCATATAATGAAAATATGTAATCATCAATCAAAAGGGGATAAGTTCAATAAATCATGTTATATTTTAACTGAAATAGTATACAGCCTTTCAAAGCGATGGAACTGAAGCAAAATAACTGCCATAGGGTAATGTCTATGATAATATATTGGGAGAAAAATGTATGCTACAAAACAGTTTTATAAAATATTCAATTTTTTCTTTGTGGTTAAAGATTATATTGAATCTATATATAAAGGAAATGTCTGGAAGACAAGGTACCCATGCTAACAGTAAACTTTTAAGTATTTCCTGACCTCTTAAAAATGGTTATCATACTTCTGTAATCAGGAAAAATATTTTTGTCATATATATTTTATAAAATATGAAAATGTCATTATAGCTTGGTTTGTTTTGACAGAGGAAGTAAATAATTTGAAGAGGGATACATGACATTTTAGATTAATTCTAAAATGGGAATCTAGGACTAACATGTGTTTTTAACTTTATAATGAGGGATACGAGTTGGAGTTAAAGAAGAACACATTCTGAAAGCATTAATGAGACCATATTCTCAGTGGCTTACAAAAAGCCACATTTTATAGAGTGTAGTAAGGATGAACTGGGTACACATGGATACTATTTTAACTGTGTTTCAATAAATGCTTAGAAATAAAGCTGGGAAAACTCTGTCAGAAACTATTAGTGGTTTCACTAATGCAAATGTTGAAAACTTATTCCAGATGTTAGGACAGGTTGAATATATTATGAGATTCCCTTACCCAAATTGCTGAGATATTTACTTTTATATTCCAATGTCCATCATCCTACCTTAGCTAATGTTCTAACTGCTATTATCATTATTAACTTTTCAAATTATAATTCACTTTTAAAATCAAATAATTGTGATCATAATATTTGGTTATAGCAAAATATATACATATAAAGATGTAACTTTCATTCAGTGAACTTGTAATTTGTAAACGATCTCTGAGATGACTGTCATATTCTCTTCTACTCAAACTTTAGAAGATCCTCACTTAGTTGAAGTTACAGGCAAAGTAAAAGAAATGTCCTAGACCATTTATGAAAGATTTATTTTGAATTTGACTAAAATGAGCTCTGTTAAATTATGAAATGATTTCCTCCTTCATTGAGAGTGTCCTAGAAGGTTTTATTTCAGTTTTCAAAAAAGGAGACTTTTATTCCAATTATATGAAAAGGGGGTGCAGATTATTTTTAAATGTGTAGATAGTAGCACATGATGGAAGCATTTATGGCTTTCCTGCTTTTTATAAAGACTTATTTTTCTTATACTTACAAGTGGAAGAAATATTATGATCTTTCATTTAAGTAGGTATTAATAAATGTTGAATGTCTAAGCACCAAAAAGAATTGATCCAGGTTATATGGTTCTTGGAAAATGAGATCTATAGGGTAGCAAAAATATTAGAGATTACTTAGCATATTAGCAGAAGAATGAAAATGTCGGAAGTAGACAAAAAGGGCAAATTATTAAGATAAATAGGGAGACAGATTAGAGAAACAAGAAATAATATAAGCATAAGAGTCCCTAATTCTAACTGAACAGAATTAAAGAAGCCTTTCTGGACTCCATTTATAAGAGGTAGGGACCTAAGACAAAATCCACTCTGAGTTAATAATTTTCCCCTTTGGTCTCTTTAAACAGGACCAACTCTATAAACGAGTTTTCTTTCTTATCTTTGATTATTAATCTTTGACATTTTCATTACTTAACATGGAAGATCTACATGGTTTTGGTCTTCATCTGATCTTGGAGAGGGAAAACACAAACAACATTCTTGATGCCAAGATGTCAAGTTATACATAGCTTCCTCAATTTTCAGTGTTCACTTTTGGGCATTGGACATACTGTACTGAGAAACATAGTGTTTGTAGACACAGTATAAGTCAAGGCCCCAAGGTCTGAACTGGGGGTTAGGTCATACTTTTTTCTGTGTGCACATGTGTGTATATGTGTATGTGGGTGTGTATGGGTGCCTGTGTCAGTGTGGTTTTCTGTGATTTGAGTTGCCCTGGTATGAAAGAGGGTTGTCCCAAAGAGAAAATTATAATTTGTTGAAATGAGAAACAGTTTTTTTGTCCTTCATGACTTTATTATTCTTGTTTAAAATCTCCTTTTACCCGAGTTTGAATTGTTCACAGTGTTGCTCCATATTCATGGCATTAATTAATATAAACAAACTCTCATACAATTCTGACTCTGTCATTCCTACATCATCCTATATCGCCAAGTACCATGGTTGCCAAAAAGAAAGGCCCTTGTATTCCTAGAATGCCATTTAAACTATACAGCTGCTCTGAGGGGAGATATTAGCATTTATTCTTGTCTTTAGCAAAATGAGGATTAAAGGGATCAAGTTCTTGCCTGAAGTGTTAAGGGCAGAACCAGGATGGGTGATAACAAAATGGTGACAGTTTGTGAGTATTCTCCTTAGCAACTAACCAAATCAGAATAAAATACTCTATGCACCACTTATAGCCAATGTGAATAAAGAGCCTATGGTCTAGGTTTCTTAATTCAAATTAAATCAGAATCATAGGGAATTAAGAATACAGGGTCATTAGAGATCATCAGCTCAAGCCACTTTTCTCTTACAGATGATGAAGCTGCAGTCTAGAAATCTTAAGTCACTCTCTAAGAGGTAATTTCCAAGGCCAGAAAGTGGCAAAGCTAAGAGCTTAAGTCAGACACTGTGCTTTTAGGTCGCTGTCCATTTTATGATGCCCATTTGCTTTTCTAAGCCAAGGGGATGTAATTCTTAGTCATCCAGCAGGTGGAGTTAGGTCACTTAATCTCCACAAGTCATAAAGAAAATGCTGAGAGGATACAGATCAAGTGCATAACAGCCAGCTGGCCTACACAGAAATGTCAGCGTTTCCATATCAGAAAAGTTTAAATTGTTCTGTTTCTTCTTTCTTATACTGATTGAAAATCTATAATAACTTTGTTCATTAACACTAAAATATATTTTTTGAAGGTTCTAAATCAGCCCATATCTGGTTACTCTGTTAGAGTACAGAGAAAGAGGGGGATTTCTTGTCTCTGATAATTCCTTAATTCTTCCTTTTTTTACTTTTTCTTTTTTTCTGAGAATCCACTATGTATCTACTTAGAAAATAATGTCACCATAGATCCACAGAACCAGGGATATATGAATATAAATGGAATCATACTAGCTCATAAGACAGAAGCAAACCCAAACCTAGCATTCATTCCTGTCACAAATCAATACATATCTCCCATGTGGAGCCCAAAGCAGCCCAGAGCTTCAGCGACCAATCCACACAAATGCCATTTATGTAAGAAGTGTGTGCCAGGGTGAAATCGAGGGGTGTGCACATGGTGGTGTTTGTGGCTGGGGGTTAGATGTTTGAAGATGAAGAATATGCTAGAACATATGTGCATTATGGAGTAAATGCCATATAGGTTTCTGGTAAGAGTCATGGATCAAATTCTATAAACAACTCTAAGAGAAAAAGAGTGTCTCCCCATTTTTTCTTAAAAAGCAAGTAACAAAATCCCCGTGGGTTAAAGATTTCTAATTAAGGTCCTGCTTATCTTGAGGTTACGGTACAGGATGATGTGTAAAATATGCTCATGGGACCTAAAGACTCATCTGCTACAGGCCTGGAGAGAGAAAAGAAAGAAAAGGGATTTAGTTATAGAAGACAGAAAATCTCTGTTTTAATGCCTCTAGCTGCTTTCTTTGTAACACATAATAATGGCTTTTCCTGTTTTTCTCACTGGGGAGGGGGGAAATAAAGTTAATGTATCATCTTCCCATCAGGCATATTAAATCAAATCCTTTTATTCTGAACTCTTATTCCTCAAATGTGTGGAGCTTGGGGTTAGATGTATACAATAGGGAGGCAGTGAGGAGGGAGGAAATAATTATTGTATTACACAAAAATTTTTTTACACACATATATATCTGTATACGTAAGATATGTAGTGTATATTTGGCCCAAAATGCATTTTTCCAGTATCATTCATTCTTAAGTCTAAAGCATTTCATTTACCTAGTGGGGATTCAAGATTCTCCCAGGTTCATTGGACCAGGAGTTGGTTTTTCAACATGTGCCTAATGAAGGAACTCAGTGATATGGACAAGCATAACCGACAGGACTATAACGGCTCTGGGAAAAAACTAAACTGCAAAGACAGCCTCAGTAATATGGGTTCTCATGAAGAAAAAGCATAAAAAATTCGAATACCCATACTTTAAAAGACATAAGAGATGATTTGATTGTGTTCTTTTCTATCTTAATCTTTACACATAGGTAGCCTTTATACACAGCTGTTTAATATTTATAGCAATTCAAATAAAGAAATAAAACCAGAATGAACATAAAAATTGAACAGAAATAAGAGAGGCATACGGTTATGTTTCAACAGTTTAAATAGAATTTAAGCAAGAATTGTTAATAAATGTTCTTGTCAGCACATTCTTCTGAAACCTCTTGGCACAGATTTTCCCTTCTCTTCCGACTCCCTCCCAGATAGCTTCTTTCTTGTTATGTAAAAGCAACTATTCCCTAGAGCCTTTTCTTTCTTCCATTGCACATTTGACGGTAAGAATTTTTTTTTTCCCAAGAGACTCCCTTGAAGCCTTATTTAATTCACCTTCTAGGTACATGACGTGTTCCACCTTTAGCAGGCTTTCATAATACTCTTAGCTGTGAAAAGCCATATTCAATAAACTATGTTTAGGAAGCAAATAGATTAACTAAATGTCCTGCAAAGGACACTAAAGGACATACAAAGACAACATTAGAATGAAAATGAAAAATGAATCTTTCCATTCCAGGCAAGATTATGATCTTAATCAAATGGAATTTGGTACATTCTGTACCCAATGGAAGACTCTGGGATTTGGAACAGCATACTTAATGTTAACCTTCATTTAATAAAAATCAGGCAACCTCGAAAGTAGGAAATAGGGGTGGCATTTTGCACAATTTCACCTGTTGTGTTAGAGGGCAGAGTTTTCAATCAACAGGTGTGGTCTTTTTGGTTTGTTCTTACAAGAATTTCTGGCTGCTGTCCAGGTGACTCATAAGCTGCACCTGTCAGACACCAAAGCTTCCATCTACCTCTCAGAGAGAGTAAGAATATTTTGGCTCTTTTATTCTTTTATGAGTTTCAATTAAAAATGTTTGTTTTATCCACAAAGACCTCAGACTTCTTTCAGAGAACAAACTTATTACCAGTCTCAGAACTTGCAAAACCTGCTGTTGGGTCTGGAACACACCACAAGCTTACCTATCAGCTTCCACCCCCTCCCTGCACCCATCCACTTTCAACCTGTTTCCAATATACACCCAACCCTCTCATGGAGATTTGGCAGCGACTTGCTTTATATATTGCTGTACTTCAAACAGAGCAAAACAACAAACAAAGAATCTCTTTTTTCTGCACAAAACTGTCAATGGGGAAAATCATTCCCCAAGAGACACACCCCAAAACCATAGGTAAAGAAGGTAGAATAAGGAGAACAGATCACTGCTTAAAAGCCCACACTCTCTACCACAGTTAAACTTCCCCTTCTCTGTCTGAGTAACTTCATTTCTTATTGAAGCCTTTCTTTGGTCAGTTTTCCCATGGAAGTCCAAAGAAGTTGTGATCAGACATTGAAGAAGAGATGCTATATGGTATAAAGAATAAAAGGGACAAATAAAAAATTCATTTCTATGAGTAAAAATCCTTAATTTTGCCTTTAATGCATGATCTCAAAGAAACCATCCAGAATTTCACAGAGAACAGATGTCCAACATGTTTTGTAGCTCATTTTCCAGTCCCAAACTGATCAATGAGAGTGGGATTTATTCTTACAAGGGCTGTAAGAAGACAGGGTTGATCAGTACATTTTTTTTCCTCCTGGTGATCCCATCTTATAAAACTTCTCTAGCTTCTGACAAGTGTTCTGAATTCAACTGGATAGCAGCTTCAGGCAAATTCATCTGTCATAGACGCTGAAAGACATTTTTGGGTCTTATCTTCAATAAAATATGATGGCAACGTGTCAAATTTTCTGGCTTTTGCCTTCAAGTCCTTACCTTTTGTCATACTCTGATTTGGGCAGATGAGTGATTTCACAAGATTTAAGTCTACCATTTTCTTGTTTTGAGGGTCAGGTAACAAGCCATGCAATTATCTCCCCAGCCAACTTAGTAATTATAACCAAGCAATGTAAAGGATTTATTTAGATAACACATTTCATCTGGAGAAGGAAAAGTCCCAAGAACTTTGTAGATGGTGTCAGACCTTGTGTTTATATATCATATTAAATGAGTGGAAAGCTGTAATTAGTGTTATTACTGGTCATGAAATTGATCTGTGTCACCTAGGCTTATTTTGAAATCGTGGTACACTAATGACATTTATATTGGAGATTTAAATTCAATGTATTCTTCAAATTAGGAACAGAGCTTTCATTCAATTCCAGGCACAGAAAGCTTTTCTATGCATCGTCTGGACACTTCAAGTCTGTGAGGTCATTTCAGACAATAGCAGGTCTTTCTTTTCTGAACAGAAATAGTGTCGTAAAAGTCAAGTGACATATCAAAAAGTAAAGGTATCTGTATCTTTGAAAATGTCAAGGAAAATCTAATTAATCATTTCTTCTGATCAGTTTAAGAGAGGGGTTATCATACCTGGGCCATTAAGAAATGCCTTCCACAAATTAAAATATACCCATTTAGTTAAAGCATGATTCTGTACTTGCTAAATATTAATGGCAAAGTTAAACTGAGTGCATTTTTATAATAAAAGTTTAATGAATGGGCTGGGGAAACATGGAGGTGTGGGAAGGTTGAGAGCTCTGGAGAGAAAAAGTAAGGCTGGGAGAGGTGAATGGAGAAAGAATAAGAGCATGCACAGCAACACCTGTTATATACTCCGCCACAATTATAAAATTAAAATCAGAAACTTATACACTTTTCTGTGCTTTTATTACACTTATTTTGAAAACATGGGTTTAATTTTTCCAAACATAGTTCTCTACTTATCCATAAGAGAATACACTGTGATCACGTATTGTCTGTGTACGTTATTTTACTCTGCTCCAATTGATAAATTAGCAAGAAAATGAGAATTTTATCATGGTTTAAAAATATTGATTATGCCTAATATTTTCCTTTTCAAGAGCATGAAAAGTTTTTCCAAACATAAAAATATAACATCAGATAACAGGAGTCTTTCATGGATTAAGAAAACACTTCAATATTATAGATTATCTTTATAATTGTAATTGCCTATTATCACCTCTCCTCTCATATCTGAGCCTGTTAGGTCATGCTCATTTGTGTAGCTGAATTATAATGTGTAACGTCTTCCCATCCAACATTCTTGTCTAGCTCAGAGAGCCCTTGCTTCCCTAGTGTCTCAATAAAATCTTATTTGTCTCATCTAATGAAAGGATGTCAAGCCAGAACCCTCAAGCAAAATGTGGAGTTCTTTCTGATCTCTAGATATTTCAGTACAGTAATTCTTTTAGTAAAGACAGAAAGAAAAGGATGCTTCTCTTCTCTATTCCTGTTTTTGCTTTACTGCTGATCAAAAACAGGAAGCTCTGAGACTAGGAATGCCTTGGTAGACTGGATTGATGATGAAGGCTTTCCTGTTGTTTTTGGTTATGAGAGTTTGGAGCTCAAAGTCTATGGAAGCAATATCATCATCATCATATTTTACACACTAACAATACATACACACATAATACAAAATATAATGATATTTTACATCTAAAAGTTTCTGATTGAATTTGTGTAAAGGTGCTTGATGGCAAATTCATCAACTTATCAATAAATAGTTCATCTCTACGTGTCCTAATAGTCTCTTTATTTTAAGACATAATAGAGCAATATTATAAAAAGAAAGAAAAGCAGGGGAAAGAAAAAAGGACATTTCTTCCTAGAGCTAATTGTAGTCTTCTTCGGTTACTTGTCATTTGTAAAATTATGTTAAAAATATGTTTATTGCTAATTGGGGACCTGCGATACATAAACTCAGCTTTTATGTTCTCTTGTCCCCTAGTAGCCAAGGATTTACCTCACACTAAAAGTTCCTGCTGAGTTTACCCCTGGGAATTTTGGTCAAGATATGCAGCATGGTGATACTACCAGTTAGGAGGCCAACTATCAAAAATGATAGAATGCTACCCATTTCTCTCCAAGGGAGTAAAAGAAAGAAAAAGTGATGATCTGTGATAACCTCTTAATACCATCAATTTATTCTCTGTGAGTTTCCTTCATTCCAATCATGACATAAATCTCTTCAAGGTGGGAAACTCTTTGAGGGGAGAAGAGAGGGAACAAAATCCTTCTTGTTTCCACACTTGCATTCCTCGATGAAACCTGTTGCCTTTTCACATAAGGGGAGTCCTGGAAACATTTCCTGCCACACATCCTAGTCATTGCCAGCTGCCTTGTAGCTGTGCTTGATGCCATCAGACCTGCTCTTCCCCTTTTTTTTTTACTGCCATATACATTCATAATGGCCATGGCAGTGAACAGTTGAACAAAATAAGACTCATTAACCAGGTAAGTTACTGGTTTTTTCAATTATATCAGTAAATTAAAAGATTATTTGTCAGTGTTCCATTAGATTAGAATTAATACATAAATAACACAGTGAACTTAGATCGATGATAGATAGATAGATAGAAATATAAGCTAAGGTAGATATCTTGTGTTAATGTGCATAATTGCTCAAGCATCAAGCTCTGCTAAATGCAGGAAATACAAGAAAAAATGACAATGAAGACTGCCTCTTTAAGAACTGCAAGTCAACTCAATGAATACTTTTGAACCCTTTAGGAAAGTGTAATTATATCACTGGCAATGCAGTTATCGCCTCAAAACTTCAGATCACAGTACAGCAGAAGTCAAATCAAATTTTATATCAAATTCCCTTGATTTTTATTTTCTGTAGAAATGTTCTTTCAGTAAGACTTTCCTTTGATAATTTGACAAAGTTCTGGAATCTATAAACATTGAAATAGCAATTCTCTGGCCAAAACATTGAATCATGTAGCAGGTTTTATTTGCTGCCTCTTCATCTAGTTCCTCCCTCTCCATCTTTCACTTGTTCCTACTGCTATTTTCTTGAATACCAGATCCCCCACTTTCATAACTAGTACCCACCCCATTCATCCCTTGAAATCCTGTGACAGGAAAACTTCCTCTTTGGCCTGTTCTAAAATCATGTGTTAAAAGAGTTACAAATTCCTGATTAAATTAAGTAGTAAGGAAGACAGAGTCATTTGTCAATTTCCTTACCCATAGACATTGTTACAATTAATAAAATAATTTACTTTGGAAGGCTTCTAATGCCTCAATTTGGTTCCATCTGCCAAGTGAGCTTATTGATTGTCTAATAAAAATTGAAGAAAATAAAGAACAAACAATAAGCAGAAAGCATTAAAACCATAATAATTTTTCTCTTTTG
Source organism: Neophocaena asiaeorientalis asiaeorientalis (assembly GCF_003031525.2). Lineage (NCBI taxonomy): Eukaryota > Metazoa > Chordata > Mammalia > Artiodactyla > Phocoenidae > Neophocaena > Neophocaena asiaeorientalis. Next base: position 953,102 of record NW_020173940.1, on the reverse strand, counting down.
TTATTTCTGTTCTGATGTTTCAGAATGCTGTAGGTATGTATTTGATACGTGAATAGAAAACAGATCAAAGATGTACCCATTACATTTGGGTAATTCCATTAATTGACCACCTTTTGAGAATAGTGCTAGCTACTCTTCTTGGTAAGCTTCTAGGTCGCTCTCCTGGACTTGGTCAAAGAATGACAGAGAAGTAGGAAACCATGAATTTACTCTGAAATCTAAAACCTAAAGCTCAGAGCAAGGTGGTAGGAAATCAAAGGAAATCAAAGGGTGTATTAAATTTACCACTGACCAAAGTGGCCACAATAATAATCCATGAGAAAGAGAGCAAGTTAAGCCAAATACAGAAACAAAATTTAGAAGGAAGGGACTCAGAACTTCAGGAGATTTATACGAACTTGTTTTTATTTTGTCTCTATATTTGTCTAATCTTTGAAACTTTACCTTTCTTAACCTCTAGCTTAGTCAGGAGGAATCTAGATCACTTGCTGTTAGTTGTGTTTGGACTATGTATCTTAGATCTCAGAGCTGAGTTTTCACTGTTATGAATTTTGTTAAAAGTATGGGCTTTGATGGTAGACAGACATCTTAGAGACTTGTTTCTCCACATACTGTGCAACCTAGACGATTTAGTTAACATTTTGAAATCTTGGTTTCATCCTCTGTGATATAGAAATAATAACAATAGCACCTGCCTCACAGGATCATTATAAGGAATACATCTGATAATCACTCATTCTTACATTCAATAAATATTTATTGAATGCAGAAGTTATACAAGGCATTGTTTTAGGCACTATGAGCCCAGCGAACAAAACAAGATCCTCACTTTTTAGTATTTACATTTTAGTGGGTAAAAGAGAAAACAAAACAATAAATATAAAGAAACAAAATAAACAAAATCAAGTCATAAGAGACAAATATTTGAATGCAAGTAGTGCATTTAGGAGGCAATACCAGGAAATATTCTTAAGCAAGTAGGAAAATGAACTGCAAAGGAAAAGCAGCCAACAAAGTGTGTGTTGTCGAGTAAGTCACCGCCCTGGGTAACTAGAGGATAATTCCTCTGGGAAACTAAGGGTGTCAGTGAAGAACATTATGTCTCAAGAACAATCCCACATAGGACTCTAGAGAGCTGGAGTATTTTTACATCAATTCCATCAGTCATTGTTTGGGGATGCTGAGGGTAGGCTGTGGGATGGGTTAATTTCTTTGATAATTATGACCTGCTGTGCTCATGGGCAATTCAAAAGGACAGAGAAAGGAAATCAAGAGAAATGGAGGCTGCAATGGGGGTAGAAGGTGTTGTTTTGGATAGGAGGAGAAAGAAAGGATTATATGAGGAAGTGGCATTTGAGCAGTAGCCCAAATAAAGAGGTGACTCAAGTAAAATCTTGGGAGGAACCAGGCAGAGAAAACAGAAAATTCTAAGGTCTTGGGGTGAGATCATGTTTATTATATATGTGACACAGTAGTAATGCCAAAATGTCTAGAACACAGCTATTGGTAAAGATACGATTGAGAAGGTAATAGGAAATGGGGTATGTAAGATATTGTAGGTCATGATGAGGGCTATAAGATTTGTTTTAACCCATAGAAAGTTTCTGAAAGATTTTTAAATAGGTGAATAGTATGATCTAATATTTTTAAAAGATTGCTCTGGTTAACACTTTATGAAGGTAGACCATTAGGGAGTTAGTTAGAATAAAAACATCAAAACCAGTTAAGAGATTCTTATTTGTATTAGGACAGAGGTTATCAAACTTTTAAAACTTAGTCTGAAAAATTATTTAAAGTCTCAGAGTTTTTGTTAGTGTGGGTTTTATCTTTCTACCACATTAAAAATCCAGACTGAAAAATTTTTTAAACCTTTATTGAGATTTAATTCACATACCACAAAATTCACCCATTTAAAGTATACAGTTAAGTGGGTTTTGAATATTCAGAGTTCTGCAGTCATTACACCTAATTTAAAAATATTTTCATTACCCTCAAAATAAACTTGTATCCATTATCAGTCACTTCTTATCCCTCCCACCCAACTCGAGGCAACCACTAAACTAGTTTTTATCTTTACAAATCTGGCTATTCTGGATATCTGAATATTTTATATAAATTGGATCTTGCAGTATGTGATCTTCTGTAATTGGCTTCTTTCACTTAAAATGTTTCAAGTTTCAACCATGCTGTAGCATGTATCATTACCTTATTCTTTTTATTGCTAAATAATAGTCCATTGTATGGATATACTGCATTTAGTGTATCCGTTCATCAGTCGATGGACATTTGGGTTGTTTCCACCTTTGGCTGTCATAAATAATGCTGCTATGAACATTTGTGTACATGTTTTTGTATTTTCATATGTTTTTATTTCTCTTGAGTATGAAACTAGGAGTATAATTTCTGGGTCATATGATAACTCTAATTTTGACCTTTGAGGAAATGTCCGACACCTTTCCTTATCATTCAAAACTGAGAAATTTTTAAAATACAATAATACACAAACACATATTCCATTAACTGTAAAAGCAATAACTTTATATTTTCCACACAGCCTCTGGAAAACTCCACTATAAAACTGTGAGAGAAAAAGCATGATTAAGAAAAATAGCATCTCAGTACAATTGTGAAAATAACATGTAAAGGATATAATGATTATTTTACATGTGGAACACGGGGAGTAAAATATGATTGGAGTCAGTTTAGAGGCAGAGATATTACAATTGTGATACATAATGTATAATTAAGAGAAATGATGAGAAGAGCATAAGATTCCTGAGACGTTAAGAAGGCAGATGTATTGCAGGATAGGGAGGATATGTAAATTTGGAATCCATTAGCAAATGTATGTTATTTAAGTCATGGGAAAAAATATTACCTAGGGAGTGAGTATAGACTGAGAGGACAAAAGTCCAAGGACTGAGCCTTGTAACATTGCGATTTAGGGAAATGATGAGGCTGTATATCCAGAGAGTTAAAAGCACTAACCAATGAGACTTGAGGAAAATTAGGTGAGGGTGGAGTCTTAGAAGTCAGTTGAACAAAGAGCTTCAAAGAGTTACCGACTGTGTTAAATGTAATTGAAAAGTTGAGTAAGAGAATTGATGATGAGCTTTTTTGCCACGTAGAGATCATGAGTGACCTTCGGTGGTTTCAGCAGTGTGGTGATGAAAGCTTGAATGATCTGGTCTCAAGAGAAAAGGGAGCTGGGTAGTGACTGAACACACCTTCCATAAGTTTTGCTCCAAAGGGAAGCAGAGAAATGGAGTATAACCTAGAGGGGTAATGGTTAAGAAAGTTTTTTATTTTTCATTTGCTTTTTTTAATTAAAGAGATTACTTCATGATTTTATAATGAAGGAAATGATAGAATATAGCAACAATAATTGAATGAATTAAAACAAGGGATAATAACTGAAGCAAGTCCTTGAAAAATAAAAGGAGATGGGATCCAGGGCACAAATACAAAGGTTAATGTTAGATTGGAACAGTGACAGACAAGTCCCTGTCATCCAAAATAAAAATCAGGAAGATGTAGTGTGTAGGCATAAATGGAAGGAAGTTAGTAGATCTGATGGTTAATTCTGATTGCTTCCATTTTCTTATTAATATAAGGAACAAGATCTTCAGTTATGAGTCAGAGGGGAAAGGACATGTTAAAAGTCTGAGGCAGGAGGTTATGTGAAATACTCAGGGAATGGGAGAATGAATGTACTCAGGAAATACAGTCGGTTTGCAATCAACCGAAGTAAGCTGTTAAGCCCACGCCCTGGCACATGACAAGGACTCAATACCTGTGAGCAGTTTATCATTACCTAAACCCACATTTTTTGCAGCCACCTCTGATATGTACCTCCCATTCGTATTAGACATCTATTCAACCACATGCTTTTGTGGCTTGGCTTACACATGTCTTCAAAGCTGAATGGCCTTTTCTCCTTTTCATTCACCTGCTGAATCCTTACACTTTCTTCAAGTTGCAACTCAAAATCCCTCCACAGTGAAATCCTCTGTTCCCTCTTAGCAACAATTAATTTTTATTTTCTTTTCATTTTTTGTTGAAGGCAAAGTGAAATTCATTAATATAAATCATTTCGTAGCAATAGTTTGCTTAAAATCCATAGATCATAAAATTGATTCCAAGTTTCTCTCACTATCTACAAAGGTCCTATGTGGTCCCTTTCTTTTCTACCTTTCTCCTCCTTCCTCACTGATTATTTTTCTGTCCTCCAGACAGGCAGAACTCCTTCTTGCCTTAGGAACTGTGTACTTGATGTCCCCTTTACTTGGGACATCCTCTCGCCAGGTCTTTGTGTATATAACGCTTTCTCATTATTCAGGCTTCATTTCAAATACCTCTTTTTACTTTTCTTCAGAGACATTCTCCCTGACTATCCTATCAAGAGTTGCTTAGTAAGTCACTTGTTATGAAGTTATTCCTATTTTTCGACAATTATTTGTTTATGGTCTATCTACCCTACGAGTATGTAAGCTTCATAAGGGTAGATAGTATTAATATATCTATCTTGTTCACAGACATACACAAAGGGCACAGAACAGTGCCTGGGTAAGAAGAGGAATCAATAAATACTTGTTTAAAAATGACAATTTCATGAACAAGTGCTTAACTTGTTTTATATACCTACATACTACGAGCAAGTTTTTGCTAGTAGTAGTGGGTACTGCTAAGCATAATAAATCTTTACTCCTTTACAGTAGGTGAACATTAGCACAGTCTCTAGCACACCAGCAGTCACCTCTGGACTGAAGTTTTTTTGAAGATAACAATGAAATTTGAACTGCAAGAGAGAAATTCCACTGCAAGCTTTTCAATTTTATCTCAATGTAATGCTAGTAGGATAGTCATTCTAGGAAAGAACCTCAAATATCTTAGCAATTCAGACTTCTTGACATAAAAAAACACTCTGGTGGGGGGACCACCTCCAGGGATGCTGAGCCTCCATACAGACTCTCTATTGTTCTGAATCAGGAAACTAAAAGCATCTACTGACATTTTCCATCTATCACCTTCCAGGATCAGTGCCCACAGTTTTCTCTTAGGAATTCCCAGGACAAGATTTAGAAACTGCTTCGAGTCTGACTATCTCTCCTGTGTACTGTCAACACAATCATCTTAATGGATATAAACACAATTACACCTGGAAGCCAACAGGGTCTGTCTCAACTCCCTTTCTGGCTCCAGGCCCAAAAAGTTCACAGTGCTGACCTCAGACTCGGTGTGTCACCTGACTTCACCTCTTCTTCTTTGATTTTCTGAGGAAAAGTCTATTTATCTCTAAATATATTTAATTTTCACAGCCTCATCATTTGGAACACCTGGCTGACTATTACAAAATCCACAGTGTGAGGTACAAGGGGGTATTTGGCTATAAGATACCTGTTTTCTTTCCTTTCTCTCATTCCCCTTCCCTTCCTTTCTCACATATTTATTCAGTCCCTATTATGTAGTAGAAGAGCAATAAACATTTATGACAGAAAAATGATTATGTGAGAGTCTTGCTTCTCAGTTTACGGTTAAAAGAGAAGAGAAATATGAACAGACAAAAATAAACAGTATCATATTTTCTCTAACAGCAATATGAATAGGGGCTTAGGGAGGACTAACTGCCTAAAAAAAAGGCTTCAGAGACAAGGTTGCATTTGAGCTGGGTGTGAACATGTTATGCCTTTGACTTGCTTTCCTAATTGATAAACAGGGTTCATGGAGCTGCTCAGAAGGATCCTCAACCTTCAACTGCATTTCAGATATACAAATTGCTTTGCAAGAACTTATAACTGAGCACTTGATACATCTTTGTAGGGAAATGAATAGGAATTCATCTTCCAGCAAATGATCCGAATCCTGAGGTGACGTCTTATCCAATTAGAAGTAAAACAGTCAATGTGACTTGAGCATAGTCCCTTCCTGTGATGCATGACTTTGAAAAAGGTAGGGCCTGGATTGTGAGATTCCTTGTATGCCATGCTGAGCAATTTGGAATTTCTCCTTTAGAAAGTATAAAGCTAACAGATCTTTAATTAGGTCGTTTTTCAGTTGTTCCTTTGGTAATGGGTGGCCAATGTCAAAACTTGTTTTGTCACTAATTGGTGATATCAGTAGATGTCTGGCACATATTAGGAACTCAATATGCAAATATTTGTTGAATTAATAAACAATCACATATTTACGTACCACCTTTTATTAGCCAAATGTTTGTTTTGAGCTTTGTCTTTTATTTCATAAATTTAGCTTTGTTCACTGCTCTAAATCAAGATTTCTAAAACGCATTTCTTTTAATATCTCCCAACATGGTAAGTAATGTGAACCTCATTTTTCAGGCTTAGTAAACATTATACAATACTATTATTAATGACAAATATTTTAAATGTATATTGTAAAATATACAAAATATAAAATATTCAAAATATTTTTATAATCTTTATATAATTTTATCCTTACATTATCCTATGGAATTACTATTCCTATTTTACCAGGGAGGAAAGAGGTTAAGTCATAAACCAAGTCACAGAGCTAGTCAGTGGCTAAGACAGGCTAGAATCAAAGTCTCAACTCATAGAAATTTGTTGATTAACTTGACTTTATACTTTATCCAGAATCATTACACTTTTAAGAGACTGAATGTGATAGAAAAAAGAATTTACTTTGCAAGATCACTTGGCCTTCAGAGAGGGGTGGTCTAGGCCAGTGGATCTCAAAGTGGTAGTGGGATAACAGAGGATAGAGAGATTTGGGACAGACTCGTCAGAATAACTTGAATCTATTCTAGCCTCACCCAGAGGAAAATCTCTTCTTGGGCCTCAGTATCTCTCTTTTTACATCTTCAGGGTGATTCTGATGATCAGACATGTTTCAGATTCCCTAGGCTTGTTGATGTATTTAATCGTTTACTTCTCTAAAATTCTTCGAGTTTCTATTCTCTTCAGGAGTGGCTTTTTTTCTTAACTGATCTCAGAACAATTTCATACATTCTCTCTTGGCTCATATTCAGTTCCACAATCTGTGAGACAAATGGGAAGTCGTATGACCTTTTCTGAGCCAACAGCAGGTATTGTCAAATTCCACAGACATGCACTCTAGCAGTCAGGCCCTAAAAAGTGTAAAGGGGAAATAATCCTGGTGCATTGATCTGAGACATTTGAATGTGAGTCAGTTACACCAGCAGTCTGACCTGATATCACATGAACAAAGGGCTATACCACTGATGTAATAAGGTAGTACTGAAACATGTGCTTTGGTTGTAGAGACAATAGGGAAAAACAAATTATTTTTCCAGCCAGACCTCAGTCAACTCCCTGCATCTGACTTGGCCCATGTTAGACTGTTATGCCGCCAAGCACCCTCTCATCTCATAGGAGAGTTGGAATTTACAGCACAGAGAGGCTGCAACTGGATCAGCAGATTGATCAAATATTTCACAGGTGGTCAGCGTATCTGACAAATGTTGGAAGTTACCTCGAAGCCAAACACAAAAGCTGGCTCCGAGTCAGGTGCATTTTTTGTGACTCCAGCACCTGGATATTTATTCCTGCCTGCAAGGGAACAACTGAACCAACTTATATTCCAAGTCAAGTGTCTGTGATTGTAGGAAACACATGGAAAATTTTAAACTTGATTCATAAGCTAAACTCCCTCCCTCCCCCCAGTAATCCATCAGATAAGAGAATATCATTGGAGATAAAACACTGATTTTGTGCATTAGCTAAATCTATCGCATGTAACTTTTTTTTTCCTGAGAAATCCATTCCATCAAGTGTGAGCAGATATATCCTGAAAGAATCAGATGGGAGTTGGGTTTAGAGCAGTAGTTCTCAGTGTCATCTCTGGACTAGTAGATAGAATCAGCATCACCTGGGAACTGATTAGAAATACAAATTAATTTCCAGCCCCACTCAGTGTTTCTCAAACATTCACATCCTTCACAATCACCTAGAAGGTTTGATAAAAGACAGATTGCGGGGCCTATTGCCAGAGTTTCTGATTTAGTAGGTCTGGGGTGAGACCCTAGAATTTCCATTTCTAACAAGTTCCCAAGAGATGGTGAGCCTGCGGGGATCACACTTTGAGAACCAGAATTTCAGATCAGTGAATTTCAACCTTGGCTAAACATGAGATTTATTAGCAGAACTTTTATAATTCCTCATGTATAGGTTGTACCCCAGACCAATTGTGATGGTTAAGTTTATGTGTCATATTGACTGGGCCATGGAGAGCCCAGATTCAACATTATTTCTGGGTGTGTCTATGAGGGTGTTTCTGGATGAGATTAGCATTTGAATAGGTGGACTCAGTAAAGTAGATGGCCCTCCCCAATGTGGGTGGGCAACATCCAATCCATTGAGGGCCTGAATAGAACAAAATGCAGATGAAGGGAGTATTCCTTCCCTTCCTGTCTGCTATCTGGAGCTGGGACCTCAGTCCTTTCCTGCCCTTGGATGGAGATTTATATCCTTGGCTTTCCTGGTTTCCAGGTCTTCACACTCAGACTGGAATTACACCACTGGGTCTCCAGCTTGCAGATGGCAGATCATGAGACTTCTCAGTCTCCTTAATCATGTGAGCCAATTCCTCAGAATAAATTATACACACACACACACACACACACACACACATTATTGGTTCTGTTTCTCTGGAGAACACTGACCAATACACAAATTAAATAGAATTTTCAGGATGGCAGGTGTTAGACCCAAGAATCAATAATTTTTAAATCTCCCCAGGTGATTCCAGTGTGTAGTCATATTTGAGAACACTGAAGTATAGAAAAGCACAATCATGAAAATGGAGGGTAAAGAATAAAAGATCTGATAAAGAGGAAGAAAATCCAGTACTTACTGAACCAGACATTATTTGTCATATATATTTGTCTTTAAATGCAATTTTTGTCTTTTAGTTAGATGTAGCTTCAAATTTTATAGCTATTAAAAAACCCCTTGCATCACCCCAGGCAGATGTATCCATACGTTCACACACACACACACACACACACACACACACACACAACACACACACACACAAACTTGACCTAAAGAAAGGAAGCATAAAGAAGTAAATACCCACATTACAAAATGGTGTGATGCCAAAGCTGGTTAAGTTTCCATCAAAGGAGATAGAGAGAACTCTTTAAATGTATGCTATTACAGCATGTGTTCTATTTTTGTTCACCATTGTGTACCTCAGAACAGTATTTGGTGCACAGCAATCTTTCAATAAATATTTTTAAAATAAATGAATGATAAATCTGCCTGAGATGCATTAGATCTTTGGTAGATATTTCCAGGCCTTTTGTATGATGATTTAATGTTTTTAGAAGTGAGTTTTTGCTGGCTGTATGCTCGCATACCCTCAACTTAAGGCATCAACAATGCTTGGAATGGTTCTTTTGTTATTTTATTGCCTTTTGGAAATCTCCTTTCTTATATGGAACAAAAATACCAAAAAGGCTCGTGTTTGGCTTTCCTCTTTTTTCGTCCTGGGAACTTATTTTTTGATTTGCTTTTTAGGCCACTATCTGTGAAAACAAATCAAACATTCATCATCTGCCATCCAACTCAAAGACATGGAACCTAGATTGCTAAAAGAGGCTCTTTATATTACATTTTTCCTTTGCAACAAAAACCACCCCACTCCAAGCCTTAAACACAATGCTAACCTGGCACGACTATTTGAAAACTAAATGGATAGACTACAATAGAGGAACATACTGTTACCACCAGGTTCTCCCTTGAGTTAGGAATACACGATTAGAAAAATAATTCTCTAAAAGCAGCTACAGGTTTTCCCCCCACAATTTCCAGAAGCTGCTTTTATTATGGCACTTGCTGCCTGTTTGGTAATTTCAGTGGAACCTCACGTTGCAAATAATGTAAAAGTTTTGTCAGATTTTCCATTGTAAACTTCATTGTGTTGAGTGTTTAAACATTTCCAACTGTGTCAGCCTAAAATTCTTCCCTGCAAGTTTCCACCTGGAATACATTTTTTGAAATATCAAAAATGATCAACAACTCAGTTTAGCATATTTCCCTCTGAAGTACAAGAAACAACTAAAAAATATAAAACCGAGCAATTGTCTTATGTTTGCCTCATCCGCCAAGACATACAAACTCATGCATGCATGGCCACACAAATACATGCTTTTCAACTAAATCGAAGAGAAAAAAAAGTGAGTTTTTTCCTGATAAAGAGGAAAACGTTGCTTAAATTTTTCAGGGAGCTCAGTCTTCTCTCAGATCATGTGAACCATGAAAATATTTGCTTAGTGACAATAATGTTTTTACTGAGAATGCAAGTCATGAAAAAGACCAATGAAGTCTACTGCTATAAATATTTATTAATGATTTGCTTTCTAATATAATTTATTTTTTAATTATTTGGTGTTTCATCATAGACCCTCATAGCAAGGAGTCTGACAGTGCTTGCTCCTTTAGAATGAAAACAATCCTTTCTTAGAATGTTACCTAACCCAGTTTCTACCAATTGTAACCTCTGTCTAGCCCCTCTTTACTTAGTATTGAGGTTCCTACCTACATACAAACTTCATCTAAATGTAATAAATTGGAGTAATATGTTGTTGTGATATATTGAAATATATTCTAAAGGCAGATGAGAAAGGAGAAATTATTTTCCTCAAAGTATTTAAATTTGGTACTCTCAAAAGACAGTAAAATGGAAGATCTATAAGATCCCTTTCTATCCTTGAGTATTTGAATAATAGCAACTTAATATTATTTTCATGTGCAAAAACTTAAATTCAGCACTGATTCTTTTCTCTTAACTAATTACTCCTTTAACATGGTATATTAAACATGTCATTTTATACCGTTGTTTTGACACTCAGGGCCCTTACTGACCCTGAGGAGACTGCACTTTCCAGGGCTAGCTAATTCCTAGAAATAGTAAAGGACTTACCTGCATGCATGCCTTTCATGTGCAAAGCAACCAATCTGAACCCATGCCCCAACCACTTCCTTTATTTGACTCTCACAGGGCTCCCACACGCAGGACCACTATCCGCCTGCCCTACTCACCTCAGATAACTAGGGACAGTCTCTATGCCTCAGAGTCTGCCAAAATTTTTCAAGGTAGCAAATCCTAAGCTTGCTTACCCTACCTTGCCTTGCCTTCTTGAGAAAACCACAATAAAGGCTATTGCTCATGATTTTCCTCGACTCCTTCAGCCTCCTGACTGACCCTGGTGCTTCCCCATGAGGCTCCCTCTTCTTGGGAACTGTGAATAACAAGCCATCTTTCAAGGGTGATTGTGTCCTGGTCTGTTGGGTCACCATACCAGAATAGTAATAAAATCTACACTTTAAAACACATGATATGAAAGAAGAAAGATGGTTTAGGGTCAGAAACAGAACTAATTTTTGCAGGTCAAATAATCTTGGGCATCCATTTATTCAGCAGGCTTTTAAGGCCAAGATGTTCCCACTGGGGATAAAATGGTAAATAGAGAAGGTATAATCTGAGTCTTTGAAAAACTTGCACTCAACTGAGATATGCAGATGAATAATAAGATAATTATAGTGTAGTGCTTATCATAAGCCTCATTGTTAAAGGAAGTATTTATTTCAAAAGTTATGTTTGAGCCCAAAAGATAGTGTAGGAATTGGGTATCACCAATATTCTCTGAATATCACCATTTTAGAAATGGTCCCTGAATATCAGTTAATCCCTGAATATCAGCCTCCTTGTTTGTAAGACTGGGATAAAAATACTCTTTGTAGGACTTTTGCAAGGATTTCTGAGATATTGTATTTAAAGTCCATAGAACATGATAGCCATCTACGGTTGCACCCACCAAGCCCATGTTCATCTCTTACTGACTTCTTTTCTTACCCTCCACTTCTCTGTAAATCTTGGATGTAACACTAATCTAGCCAATATAGAACCAGCTTCCTCTGTGCTTTTCACTGAGAACTTAATTTGGCTGATGCTATAGCTTCAGGCTGGATACCCTTGGGTTGAAGAACGTGTGTTAAGTATTCTTTTAGTAGTCTGCCAAATCGAGTCAACTGCATGTTTTGGAACACTAGATTTCTATTTATCTAAAGTAAAACAGATCAGCAAATCATCTCTAATCAACTTGATATGTGTGTAGCAAGTACATTTAGAAACCTAACAAGATGACCAAAAGTGACAGCCAACATATATGATCAGAAACAACCATTAGGGAAATTGGTAGGTAACACATTTAGCTCATGCAGCATACTCCCTGTATTCACTCTGTACACACAGATAAACATTTTGCTAAACTTTAAGAACCCCATTCTGCTGGAGAAAATGCCACTTTTACAAGTTGGATAAACTATCCTCAAGGCAAGATTTTTTGAAAAAAACTACCAAGATAGTAACCCATAAGTGTTTTAAATACACGTTGCTTGTATAAACAAATTATCAATAACAGTACCTTACAAACTTCATTAATTCATTAATAAATATGCATTGAGTGTCAGGTGTCAAGGACTATGCTAGGCACCAGAGACTCAGTGGTAAAAGAGGTCGTAAATGTCCTTAGTGCCATAGAGCTAACAAATAGTGGGAAAGATAGCAAATAATCATGGAAATGTGAAATTGCCATCATTATAAGGATAGTTAGTAGGTTATAAGAGCTAATCAGAGAGGTCTGGAAGGATTTCCTTAGGATAGAACAATTGAACTGAAATATTAAGAATGATTAGAAGTTTCCTGGGAAAAGAAGAAATTGTGTTCTGGCACTTGCAAAAGCCATGGCAGGAAGGCCATGGTGTGTGTCAGGAGCCTAAAGAAAGACAGTACAGCTTAAGTAGACTAAAGAAAGAAGAACACATTGTGAGATGAGGCTTGAGGGGTAGGGCCAGACCACCACAGCTTTGTAGGCCTCGCTGAATAATTTATTCTCTATCTTACATGCAATGGAAAAACATTGACTGGACTTAAGCAAGCATGTGATTTAATCAGATTTGCATTTTTAAACAATCGCTCTGGCTTCTATGTATAGATTTGATAAAAAAAGAGGGCAAGAATAGATGAAGGTATACTGGTTAGTAGGCTATTGTGAAGGCCCAGAATTTATGTGATGGCAGCCTGGACTAAGGTAGTAGTGGAAAAGTTAGAGAGAATGAAATGGTTGAGAGATATTTAGGATGTAAAATTTGCAGTTTCATTTAGTTGTTTGGATAAAATGGGGAGAAAGAGAGAAGCTCAAGGTTGACTACAAGATTTCAGACTTGTATAACTGTGTGGGATCACTGAAGTGGAAATTATATTATCTGGAATTGGTAATGTTATAGATGACTCGATTTGAAGGGTGAGACAGATTATGATTTCATTTTGAACATGTTGACTTTGGGGAGACTTAGAATTATTCCAGGGAAGATATCTAGGGGACATTTAGATCTAATGTTCGGAAGAGGCATATGGTCTGGAGATGTAAATTGTGAGTCATCGGTGCATAGGAGGTAACTGAAAAGTAAATGTCAATATAAATGTCTAATGAGAGTATAGAATAAGAAGTGAAGTACACCTAGGACCAGACCTTGAAGAACTCCAAAATTAGATGGTTGAATAAAGGAAGTTAAAGAGGAAAAAGCCCAAAGAGGAAGAAAAATCACTAGGGCAATACTACCTAGAAAACAATGGATGAAATACCATTGCTTTTCAGGAGAGAGTGCTCAAGGTGTTGAATGATGCTGACTGAGTTGGTGTCACCAGCCCACTGGTAGATTCTGCGAAGCTAATGAATCCTAACCTAGGCACCTTACACATGCCGACTTGGGCTCTATAAGTCCTGGAAGATGTATGAAAACTATAGAGTGTTCTAGCTAGGGAGGGCAGCCTGGTTACAAACAGAAAACCTTTTTTTAAAAATAAAGTTTATTTTTTAGAGCATCTTTAGGTTCACAGCAAAATTGAGCAGAAAGTACAGAGATTTCTCATATACCCCCTACCCTCAACATTTTTTTAATGGAAGAATTTTGTTAAATTGCCTGAAAAATTACCAGAAACAAACAAACAAAAAGGAATCTGAATCACCAAAAGCCCAGTAATTTCGTGTGGTTCTTTTCCTAAATAAGTAATTATATATTTATCTAATTTCATATTTGTTATTTTGGTTTTTTTTTCTTAGAAAGGGTTCCCCTCTTCAAAATTATATGAGCTTCATGCTAAAACCTGACTCCATCCCTGCACCAACCCCTTCAAAGTTCCTAGTATTTGGCCATGGACACAAGGCTGTATAATAACATTTTATTTGCCTGTCACAGTATAAATGAAAACTTCCTCCTAATAGCAAAAGAGTTTCTATAAGGAACCCCGTCACTCCTTCTGCCTTGGTCCTACCCTCCTGCCCTAAGTGTCTTGGGTAGAGGCATGTAGATAAACATGTCCGAGTAGGCATAAAGCATGAAGAGACATGTTAAGACTAATCAGAAACCATCCATAATAGAAGAGGAACTGAAGAAGCAAGTAGACAAATGCTCTCAGCCAGTTGATATAAAGCAGACTTTGCCAAAATTAGCACAATAGGCACATGAACAAATGGCTCAGACAGCACAGATGGAGATTATGTATGGGTCCAATAGAATATACTTCCACTTAGCAAGGCTAATCTAGCTCCTTCTGAATATCCAGTGCATCAGAACACAGACCAGTGTTGAGCCACCAGTATGGCACTATTCCCTGAGAAGACTGTTTGGTGTAAGTTGACTACATCAGGTCATTTTTATCCTGGTCCAATGCTCCAGCAGTTGTCCTTACAGGGATAGATAGCTATTTTGTATGTGTGTTGTGTCAGCCAGCACCAGGCATCCAAGACTTACAGAATACCTGATTTACAAAGATGAGGAAATGCCACACAACACAGCCACACTCCACTTGGTAGCCAAGGAGTTTTGTGATTAGGCCCAAGAAAATGCAATCTACTGGTTATATCATGTGTCATTTTATCTACTGAAAGCCAACCTCAGGAAAGCAGGAATAGCTTTCTAAAGGTGCAGCTGAAAGATCAGCTCGGAAGAAGCACTATGAAAGGATGGGGTATCATCTGTCAGGTTGCAATATATTTATTAAATCAAAGACCTCCATATGATGCTGTGCCTGCAAAAGAAAAAGCACAGGTCCAGAATCCAAGATATAGAAGCATGAATGTCTCCATTTACCAACACTTGCAGTGACTCACTGTGATTCTCCTCTCTACACCTCTGATTTCTACAGAGTTGTAAGTCCTGATCCCCCAAAAGGGCAAACTCTTGTCAAGAGACACAGCCAGAGTCTCAGTTAACTATAAATTAAGTCACCTTGTGCCCAAGGGCCAGCAGGCAAAAACAGGAATCACCATATTTTCAGAGGTAATTGACCCCAGTCAGCAGGAGATAAAGCTGCTTTTAAACAATGGGAACTGGGAGGAATATTTGTGTAATGCAGGTGATCCACTTGGGTACCTTCTGATACTTTTTTGTCCCATTATAATTGTGAACAAACATGTGGAGCAACCCCAATCTGAGAAAGGCATGACTATCAAGTGTTCTGTCTGGGAAGGTTTGGGTCACATGCCACCAAGATCTGAATTGGCAGCTGAAAGCTCAAGGAATTAAGAATGGATAGTGGATCATCTTCTGACCCTGGGATAAATCCAACTTGATTGTGATGTATGATATTTTTTATGTGTTGTTGGATTTGGTTTGCTAATATTTTTTTGAGAATTTTTGCATGTATATTCATCAAAGATATTGGCATGTAATTTTCTCTTTTGGTAGTGTCTTTGTTGGGTTTGATACCAGGGTGATGGTGGCTTCATAGAATGACTTTGGGAGTGTTCCCTCCTCTTCAGTCTTTTGGAAGAGTTTGAGAAGGATGGGTATAAGTTTTTCTTTGTAGGTTTGGTAGAATTCTCCAGTGAAGCCATCTGGTCCTGGGCTTTTGTTTGCAGAGAGTTTTTTTTTTTTTTTAATTACAGATTCTATGTGTGTGTGTAACTGAATCACTTTGCTGTACACCAGAAACTAACACAACGTTGTAAATCAACTATACTTCAATTAAAAAAAAAAAAAAAGATTGGATTGTGAAGAAGGGATTTGTTTACTTTTAGAAAGAAAGGCTCACAGGGATGATGGAGTATCTTCTCCCAAATCTGCAGGGAAAAGCAAAGTGAGCAGAGGAAGACGCAGAGAGACCATCAGACTGTGACGTGAATTTGATAAAAAGTAAAGGAGGATGTGAGAGAAAGTTGGATGGAACTTTCCTGGATTGTCAGGCAGCCCAAGGAAGATTTGGCAAAGTTAGGGAGAGTCCTTGAGCCAAAGTTGTCTGTCAGAACAGTCTTGTATCTCCCAAGAATGGGTTTTCTTTAGCATTCCTGTGGCACCACATCCTTGACTGGGAGGAGATGTTACCTCAGAAGCAATAGATTCAAAGCACAATACCTGAGGCCATCATTTAATTTCGTTCCCTGCAGTTCAACATCTGCAAGTGAACTCTCATGGCCATCACAGTCATTATTTATTTAAATCATAATAGTTATTGAAGCATAACATCTACCTGACTACAGTGTGAGTATTCCTAGGTAAAATATTTAAGACTGTCATCTCTAGTAGTCTACCCAGAAATCTCATAGTAATCTTTACATATCATCTTTTAGATTCATTCAGACATCAACTCTGTCCAATTGTGGCCTACAAAATACTTTTGACTTCTTCCCCTGCTTTCATCAGTTCTTAAATGAACTCCATTTTCAACCTTCCAACTTATCATGTAAGTTCCTTAAAAGTTGGTTTCATGTGAAATGGGAAAACCATAGTCTTCATGGATGACTTTTTCATGATTAAACGGTATAAATGCCTATAGAGAATGGCAAATGGCACATAGTATTACTAGTGACTAACAATATTGAGTGCTTACTCCTACCAGGTACTGTTCTAAATACCTCCTCAATTCTTAAAATCCTACAGGTTTTACTACCTTTTTTTTAGAGAAGAGGAGCTGAAGCAGCAAGAGGTTAAATAGTTTGCTCATATTACATTTATTAAGTGTTGGTATCAGGATTCCAACCCAAGCAGTCTGACTGAAGAGCACACATGCTCATTCACTGAACTCAACTGTTCGCTGCTCAATACATGTCTCCTTTCCTTCATTTCTCAACCCTTATTTGTTGGCCAATTATATTGTTTTGGTTTGTTTTGGCTTGTTTTAAAGACAAGAAGTGAGTCTTGTTCATATGGCTCATTTCTATATCCCCGGCAGCTAACACAATGACTATAATAGAGCAAGTACTAAATACATGGGAGTTAAATGAATGTGCATGTGACAGTGTATTGTTTAAGGAGAGCCAGTCTTAGCTGCAACATCTGAAGACAAACTTAGTGGGGATCTGCTATAGACTGAATCGTGTCCCACTAAAATGCATATGTCGAAGCCGTAAACTTCAATGTGATTGTATTTGGAGATGGGACTTTTGGCAGGCAGTTAGATGGTGTCATGAAAGTGAGACCCTCGTGATGGGATTATAAGAAGGGTGACAGAGAAAGAAAAAGAGAGAGAGAGAGAAAGAGAGAGAGAGATTTCTCTCTTTCTATCACGTGAGAATGCAGCAACAAAGCAGCCATCTTTAACTTAGGAAGCGGACTCTCACCAGGAACCAAATCAACTGGCACCTTGATCTTAGACTCTCCCAGACTCCAGAAATGTGAGAAATAAATATCTGTTGTATAAGCCACACAGTGTACAGTAACTTGTTTTAGCAATCTGAGGTGACTAATATGGAGCATAAGCCCAAGACAAGTGCACAGGATCAACTTGTGTCAAGGCATGCTTTTGGCAAAGTTTTAGTGAAATGTGATTAGACAAACAGAGATGAGGGTCAGCAGTATTATGGGCATAGCTGATATAAAAGTTTATCGACAACAAGGTACATGGCAGACTGAGATATAGTTAGGAATAGGGTTCAAGGTCATGTCAACAGAATAGGCAGGTTAATGTTTAGTAAATTAATGAAGTCAAGACCAGAGTTGCAAACTAGGACGGCTATGGAACCAGGGTCAAGACAGCAACTGAAATATTTCCTAAGGGTCCTTGTGCTCTGACTGATACCTTCTCTAAAGACAGAACGCTCCTTAATTTATGACTTGTCAAGTTTTCTCTTATTGTCTCTGCCTTGGGAAGGGGCAAAAAGGGGAAGAGTAAACTGAGGGCTAAAATTTGGGTTACCTCTGATGTCTTATGTCAGGCTAAGAAGAATGTGGTCTCAACTAGAGACTAGTTACTGCATGACCCCATGGGAAAATTTTTGAGGACAAATAGCACCACAAAATTATTCCCAACATGAAGCAAGTCTACCATCTATGTCAGACAGTCTTGAACTAAAGGCTGCACTTAGCAGGAAGGTGAGAGAAGTATAACTTCCTGGGCCAAGTGGCTCTTAGTGTAGAGCAATACTCAGAGAAGAAGGGCAACTTTGATCAAAGCAGCCAAGGTTTTGAAGCTGAAGGATGGTGGTCTGGCCTGACAAAGAAAACATTGGAGGAGGAAGGGGTAGTCACTAGAGCGAGCGTCTCACATGAGAGGAAGCACGATCATACATTACCTTCCTTGAGGCTCCCAAATCCTCATCAAAACACATCAATTGTTGTTTGTTCCATAATTCAATTCTACTTTTTTCGTTACTTGCATCTCCCTTTTGTCTTAAGAGCCAAGTTCACAACTTTTGGTCCTGATCCTTTCTATTGTGTTCCATTGCAATTGACAGAATACTGTTCTAAAATGCAAGGAATATTTTGGTGCCAGTGACTTCAAATATTTCCTATAAATTTCTGGATAATATATTTTTCAATACATACATGCCCTTGATGATTTGGCATCGTTTTTAGCTATTCCATCTTTACCTTCCACTTCACTGTGCCTTGCACTTTGTATCCCAGCAATATCTATCTATCCATGACTCTCCAGCCATGTCTTTTCTCCTAACTTTTGACTGTGCCTGGAATTCTCTCTGTCCAGTTGTGCTTCTAACAAACTTCCTTAGATATCCTCTAATATCAACGTTTATCTAATCTGTGTAGCCTTTTTTGATGCCCTCAGGCATATTTAGGAGTTTATTCTTCTTGGTCCCATTGCATTTCTTTTTCAGAACAAGTTATAGTATTTAGCACACAGTGTTATAATTTTGTTGCCATCTCCTCTTCCCCATTAGACTGTGCCATGGACTGCAGGTTTGCACCTCCTCCCGACAGATCAAAATTCACATATGAAACCCCAATCCTCAATGTGATAGTATTTGGACATGGTGCCTTTTGGAGGTAATTAGGTCATGAGGGTGGAGCCCTCATTATGAGATTAGTGCCCTTATAAGTATAGATTCAGGAGAGCTTGCTTAATCTCTCTCTGCTTTCCACCATGTGAGGTCATAGAAAGAAGACAACCATCTACAGACCAGGAATCAGGTCCTCAATAAATCTGCTGTTGCCTTGATCTTGGACTTCCCAGTCTTCAGAAATGTGAGAAATAAATGTTTGGTGTTTAAGCCACTCATATTATGGTATTTTTATTATGGAAGTGCAAAATGACCAAGGCAGACTGTAAGGATTTTTTTTTTCTTTTTATAATGTGCTATCCCTTACAATTTCATTGACTAGAGGTATTATTAGTAAATAAGTATTACTGAATGAGATGGTCTTTTCCTTCTTTTAGAGATTTTTTTGATGTGGACCATTTTTCAAGTCTTTATTGAATCTGTTACAATATTGCTTCTGTTTTATGTTTTGGGTTTTTTGGCCACGAGGCATGTGAGACCTTAGCTCCCTGACCAGGGATTGAACCCACACCCCCTGCAGTGGAAGGCCAGGAAAGTCCCAAGATTGTAAGGATCTTAATGGCAGGGACAGTCTTATTGTCTTTGAATAGGCAATATTAGACACAGTCCCTGTCCCACAGTGACCTCTCCATAAACATGTCTTAAGTGAACCAATAAATGAAAAAAACATTGATTTGTAGCTTTCTCCTTGTTACTCATTACTCTATCAGTCACTTTATTTTTTCTTTTTGTTGTTGTTGTTAACTTAGCATTTTCCCAAACCTACGCTTTTCCCCTCATCAGATGAATTTTGTCTAGCAAGGAAAGGGAATACAGTGATATACAGTTGAGGAAGTGACCTCCATACCACTGATGGATACTGGAGGAAAAAGTGCTCTAAAAAAATGGTATAATATCCCTCAAGTCTCAAGTCATACTAAGTAGAGATTTGTCTGCTGTTTCCACATGGGTCTCTCTTGGTGGGGCATCAGTTACATGAAGCATTGCTCACAAGGCATTCCAGCTCACTATGAAGTGGATAATATCCATAGACCACTAGGGGACTACAGGTATTCCTTCATTTTAGAGACTTTATTTTCTGAGCTACTGCTGTGTATACTAAAGAGACAGGAAGAAATCACCAAATGTGCATGAAGAGAAGTTTAACAAATTCTGGATATCCTTATAAATAATATTTTTTACTTTGAGATCAGAAGCGAACACTATTTTGGCTTAATTCAGTCTTTGATCAGCAACAACAAAAGCTTTGGAACAACAGAGATCAGGATTTCATATCTATTTCTGTCATTTAGGAGGCGAATGATCTTTAGAAATAGCCTATTATATTTTTGAACCTCAGTTTACTTACTAATTTGTAAATCCAGATCCTTTTGCGACTAAATGGCAAGCAAGTTTAAAGTGTCAAGTGAATGGAATATGTAACAAGTATTCAATAAATATTAGCAATCATTGATTATTATCGCTTCCATACTGAAGAGTTTAGAGCTATGGTCTGGGGACTAAAACAGTCAAAATATCCCAAGATTGTAAAATGTATTTTCAATGTGTTGTTTTCTTTCCCCCATCAGTAAATTTCTCAAGGGATTAAAGTTATTAGGACTTGTG
The DNA here is from genome assembly GCF_003031525.2 of Neophocaena asiaeorientalis asiaeorientalis. Taxonomy (NCBI): domain Eukaryota; kingdom Metazoa; phylum Chordata; class Mammalia; order Artiodactyla; family Phocoenidae; genus Neophocaena; species Neophocaena asiaeorientalis. The sequence continues at coordinate 932,194 of NW_020173940.1, read as the reverse complement.
TCTATCATACACAGATAGAAAGGAAAGAAGAAAGAAAAATAACATCTATTCCACCACCAGTCACATGGAGACACAATTCACAAGAGATCAAATAGATAATGTAAACATGAAAGTAGAGAGAGCAAGTTGAAACCTGAGGCTTGCTACAAAGAAGGAAGAGATACTATGGGAAGTTTTGCAGTTCTTATTAATATGCAGTGTATTAAAAGGTCTCACTTCTTCCTCTCTCCTATGGTAAGTCTTGGAGAATTTCCTTTGGAATTTCAATCCCAGAATGATTCATACCTTAACCACTTCCCTTAGTCATTTTTTTCATCCGTTCAGTTAAGAGATAGTAAATGAGCAACTAATTTTTGTGCCATATACTGATGCAAGAAAGGGGTCAAGATCTTTTTAGTAAACATTTTATTCCTCATTCAATAAATGGCCAACATATTCCATGATCTGGTACTATATTAGGGGCTAGGGTAAAATAGCAAAACAGGCAAGTATTGTTCCCACACATACGAAAATTATAGCTTTTAAGCAGAGTTAAGCAGTAAGTAGAAAATCAAGCAAATAATTAATTAGCATCCCAGTAGGGTCATGAGAATCAAATGGGAGGGCTTGAGAACTAATCATGAAAGAGGAAAAATGCCTCAGGCACATTTAACCTATTTCACAATTCTGCCAAAGGCTAACCTTTACCAACTCTAATATCAGCCTCTGATTTTACTCTTGATACAAATTTTCCAACATGTTCCTGTGATAAACTCAGGGAAAAGACACTGTTCTGAGAGTGCCTGCCATTGAAGAAGTCTTCTGACGCTGTCTGGAATGAGTAGTTTTTACATAAATATGAGATAGGGAGTCTGTGGGGACTTGCTCCTTAAGGGAAGGAAACCATTTTCAGTCGCAGGAGTACTGGGATGTGGAGGTGAGTTCAGCCCATTCAGGTTGATATAACCAGCTCACTTTCATGTTCCAGAACCCAAAAGCACAACCCCACTCCTATCTTAAATACACTGGAGGTCTGTCTTAAAGTTTGTGGTTTATGAAAAGATTATTTGATGAGGCCACACAGTGGAGGGATTTAAGAGTATAGGCTCTGATGGTGCACTGCCTGAGTTTCATCTTGACTCTGCCATTTACTTGCTGTGCAATATTGGGCAAGCCACTTAACTTTTATGTGCTTGATTTCATATGCACAATAGGAAAAAACAGGATCTTTTTATGTGATGAGGATTAAATGAGATAATACTTATAAAATACAAGGATATCCCCATGCACATAGAAAATGCCTGGTAAACATTAGGTATTTTATTATGTGTGTATGTGTGTGTATTAAGTGTGTATAATATTTATACTACTTATATGTACTTTTTTTTATATAGGAACACTGTACCAGGTAAGAATTTCTACAAGTAAGCTGTCTACTCCTTCCCAACAATAAAGATAATAATTTTCAAAACTAACATTTACCTAAAATATATAAAACAGTGGTCTCAAAATTTCAGGATGCAATTATAAATGTTGCATAAAAATATGAAAAAATATTTAATAATAAGTTATCTTTAAAAGGGCAATTCATATAGGAAAAAAAGAAGAAAAAAATATTTGACCCATTGAATTTCATTGGTTTCTGATAACCATGGCATTGTCTAGGCTTCAGCAAAGCACACTTCTAACATGGATGTCATCAAAGCCTTTCTTTCAACTCAGAAATATGAGCATCCTGAAATCAGGTAGAGTGTACCGTTTTTGACAGAAGAGCAAGTAATTGAGTCAGCTGTCTGAATTGTCTCAATAGTCTTTGTATACTGCATGTGGAAAATTCAAGAATTGAATTAGTACTTTTAAGATCAGCATTGCTGTTTCCTCCTCCCTTAAATGAGTTTATAAAGCTTAACATTTGTAAAAAAGCTCACCGAACTAAACACATTGACCTCCTTCCATATCCTAGCTCTGTTTTATAATATCTTGCATCTTTAAAATTCATTTTTGTTTTAAACATTTATTATCTGTTTATTTTCACATGACCCCATGAGATGGACAGGTCAGATCTTAATATCCCCATTTTACAGATAAGGAACCTGAGGTTACATAACTTTTCCAACTTAATAAAACCACTGAGTTGCTTCATCACAAGTAGAATTCCTATGTTCTCATGTCAGTCCATTTTTCTTTGCATTATACTCCATCTTTTCATTTTACATCATTCTCTTATCTTTTGATATTAAGTTATATGTTTAGCACTGTCAGTGTCACTCTGAGAGAGATCATAAATATTAGATATTTGAAAACAACCAAAAAAATCTTATTAACCATTACAATCTTACTCAGTGTCAACCAGTAATATCTTAGTTAAATGCAAGGTACAGAAGGAATATTTGGGAACCATTACTAGTCAGTGTTGTTCAATATAACATGTTTCTATAAAATGTCTTTTCTTAACTTCTTATATTTTTAAATATCTGTGGATTTCTTTCTACATAGAATGAATTAAAATACTGGTTCTCTGATTTTTATTCAAGGATGTAGACTTTGATCATTCATACAGAATTGAAGTATTCTTTCTATTTCACTCATGCCAGGACACAAGTTTCTCTTCATTTTATATTAAGAAATCACAGGTTAAAATTGAGGGGGCAAATTAGCTTTATTCTGTCCTGTGTTTAATAATATTCATTTAATGGGCACGTTAGCACAGGAGGTAGTTGACAGGTAATATTCCAGCTGTGAGTCTGGCCTCTAGACTTGCTGAACTGTACAGACATCTCCCAGGGGGCCATGTGTTTACACATCGAATCTGAGAACTGATGATGTACATTCCTGGAAAAAAACTGTTCTCTGCTTCTGCACTTATAATGTGGATGGGATGGGGGTAGGTTAAGGTAAGACAAAAGTGGATTCTTGCATTTTGTAAGATTTGGGAAGCACTAAACAGAATAATCATGTGAGTCTGGAGATTTAAGAGTTACAGAAAAAAAATGAGAATAAATTTAAATACAGAAATCTCCTTTCCCTGATCCTATTTGTTGGTCTTTTCTCCAAATAAATTCCTTGGTATCCTGCTCCAAACTGTAAACCACAGTACTGCCCTTGGCTGGTGTTCTCTCATATCTTTTTATCTTCCTGATAATTTCAAAATCCTTTAAGTGCTATTTCTCTGCCTTTAGCCTAACAAGCTGCCCACTAGGAAGTTCATAAAGACCACCCAGAGCATCTCAGCAGATCCGTCCAACAGTGAGCTGATGTTGATAACTGCAAGTCCCAATTTGCCTGGATTCAGGGAACCTTTGTATTAAAAAGTGCTGTCACATATTTTAAATTTCCCCAGTGAGTCTGCTCCCCCCTCCATGCTGCCCCATCAAAGAACTGGATAATATAATATCAAAATGTGAAAGAAGACATGCTGTTCTGGAATTTACGTTGTTCTTTCTGATTCAAGAGCAAATTTGTGAGCACGGGGTATTGTGTCGCAGGAGCAAATGAAGTAGATTAACAAAGAATTAAGAACACAACATTATATTCACAGTTAGACCACTTTCATGTAGGCTGCATTATACATAACTATTCTAACGTGATTGAATTGGAAAGATTCAAGCACTGAGGCTAAATCTGTATAATCCTTTTTGTTCTTGTTGAAGCAGTTACTTTGTATATTTGAGCATTGTCTTTTCCTCACCTACTTGATCCAAATTTATTCAAAGTCAATGGGATTTTCTACTCCTAGAAATATACTTTGGCATTTAAAGTTTTTTTTTTTTTAATGAAAAATTTAAAATCAGTCAGCCTAGTAAACTAAGTATAAGACAGCTTAACCATAGATATTTATATTGGAGAAAAAATGAATTAAATGAATCAATATTTTTAATACATTTACACTAGAGTCAGATCAACTTCATGATGAATCCCTTCATTTGAACAGGAAGCAGTGAGCAAAATAGCCAGTTTACTGAAGAAGCAAAGTATAACGGTGCCATTCAGCCTCTCCTTGTTCTTCACTACCTAACTTCTTCTGCCTTCTCCAGCTCTGCTATAATTGAGCTATTGATCTCTTAATTTGCAAAATCTGCTTTGACCCAGTTTTCAAGCCAACTTAATGAATGTTAAATCAGAATGAGTATATTCAATTCCATTTGTCTGCTTTACCATCAATTCCCTTTATTCCCACACTACTGCTAACACATGCACAACCAGGAGGGCTTAGAATCACTGGGAGTTAATTAAATTAGTCTTGGGACTTCCGCATTATACTCGAAGATACAAGTCAACTCTGCTGAGGCTCTTAGTGATTGAGTTTCCAAACAGGTTTTCCCCAGTTTTTATGTATCCTGAGTTATTCAAATGGCCTATCATTCTGGTTCTTGTTCTGAGTTCTTGTTTTAGAAATTCACTTAGCTCCCAAATTTCTCTACAGCTGGGGTCCTTCGTTTTTTTTGCCAGTCATTTTCTTGCTTAACTGAAGTCCTGTTTCTGATCTCCAGTCTATGTCTAATGGTCTTGACAGGGACAAACCACCCAGAGGCTCTGCTCCCTGCTCTCTAGACTCTCCCCAAAGTCTGCACAAAGGCAGAGTGGTATACAGTCTGGAATGGACTATTGGTCTCTAGAGGTATTAACCATCTTATCTAAACTGCATATTTTTTCTAATAGACTAAGCTTCTACACATTTTAAAAGATATCTTTACATCTTAGTATTTTAGAAATAGCTTTACAAATTCAAGGTACTGAAAATTTTAAGTGGAATGATTCTCAGAAGACTAGCATGTCTTCATGTGTTTTTTTTATTGAAGTATAGTTGATTTACAATATTATATTAGTTGCATTTGTACAGTATAGTGATTCAGTATTTTTACAGTTTATAATCCATTAAAAGTTATTGTTACTGAGTCCAAGCTTGCTCTGCTCACTGCATGACAGACCAATAAATTGGGAGACATGGTGTTGAGGCAAGAATAGTGACTTTATTCAGAAAGCCAGACGTCTGAGAACATGGTAGACTAATGTCCTACAGTATCATTTACTAGGGTCTGGATGCTAGTTTATTTTACAGGACAGAGAGGGGGGAGGAGGTGAGGAAGTAAAGTAAAAAGGCCATAAGTCTTGCAAAGCATCTCCTGATTTGGCCAGCCTCTGGGAAGGGATGTGTTAATTTCTTCTTTCTTGCAGCCATTCACAGGTGGGCAGGGTCAGAATGTTTCCCTGTGAGCTGAACAAAGGCCCTTTAGTTTAACATTTAGGCAGAGGGGCAGGGTTCCCAGAGGGAGGCCATTATGTATGCCAATAGTTATAGACAACATCCTTTTAATGATTATAGTAACAAAAAAACAATGGAGAGAAAAGGTTAACGTAAAAGAGACAGATCCAGCATGGAGTCAGATTTTGTTCTTCTCTGTTACATTATTACAAGATAATGGCTATAATTCCCTGTGCCATACAGTATATCCTTGTTGCTTGTCTATTTTATACATAGTAGTTTGTATCTCTTAACCCCCTACCCCTAACATGCCCCTCCTCCCTTCCCTCTCTCCACTGGTAACTGCTGGTTTGTTTTCTATATCTATGAGTCTGTTTTGCATATACATTAATTTGTATTGTTTTTTAGATTACACATATAAGTGATATCATACAGTATTTGTTTTTGTCTTACTTATTTTACTAAGCATAATATTCTCTAGGTCCATCCATGTTGCTGCAAATGACAGAATTTCATTTTTTTATGGTTGAGTAATATTCCATTGTGTGTGTATGTGTGTGTGTGTGTGTGTGTGTGTGTGTGTGTGTGCATATGTCTCCATATATATCCACATATTCTTTATCCATTTCTCTGTTGATGGACACTTTGGTTGCTTCCATATTTTAGCTATTATAAATAGTGCTTGATGAACATTGAGATGCATTCATCTTTTCAAATTAGTGTTTTCATTTTTTTCCAGCTATATACCCAGGAGTGGAATTGCTGGGTCATATGATTTTTCTATTTTTAGTTTTTTGAGGAACCTCTCTCCCTACTTCCATTGTGGTTTCACCAATTTACATTCCCACCAACAGTGCATGAGGGTTCCCTTTTCTCCATATCCTCACCAACATTTGTTACTTGTAGAGTTTTTGATGATAGTCACTCTGACAGGTGTGAGATGGTATCTCATTGTGGTTTTGATAAGTATTTCTCTAATAATTAGAGATGTTGAGCATCTTTTCATGTGCCTGTTGGCCAGCTGCATGTCTTCTTTGGTGAAATATCTATTCAAGTCTTCTGCCCATTTATGATTGGGTTTTGGGGGTTTTTTTGATATTGACTTTATGAGCTGTTTAATGTATTTTTTTACTTCATCTAAAATGGGAGAAATATTATATTCTCAATACACTGAGGAATAAATAATAAAGATAAGGAAACATGAACATTCCAGCACACACAGGGAATTATCAAAATAGTTTTTTAAACATGATGAATGCAAACAAAAATAATATTAAAATAAGGAAATAATTCAACTTTTGACAACCCTCCATGTTATTTAAAACAACTTCATTTTCCTTTGTTCTAAAATTATTTGGAATAATAGGAATATAGGTAGGTAAATGGTAAAAGAAACATTACATAAAGCAAAAATTGGTAGAATTACAAGTTTCAAGAACCTTCAAATGAATAGTTATTTCAGCGATTTTTTTTTTTTTTTTTCAGTATGCAGGCCACTCACTGTTGTGGCCTCTCCCGTTGCGAAGCACAGGCTCCGGACGCTCAGGCTCAGCAGCCATGGCTCACAGGCCCAGCTGCTCCACGGCGTGTGGGATCTTCCTGGACTGGGGCATGAACCCGTGTCCCCTGCATCGGCAGGCGGACTCTCAACCACTGCGCCACCAGGGAAGCCCTATTTCAGGGATTTTAAAGGCAAATTATGAAAATATATTTACTGAGGTCAAAGTTATTACTTCTTTAAAATGATTAGTATAAAATGAGAAAAGTAAGCTGGGAGTATTATTACCACATACTAAAACTTAGTAAAAAGGTTCTGTTTTCTAAAGAATATTGTATTAATACAGGGAATATCCAAGTTGATCAATAAAATAATAAAATAAGAGATTTCAGAAATAGATCTGCATATATGTGAGATATTAAAAAATTACAAAGCTGCTATTTCAAGTTAGAGGGAAAAGGATGGTTGATTTCATACATGGTACTAAAAATGGATTAAACCCGTGTGATTCTCCCTCTATGGTTATTAAGGTAGCCTGCTTGCCCTGAAATATTTGGCCTTGTGAAAGAAGATGGATGCCTGATCAAAATCATCTCTAACAGTACCAGAAAAAGGATAGGGATGGTGTGGTAGACATTGATAGGAAAAACTTTATATTCAGACCAAACTGAATCCATCACTAAACTGTGTGACTTTAGCAAGTTACATAATCCTTCTTAGAAAATTAATCGTTTCAGCTGGACTCTCAAAATTATTGATATAATTTGATTATAGTTCTTTTATAAATTAATGTCCTCTTATTTATATTTATTTTCTGACTCTCATCAGGTTCTAGGCATGCTTCCTTAATTCTTTTAATATCTTCAGCCTTCAAGACTATATTGTCCTTGTAGATATTTGCAAAGGATGAGGTATTTGTTTTATTGCTCAAATCTAGAGTTTTGATATGTAATTTATTAATTTCTTCTTTAAGCATCTAATTTTCTTTTAATATATTATTTATATATTTTTATTTCTGTAGCTTTATGAGATGAAGTCTGATAAATTTTGCCCCTGTATTACCTTTCTCCATCGGAGTTTAGTCATCCTAGTATTGGTTTGTATGTATGTGTGTGTGTTTACTTTTTATTTTTCCTTTTTTTACCTTTTCTTATGCAGTTAGATTTCTTAAAATACTTAGGATTTGAGTATGTGTATATATATAGCTGGTAGTAGTGGTATTAGTAGCCTATGCACCTGTCACTGCTTCTGCATGTACATGTCGCATCTGATTAATGCATGACAATGGTGGCTTTGATGAATTTATGCATAAGTGTGTGGTTGGAGATAGAAGGGATTACACATTCAATTCAGGTTGGCCGTATGTTTTCCCACTTGGGAATATATTTTCTTCTTTCCATAATGCTTAATATTACTTGGAACACATTCAGAAGTCTCTGGATCTCTGACCATTTCCAATGTCAAAACTATTTCACAGCTCTTTTTGTGGCTCTTCATCTGAAAATGGGACTGATCAGCTCTTCCTCAGCCTTTAAATAATAATTGGATCAACTTCCCATTAGCACTTTTATTATCCCTGGTCCCAACACAAGAATCTTGTTGTTTAGATTTTTCAGTTCTTCAGAAAAAAAAAAGCTAACTTGTTTTAAAGTTTACTATTTTAATTATACTTGGTAAATAATTCCTCAAATCCATTGGATTTTGGCATCATTTTGATTTTATCTATATTTTTTTTCCAAGAAATTGCTCACAGATATAGTCAGTTGATAACTTCCCAGAATGTTGATATTGCTGAGGATTTAGTTACTTGTTCTGTTTGTTATTTTCCTCTTAAATATTGTCAATTTGGTGGGATTTTGGAGAGAGAAGTTAACCATTTTGCATTTGATTCCTCCTGTTCCTAACTAACATAGAAGCATACCATGCCTGAAAGCAATACTTCTCAAACTTCAGCCTGTATCAGAATCACCTGTCCAATTTGGCATGTAGGAGGTGGGGCCTGATAATCTGCATTGCTAACAAGTTCCCAGGTGATGCCAGTTCTGCTGGTCAGGGAGCCACATTCTGAGCATCACTCCTTAGAGTATCCCTTCAAATAAGTCTATATGTATGTATATTATCAACTCAAACTGCTGAAACTATGCCTTAAGCCTTATGAATTATTTGGTTAAAACATTTATTTTCAGATGAGGAAAGTTAGAATCAGTGTAATTAAGGGACTTGAACAAAGCTGGTTGACTGGTTGTCTCAGGAAAACCTGAGTAATATATTTGGAGCTGGAGATAAATTGTGACCAGTTTTCTTTTTTAAATGTAGGATTTTTTAATAAATAAGTGTCTGGACTTTCCATTTAGGAAGGCAATCTTGAATTTTAGCAGAAAATGCCCAGGCCTTTGAAATCTGTCATCTTCTAACACCTGAATGACTGCTGTTCTGTTTGTTGGTGCACTTGTTTTTCCATTTGTGTCTTAGAGCACCTCTGTAAATATGCTAGTGTTAGCATAGCTAAACACTGTACTTAACATGTACCATCAAACATCCCCTTCCTCTTGATCTTTTGATCCATTGGCTTCTTTCCTTCTCCATTTAAGAAAAAAATTACTTATAATTTCTGCCTGGGTCACAGGACTTGTCCTTTCTTGCTGCTGTCACTTAATTGACAGTTTAAACTAGATTATATTTAAATATTACACATACTACTTACCATTAAGTTATAATTGCAGTGAAATTTAAGCTAGAATCAATATTAAGTGTTCACCCAAACCACTGCATTCAACATGATTGATTGCAATTGATTGATGTGAATTAAGAATGGCAGAGCATTTAAAAGCATTACAATGATCAGCTACATTTAATTTTCACAGCAATACCTTCATAGAATACTTCACATGTTAATGGGCCTAGAGTTCAGAATTCTATACTAGGTTCTAGAAATAGTAATCAGAGATTGAGGACAATATTGTTCTCTCCATTGCTTAAAATATCCAAATATAAGAAAACTAAGTTTCCTAATTTAATATGAATATTTCAGCTTTATTAACTGAATTACACAATTATTTACTGGGATCTACAAATTTCCCCCTAAAGTTGTCAGATGGTAATGTCTCATGAGAATATGCATAAGAAGAAGAAGGTAGTAGACACAGGGTATGTTAAAACTACCATATTTCAAACATTCAGGGGAAAAGTTCATGTTTTACTAAACGTGTCCATAAATAAAATGGAAAGACAATAGTTTATAGCCAGGCTTTCAAATTTGGGCTGCACTTAACTTGTCTAATAAGTAGAGGCCAAGGATGAGTGCAAGCATACTGTGCCTCAAGACTTGAAATTGGCATCCCAAAGTGATATACAGCTCTGTGTATATATGACACTGGGAATTACACTTGATCTTCCTTCCTCAAATACCAATAGAAAGATCACTTACTTGATTAGTATAGGTAAATTAAATAGATTTTTGTATTTATAGTGAGTTCAACAGCTTTCAAAGGAAAAAAAAACAAAGATAATCCAATTTCTACCTTAAAATGAAATTAGATTGGAGAATCAATACAGTGAGCATACAACCAAAATTTTCTCCTTGAGGTTTTTTTTTTAATTTCCAGAGCTGAAAAGAATTCTGGTTTCTTAACTAACTCTTGTTTTGGCTCTCATCGTATCAAAAATGGAAAATAGCCAGTTGTGGAGAAAATGTTGGTAGTTTTGCAAGGTACAGGAATGTAGTTTAAAAGTTAGCTATGTATAGAGTCAGCCCTTTTTTCTGCCAAAATGAATAAACCTCTCACTGAACCTCTGAAGTTCACCTTGAAGTTCATCGTGAAGTCAACAGAACATTTAAGCACAAAGGGAGTGCAGAGTAGAAGTAAACAGATTTCCACCAATTACAAGATACAGTGGAACATTATTAATTCTAACTCACTGAATTAAGACCTTGTAATGTCAGTATAACTGTCTAATCTTGGGGTGGGAGTTGGGGAGTGAGATATATTTGCTAGCTGAAAATATTGCCTGGACATTTAAAAAACGTTGATACAGCACATTTTCTGGCTTAGATTATTGAGGAAATCAAACTATTTTCAAACACTTAATATAAGATCAATATGCATTTGAGAAATGAGGTAGTCCTGTATCATTATTTTTTTAATCAATTTAAAACAGTCTAAGATGGTTTTCTATAGATGGTTTCATCAAAATTCTATACATTCAAAGCTTAAAAAAAGTTTAAAAGTTCTATAATTATCTAATTATCTGTTTTCACACACATTTTTCAAAAAATATTAAGTTTAATATTTAACTCAAAAGCATTTCTGAAAAATTATGTGTATTTTAAAGTAGTATGTTATTTTTCTTATTGGCTTATGTTATAAAAATTTTTAATTTATTTATATCTGACAAGAATATTGAAATTTGAAATGTATTTCATATATGGCAAGAAGTATTAAAGTGACTGATTCTATTATATTGCTCCTTTTGAACATCTATAGTTTTAGACTGTCGAATTTTAGGATAGAGTTATCTTATAGTAATTTGGTCCTGATAAAGGACTTTTGTTTATATGTTCTTACTTCTGCCTGATTAGATTTACCTCAGCACAAATCTTATAATATAAGAATGAGATCCTACATTAAAAATTAAATGTTACAGTATAAATCCACTTCTAAAGACAATGGGCTACTTATTAATTATAAAAATAAGTTCAGTGAAGAAAATATAAAGATGAGAAAAATTCTCCATAATCCATCCAAAAGAGAGAATTATTTTTAATATGAAAGTCAGTTATTTCTCTTAAAAGGATGTATACACTTCAGTAGACTCTGTGCTTAAAATGGCAGTTTTCAAATATGTATTATGAAATATGCACTTAATAAAATGTTGAGAAAACTTTAAAAAATAAAATAAAATTAGAACTGTACTTAATACAACACACCAGAAAACTTGTAAGAAAATTAAATACTGATACTTCAATTTAAAATTGAAAACTGCGAAAGGCAAATACATTTATACTTCACATTAGTTTTTGCCAATCACATTGGTATTTATCAGAAAGCAATCTGTAAAAAGATATAGTACCTGAATCACTTTCTCTTTCCCAGAGCTTCAAGAAATGGAAGACATTTAGATATAAATACAATGTAGAAGATAATATTGAAGGAGCAAAGAGCTATTGTGTTTGCAAAATAATAAAGCAGAGGACCCAGTGATTGAAGGGTATCCTCAACTTCATGTTCTTGGGCCATCCTAGTGCAGAAATGCTGAACCAAAGAAACAGGCCTTCAGAGGCCTGGAGGCTTGGAGTGCTGTGTGAAGCTGTGATGTGCTCCCACTCCAAGAGGCTGCTGGTGCCCAGCATTATCAGATCTCAGCAAAAGTTCACCATAGGGTGCCAAACATTAGGTGTTTCAAGTGTATTTTTTCCTAATATAAGTGCTAAATTAAGTTCTCAAAAATGGTGTCATTTGCAATTCTCACAGTATGCACATACACAGTTTATGAAAATTTGCTTTATTTAGTAATGTTAATTTGGTAAAAATATCTTAACATATTTAGGCTATTAATTATGACTAAAACCATGTTTCTATTTGGTGATAAAACATATATACATATGTTAAACCTAGTTTGGGTAACAATATGTATAGTAACTCATTCTTCTTTTACTAATTTACTATAAATAATATATTTTAGGAATTGTATGCTATCATCTGTTATACTTGCACTCTCCATGGCAAGCATAGAGATGTTGTGCTTTGCATATAATCATGATGAAACTTTTGTAGACCAGAATATTGACTATTTGTAAGTACACTAGCATTAAAATTTGTTTCATGATTACTATCATTAAAATAATTTCCCCTTCTTTACTAATGGGTCACAAATTACTCTTGTTCATAAGAAAAGAAAATTGCTTTCTGGGACAGATTAATATTTCCATGTCATTATGGCAGGATACCTAAAGGTTTCATATGAATAACAACATGATGTCCTTTCTTGAGCTTAAATAACATATACTTACAGTTTGTAATATGTTTAGGGATTTTTTTGTTTGTTTAGTAACAAAATTCCTTTTGCATTATTTGTTTTTTTGTTAGTTTAACTTATATTTATCATATAACATTTAAACCCTAAGAATTAGAGTTAAAAATTAGAGGTAAAAGTTGGGTGAGGAAAGGATGAGAACACATGTAATTGTCTAAATAAGATTAGGACACTAAACTCAGAAAATTTATCTTACAATATCAAATGAATTCATAGATGTAACTTCAGAACACCTGTCAGTAATCCTAACAAACTCATAATAAGAGGAAAATATGCCATAAGACTAATGATGGTTAAATGCTTTCAAAATGAAGGCAGGAATAGAAGCCAGAAATGACAGGTAGATTCTGAGAAAATTCTAGAATAGTTTATATGTTTATGAAAGTTTCACTAGCAGAACTTTAGAGTTGTGATTAGCAGAACTTTAGAGTTGTGATTTCAGAGGCAGAAAAAATATGAGAGATAGTCAAGATTCAATGGGATACCATTAAAATGAATATAGAATTGTTGCCTAAAGCTAAAGAAATGCAGACTCTGCTGAGAAATCAATGAAGTTTGCTAAATCTGAATAGGTGTGAAGATTTTCATCTAACCATATCAGATTACATTATAAAGAATATCTTATTATAAAGAATATCAGTTGAATAGTATGCAGACTTGGAGACCCTTGTCTATAAAGCAGTGTTGGTTAGAATGTCTTTCTATGGCTGGAGAAAACTTAAGAAGATGATTACTGCCCCTAGGTCCCTTGATCTGTCTCTAATCTTGGATAAACAATGTCAACTCTTTGAGATGATCAGATTTGACATTCAAAATTATCGTCCTAATAGCCTCAATTTGCTTGACATTCTAACATTTCTCCCAACATTTTCTTGATCCATTCATCTGTCAATGGACACTTAGGTAGTTTCCATACTTCAGCTACTGTGAATAATGCTATTATGAATATGGGAGTACAGATATCTCCTTGAGACAATGATTCATTTCCTTTGGATATATACCCAGAAGTGGAATTGCTGGATCAGATGGTAGTACTGTTTGTAACTTTTTGAGGAACCTCCTACTGTTTTTCATAGTGGCTGCACCAATTTAGATTTCCACCAATAGTGCACAAAGGTTCTCTTTTCCCCACATCCTCACCAGCATTTGTTATCTCTAGCCTTTTTTATAACAGACATCCTAACACGTGTAAAGAGATGTCTCATTGTGGTTTTAATTTCCATTCCCCGATGATTAATGATGTTGAGCACATTTTCATGTACCTGTCAGCCATTTGTATGTTTTCTTTGGTAAAATGTTTAAGATCTTTTGCCATTATTTAATTGGTCAATTTGGGTTTGTAGATTTTTTTTTGTTTTTATTGGGGGTTTTTTGTCTATTGAGTTGTATGAGTTTCTTGTATATTTTGGGTATTAACAACTTATTGGATATATGACTTGCAAATATTTTCTCCCATTCCATAGGTTGCCTTTTCATTTTGTTTATTTGTTTTTCTGTGCTGAAGTTTATTAGTTTGAGGTAGTTCAGTGGCTCAGTTTGTTCACAAGAGATGTTTTACAGAGTCATTTTTGGGTCCCATCATATTCAAACTTTTTATCAATGATTTGAGCAAAGACATAAACAACAATTTAAAAAAACGGCATAATGACACAATGTCAAGCTGCTTAGCTAATGCCACATGTGATAGAATCAAGATTAAAAATAACATATAGGGCTTCCCTGGTGGCGCAGTGGTTGAGATTCCGCCTGCCGAAGCAGGGGACACGGGTTCGTGCCCCGGTCTGGGAAGATCCCACATGCCGCGGAGCGGCTGGGCTTGTGAGCCATGGCCACTGAGCCTGCGCGTCCAGAGCCTGTGCTCCGCAACGGGAGAGGCCACGACAGTGAGAGGCCTGTTATATAGAAATGGTGGACATAAACCAAAGTAAAATATAAGAGTAAAAATAAAACCTTGAAATAGGTGCAGAGCAGTTAAAAACTGGCTCTTTAGAATATCATTAAAGAGCTTGGGATCTGAATTTTAAAAAATTAATACATGCTGAATATATCATGGAGTTCTGAACTAAATCTTGGAACAGGATAAAGATTTTAGTGGAAAATGGTGACATATGAATAAAGTCTGTAGTTTAGTTAATAGTGTTATATGAATGTTAATTTCTTAGTTTTGATAAATGTACCATAGTTATATAAGATGTCAGCATTGGAAAAAGTGTATGTGGGGCATATGAGAACTCTCTGCACTATAACTCTTCTGTAAATCTAAAATTTTTTCAATATAAAAAGTTAAGAAAATTAATATGTTTCAATAAAACACAATGGCATGTAAAACATTTAGGAGAATAGTTATTTTACAATACAGAAGTAAATTCTCCTTGGTAAAGGAGCAAGTAAATGGAGGAATTGATAAAGATAATTGAGTACTTCCTATGTACCAGGGCTTTACATGGATTATTACATTTTATTTTCATAATAACCATTATATTTGACATATCGCTCTCATCATTTTACAGATGACTTTAAGTCAATTGCTCGGAGCCAGTAAGTTGCAAATCTGGGATATAAACTAAGTTTGTATAACTATAAAGACCAAGATTTGTTCACAATGCCATAGTAGCCTCTAGTGTTACAATTTAACTGTCTTATTCACTAACCTTAAGTTTTATTTTCATTTTACTTTAATTTTAAGATGGATTTTAAAAAGTAGAGTGCATTAGGAGAATAATTATAATTATAAGGGGGTCAAGAAACAATGAGGTTTAGCCCAAAATGAAAAAAAAAGAAGAAAAGTAGATATATGAATACATGATAACTATAATCAATAAACAAGGATTTTGTTTCTTCAGAAGGGATCCATACAGATTTATGAGAAGGGTGCATATTTCATCTTAAGGGAAATTATGCTTTAGCATTAGGTTGTTTAATAATAAAATGAGTTGTCTTTTGAAATCTTGCTGGTGGTATTATTTAGGTTAAGGCAGGATGTCTTCTCCAGGAGAAGTCTATCATTTTAAGAAGAAATAATTCATGCAGAGACATAGTGGTGTGAAATGCACTGAATATTTAGGAAATAGAAAATTCTAATGGATAGCAAGATCACATATTCTGGTACCAATGGGAATTGCTCAGGGATTTTGCTGTCACACTGAAAGACTGAGGAGTACATTGGCATTCTACCTAAATCCTATTATTCTGACTTGGAGTGCCAGTATAGATGCACTAAGTAGTCACTGGAAGTAATTCTAGACAGTGACAAAATTTGGTGATAGTTTTGTAAAGTCAAAATTAAGGACTGCTATCAGCTAATTCCCTTGTAGAAGAAGGAAGGATGAAAACAATACAATTAAAATTAACTAACTTATTATATACTGATATTATGCTTAATATATTTTATATAATTTATAAATTCTATTTAAAAAGAATAAAAACCAAATCCTAAATTGGGGAAAACCACATCGATTTACTGAAACAATTCTACCTCACAATGCTATTTCAATTCTGTTTCACTTCTGGCACAAAGTCGTACTCATTGGTTGAACCAAAATGGGTACAAAGTACAAATATTTTCCTAGGAAATCCAGCAAAACCACAGGGAAACAACACTGTTTAGTTCTTTTAACACTGAGTTATTTTCAAAACTCATTCCTTTAGCTTAAGATTGATCTCTCATACCATAGAGGGATGCAACCCTCTAAGTCCTTATTGTAATTGCCCTTTTCATATAAATGAAGGCTCTGAAGGCACTTTTGATAAAGAAGTCTGGGGAAAAAGCTGATGCTGCTGGGAGGTGGAACTGGAGGATAAAATGGGAATTCAACAGGTGGGAAGGATGGACATGGACGGAAGAGGAGACCTAGGGAGACAATGTAAATTGCCTTAAATATTTGCCTTGATTATCCCTGTTTATTGTTTTTCAATTGTCTGTATGACATTCTACAAAATTACAATCATGTGGGTTTTTGATTTTTGTTTTTTGTTTATGTGGTACACAGGCTTCTCACTGTTGTGGCCTCTCCCATTGCGGAGCACAGGCTCCAGACGCACAGGCTCAGTGGCCATGGCTCATGGGCCCAGCCGCTCTGCGGCATGTGGGATCTTCCCAGACTGGGGCACGAACCCGTGTCCCGTGCATCGGCAGGCGGACTCTCAACCACTGCGCCACCAGGGAAGCCCACAATCATGTATTTTGAGTTTACATTATTCTCAAGGAAAATATGACTATTGTAGTTCCTAATTCTTCCCTAGGATGAATTGGATATGTGATTATAAGGATACCCATATAACACACACTGTTCCTAGAAAATTCCTTAAAATCTCTATCTTCATAGGTGAGAGATAGATTTAGATAGACAGATCAGTCTGGAGAGACCTAATACAATACCTCTACTAGAAAATGCATCATTGGTTTCCTTGTGCCCATTGCTTTGGCCAGCTGCATGCCTGTTATTGTTGCACAAATCTCCAGGGTACAGAGAACCTGAAATAAGTGCTGAGTGATCACAGAACACAATCTCTGGGCAAATGCACCCTTTTTAATTAAGTGACAACTACAGCCTTTGTTTTTGTCGTTTGTTCTTGGTTTTGTCCTTATAGAAATTTTTATTTCCATTCTGTATGATATAACCCTGTGTGTTTTTTGTTCTGATTCTTAATTTTCACCCCTAGGCACTGAAATCTGAAAAAAAACATTGTTTTAAACTTATCCCTAATATCAGTCTGCATAGAATTTAAACAATTTGTAATCTTGGACTTTATATCTTTTATTCAACAGAAAAAAGAACTCCTTCCAGAGTTTTTGATTCTCAAATATAGATAAATAAAAGGGCAAAAACAAATGCACCCTACTCTCGTCAAGGTATATAACGCATAAACACACAGTTTTAAGATGATACACATCTCAGTGTGTCTTATATAAATAGGAACTTTTAAAAATATGTCTTAAACAACAAATGCTGGTGAGGGTGTGGAGAAAAGGGAACCCTCTTGCACTGCTGGTGGGAATGTAAATTGATACAGCCACTATGGAAAACAGTATGGAGATTCCTTAAAAAACTAAAAATAGAACTACCATATGACCCAGCAATCCCACTACTGGGCATATACCCAGAGAAAACCATAATTCAAAAAGACACATGCACCCCAATGTTCATTGCAGCACTATTTACAATAGCCAGGTCATGGAAGCAACCTAAATGCCCATCGACAGATGAATGGATAAAGAAGATGTGGCACATATATACAATGGAATAGTACTCAGCCATGAAAAGGAATGAAACTGGGTCATTTGTAGAAACATGGATGGACCTAGAGAGTGTCATACAGTGAAGTAAGTCAGAAAGAGAAAAAAAATATTGTATGTTAATGCATATATGAGGAATCTAGAAAAATGGTACAGATGAACCTGTTTGCAAGGCAGAAATAGAGACACAGATGTAGAGAATAAACATATGGACAACAAGGGGATAAGAGGGGGTGGGGTGGTGGTGGGATTAAAAAAAAAGTATGTCTTACTTCCAATGTACTTATTTATATAAAAATAAATCAAGCATATAATAAAAATGTAAATTTCTACATAAAGCCTTAAAAGCATACATAAAGTCCCCCTCACCATCAAAACCATTTCCTCAGTACTATTCCCTGGAGATGTTCCCATTAGAAACTTTTAGTATATCATTCTAAGATTTGGCACTGAGATGTTAAGTAACTCACCCAAGGTCACACAGCTAGTAAGTGGCAGAACCAGGGTACAAGAACTGACATTCTTGACTCCAGAGTTTATGCTCTCACCTCCTCATTATAATGTCTTAGGGATTCTTCTGCATCAAAAATGTATATTTACGGGCCTCCCTGGTGGCGCAATGGTTGAGAGTCCGCCTGCCGATGCAGGGAACACGGGTTCATGCCCTGGTCCGGGAAGATCCCACATGCGGCTGGGCCCATGAGCCAGGGCCGTTGAGCCTTTGTGTCTGGCCATACCGCTGAGCCTTTGCGTCCGGAGCCTATGCTCCGCAACGGGAGAGGCCACAACAGTGAGAGGCCCGCGAACCGCAAAAGAAAAAAAAAGAAAAAAAGTATATTTACAACATTGTTTTGAAAGACCATATTGTTTCAGAGATATTTTTTAAATAAATGATCTTTTTCATAAGTTACTGAATGAGTATTCAGCATTGTTGCCAACATCCCTAGGACAGAGCTGTAGGAATAAGATACCAGCCTAGAAGTTTATCAAATTAGGCTCCTTAACTTAGTTAACTTGTTTTACTTAGTTAAAATCATTCTAACTTAGTTAAATCTAACTTTTAACTTGGTTAAATTGTTGAGGTAAGCTCTCTCCATACATTTTGTTAAAATAACTAAGCTGGATAAAGTTTGTAAAATAGTAGCAAGATCGGCCTTAAGCCTCTCAAGGTGTACACTTAGGATAGTAGGTCAGAGTGCCCATACTGTTGGCTGATGTCTTTTTCTCGTTGTTATAGTGGCTACTGCAGTCACCTTTCCCAGTCAGTACGAAAAGCCTATTTCATATCAATCCCCTTGGCAGACTCTTCTCTGTCTCCATTTGAGATCTTCAGACTAAAATCCTTGCTGGATAGTGAGAAACTGGATAACGCTATCTTGGACATCAGGATTTTTCTCTACTTGAAGACTTTAAAAAGACAATAGATGCTGTGCATGGCTATTTTTAAATATTCTATCAAACTCTTTCAAAAGGACGTCCCCAATTACATCTTTCAAATCTAAAGATACCTACCTTACCAATTATCTTTGTTCAGATAATAAGATAGAATTTATGGGTTTTTTTCATTGTAAAAATGAAAGTAAACCAAAAGTTACATTAAAATTTACTTATAGTCAGGACTTCCTTGGAAGTCCAGTGGTTAAGGTTCCGTGCTCCCAATACAGGGGACCTGGGTTTGATCCCTGGTCAGGTAACTAAGATCCCGCATGCCGTGGGGCACGGCCAAATAAAAAATAAGTACATAAATCAACTATACTTTAATAAAAAATAAAATAAATATTTAAAAATTTACTTACAGTAAAGAAAATAAGACTTTATGTAAAATATGATGGGTATAAGAATGCAGATTGATAAGGTTAACACAGTTCTCACAAAGCCAGATTCCCTCTCCTCTCCTCTCCTAGATGGAGATGTCTGTAAGCATCTTGCAAAGCTGCTGAGGAGAGAGAGCATGTTGCCAATTATCTCTTTCCATGCTTCATTTAGTTACTACCAGACTGAATAAAGGACTGAAAGTTATGCTTCACATTGCAGTTTAAATACAGTAATTGTACCTTATATTAAAACCCTTAATAAGTTGAATATTAAATGTACTACCCTTTTTCTGCATTCTCCAACATTTCCTTCCCTGAACATATATTACTTTTCTAATTAGAAACATACGCCACCTCATAAACTTTTAAAGTGTTTTTTTAAAGTTGTGTGTCCCGTGGTTAATAAAAAATTATTTTTAATTTTTTAATAAATTATTTATTTATTATTATTATTTTTTTTGCCAAGTAAACACTTGGAGAATCTTTAATAAGTGCAAACATATTTTGATTTTGGTATTAAATTTAGTATACATGCTCCATAAGTAGAGTTCAAAGCTAGAGAAAAATGATAATTTTGTTTTTATTTTTCAAATGTTCAGATAATAGAGGCTATTACTCTGGAAAAATTCTTCTATTTCTACTATAGCTGTGTATAAACTTGCCTGTTTATGGTAGATAAAAAGAGTAGTGAGAAAAAAAAGTAGTGCTTAAAAAATTTCTTACAAGTAAAGAGAATTCTTTATCCAGCTCTCATATGTGTTCTTGAACTTTCTAAATGCTGTACATTTCTGTGTGAAATTTAAGATAACATATAAAATAATATTAATGGTATATTTTCTCTTTCCAAAGACTTTATTTCTAAAAGGGGGATATAAGACTTTCAAAGAAATGACATTTTAACAAAAAGCTTGATCTTTCATGACATGCCATCTAACTCTCATAGTGGGTGTAATTTACCAAATTGGTTTGAAGGCATTTCAATAAGTACAGGAGCCATCGTCTGCGTTACTGATAGATTTATCCAAATACTTGATAGTCCATTAGGAGAATGATTCATCTGAAAGCAAACAGACCAATATCCACACAGTGCTCCAAACATACAACCAATCTGAGAAGCAACCAGTCAGCAATTATCTACTTAGGGTTTGCCGTTGACCACATAAGTAATTCCTCAGGTTGCCACTTCTAAAAAGATTATATTTGCTACTTAAAAAAATTGCTATTTTCTCTTGAATAGATGAATGTCACATATCCCGTAATTAGAAGGCAGCTAAAGAATATCCAATTCAGTGAAAAAGGGTATGGAGGGGTAGAGGAAGTGCTGTAATACAAACAGAAACATTTGAACTAATAAATCAAGGTTGCCTGAAAAGTCTTAGGCACTATTGTTAATATACCTTAAATTACAATGTTCTAAAATCTCTGTGCCTTGTTTTTTCCCTACTCTCTATCCTCTAATTTCCCTGATAATTTCACATAGGCACTCGAACCTTCATTTTTTAAATATCTTATAACAACTCCATGCTCAGCGTGTCCTACAAATATACTGAGGCATATTTGTGACTTATTTTGTTTTAAGTGCTGAAATATTAATTCAGACTCAATGGTGACTAAATCCTGAAGAAACAACGTAAATAAACTCAAATTCTATTGATATTTTTAGCTTTACAATTACAATTTTCAAAATAATTTATAATCACCTATTTTTTAATCTTAATGATCTAATTAGCCTCATTTGTTTAAATTAATAATCCTTAGCTCTGTATCTTGTAAAATTCATACTACAGATATTTACAGACTCAATTCCCATAATTCTTCCTCAAGTAATCACAAATGGCTAAACTATTTACTGTTGACAGAACCCTGGGCTGCTGTGTTACACAATTCTAGTGGATACATTCATATAAACTATGTGAACAATACCCCTGGAGTTTTGCAAGGCATAGTCATTCACATGAACTACAGTGGGAACATGCCTTCCAGAATTCTGCACTTCCGTATCATGGTTAGACCCATCACACCTTTTTACTTATCTGTTCCTTTGCTTCCATTATATGTTCTGTGCCAGTAACCCCACCACCAACCTCCAGACTACCTAAATGAGGTTAAACCCTCTTTATATTTCAAATGCCTAATATAAAGATTGCCATGTCTGTGAGCCCACCTAATGAAGCTGAAGTGCTCCCTTAGCCTTTTGTTCTCAAAAGACGTCAGTACTCCCTCTGTTGCCTCGTGTGTGTATGTGTGTGTGAACGTGTGTGTGTGTTTGTGCGTGTGTTTGCCTTTCCTCCTTGAGAATGAGATATTTAAGGCCAGGAACCGTGGCTTGCTAATCTTTGAATAAGTACGTCACAGTGCTTGCTTCATGGTTGGGCTAGAAATCATTTGCCAAATTGATTTCAATAAAATGAGAATTCTTATATAACTCAGGAAAGTACTTCAAAACAGCTATTAGTATTTAGGGTCAAAAAAATACCCCACCACTTACCTAAAATTTCATTCTTAAAAATAATTCTGACTTCAGAAACAAATACTGTTTCACATGTTTTATTGACGTCACTTCTTGCACAATACAAAATAAAGAATTACCAGACTCATAAACAGGTTCCCTGGAGCAATACCTTCCTATTTCCCTGCTTGATTATTCCTCCAATGGTCATAGGAATACTAAACTAAACCCACAAAACTTACATAATTCTATTTTCAGTAATCCTTTCAAAGCCTAAGCTTGCGCCTTATAATACAAATTAAAACCTGCACATTAGAAATTCAGAACATTATCTTGAAGACCAGAAAAGGTTATCTTCCATAAATGCAGACATGGATCCCTGTTTTAAACAACTCTCTGTGCTCAACTGTAAGGTATGTGGGTAGGAATTTCCTACTGTACACAGGAATTTCACCCAGTAAAGACAAACAGATCAGGTAACTGGCCATTTTTAAAATAAATCATACACCATATAAAGCTTAGTGTGACTCTAAGAAAAAATATGACAATGCAAATAACTAACTCATCTTTAATTATTAGATATCCCAGAAGATTTTAGAGGGTCATGTGGATACCCTTTAGGTAGCCAGCTCCTTAAAGCTGATACATGGAGAAACATATACAATAAAGAGAAAGCCAGTTCTGAGACTTAGTTAGATAATTTTGATTTAACAGGAATTTATTGAGAACATTATATTCCAGGTTCCATTATAGAACTGTGGTTAAAAGTAAAGAAAACAGACAAAATCTCTTCCTTCGTGGAGCTTACAGTATAGTAGGAAGAGAAATTAGCCCTGGAAAGGTAGGTTGGAGCTTGATTATAAGATGGACTTTATGTTACATGTAATTGTGTTTCTTCTAAGCCAACCACAGTCCCATCTTTTTAACAGATCTTGGCATTTTTCTTATTCTATGGGGCTGTCAACCAGGAATAGCTAAGGTGCTTATGCTTCCTGGCACGTCAACACAACATCTAACTATGCAGTCCCAACTGCAGCCTTAGTTTATGCCTCATCATATGACACATTGTGATGGATGTGCCAACAGACCCCGAAAGATTGTGAACACTCTGAAAGCCAGTTTCAACATTTAGAAGCTGATCTGGCAGAAGACCCTTCCCTAAAAACCCCTTCTAACATCTGAATATGCAGTTTTCTAAGCCTGTACATTTTCACACTATAAACACAAGCTTTCTGTCAAACACTGATGTTAAATAATCAGCATCCTTCCCCAGCCAACATTATTTGTATAGAACATGCCAGTGAATCTCCTAACACTGATTCCCAGCAAAACCATTTCCAAATAAAACAGGGGATATGAACCCTTAGAATTCACTAATTGTCTCATGTTGAATAAACACTAAAGAGGATGGAAGAAACAGGTCACCTTGGAATTCACATTTAAAGACAACATCATTAAGGTATGAAAGGCACTTGGGTTATAATTTCACTCAAAAAAAATCTAATAACTTTCTTAACAACAACCATTGTGAAATTGTTTCAGAGTCTCTTTCTGCATATGCAAAACCAAAGAGAAGAAATAATTTGTTTTTAAGAAAGCGTAAGCTAAATCGATTTAATTGTTTCAAGGACATTGAAAGATTCATTGATATAAGATACAACAAGCAAAAGTGACGACGAAGCACCAAAAAAAGACCTGGATACTGTTCCAGAAGTTTGTATGACTGCTTAAACTTGCTATGTCTCAGCATCTCTTGTCACCCACTTTTGGAACATAGTTAAGATTAGAGATATAATTATCTTGATGTGGCTAGAAATTTTTCTTCCTCTTTTTTGATTTTAGTCTTTTAGAGTAATACTGTCCATTAGAAATAAAATGCAAGCCATAAATACATTTTTATATAATCTGGTAGTCACAATAAAAAGTAACAGGTAAACTAATTTTAAAGTGTATTTTATTTAACCCAGTTTATCCAAAATATTATTATTTCAATAAATGTTCATTATAAAAATATTCATTAATGATGTATTTTTTGATACTGCCTTTTCAAATCCCGGTGTCAAATTTATACTAACAACACACCTAACGTCGGACTAGCCACATTTTAAGTGCTCAATAACCACATATGATTACCATAATGAACAGCATAGTCTTATGGGGTGACACTATATCTGTCTCACTGTTTGGTAGTATGTACTGGACAAGTGTGTATATATCAGGGCCTAAAAATAGTATATTATTATGATGAGAGATGTTTGTAAACTAATGTATAATTTAGAAGTATGTCATGTGGTAGTTTATCACATCATCCCACAATGTTTGAAAGTATTGATTCACATTCTAAGAGTAATCAATTGACTCCCCTACTTACTGGTTAAGGAAGCCTAATATTCATTAACACTAAGAGTTGTTTAGGAAAAAAAGACATTTTAAAACATCAGTACTCCTCAATTTCCTTTTCTCTTTTATGTCACTTAAAAACAGCTGAGGCAACATATGTCAGAGATTTAGAATGTCAATCGTCATTAAGAACTAAAACTGAAGTAAAAAAACAAAGGACTAGTCAACGTCTTCAGAATTATTGTTGCCTAAAGGCAGATGCATCTAGTTTTGGGACCCCACCACCCTGCTAAAATTCAAGATTTATCTTTTCCGAAAACTTTCCTCTGGAAAAATTCTCTTTGCTTTCTTTTACATTCAATCCAAAGGCTCAGCCTCATCACCCTGTGGCGCTAAATGATTAATCCTAAGTGGCTTTCCTGGCTTTTGCTCATACTTGCTCATGCTAGAGTTTTCGTTTCCTGCAAATTCTCCTTTAAAAGGTTTTTCCCAAGTCACAGAGTATGTCTTATAGGTGCTCAGAAATGGCATGCAGCCTTTGTCATGCTCTTCCACAAGTCCAGCTTCCCTCTTGGGTGTCTTATGTTTCTCAATAGACTGTTTGAAGGTGACTTGCCCCTTCTGTGAGCCTATCTATAAGCTATACTTAGCAGTTTAATTTAGAAGCATATTTAGCAGTATAATTGCTATATCCTGCAGCTGTCAACTAGGCAAAGAAAGTCCTCTGCCATGGGCTGTCCTGGTAACTTATGTTGCCAAAACTACTTCCTAACAATTTAGAGAAAAATCCTCTCCCTGGTGCTGTTACCCTTTTAACTGGGCCCTAAGGTGATGTTGAATATGCCTTTTGTCTAAAACAGTTCCTATCAAAATGGCCACTTTAACTTTTGCTCACAGCTTCTCTATACTGGGTCAGATCAGGTTCCCGGGGCTAAACCAGTTTTCACAGACTATACTGTCTTCTGTTTCCCCAAAACCCCAGCCTTCATCCTGCGATGTGCTGCTTGCTATATCAGTGCCAACAAGGGGGCCAAATTTAGAGTAGGCACTTAATATTTTGAACAAAAATTCTTTTATTTTTTGTAATTCCATTTTCACAGTCTCTATATAATACAATATTTATTTAGAATTTAAGAATTATTTAAAGTATTTAAAATATTATTTACATATGTAGTTGTGAAGATTTGTTTTTGTAAATAGAAACAACTTTATTATTTACTGCCTATAGAAGTAATAATTTATTGTAAAAAATAAATCAAGCTATAAAGATTTCTATACAATTTCTTAAACCCGAAGAATAACATTTTCTACAGTGGTTTGTTTCAAATCCTTTAAAAATTCTTTGTGCATTCTCCTCACTAAGATCATATGATATATGTTGTATTGCATACTTTTTCATTTATTTATATATAGCGGATATAATACCTACCTGACATTTTTATTAGATGCATAATATTCCATTGCACGTACATTCCATGAATAATTAACCATATCTTATTGGTGAATAATTTATTTCAAATTGTTTTTCATTAAAATCTAAGTGTAAGATACATTCTGTATATGAGTTGGAGTTTGTTGCCAATTTTTCTTGAGAATTCCTTCAATGTGAAACCTTTGTGTCAGAAGCTATCATACTGAATTTATTTACTCATCCCTTTAAAATATGTCATTTAACAAAATATTAAAATAATACTTAGATTTTATCTTTCAAAATGACAAGTTTAGAACAAGTTTTTCCTTATTTATGTCTTGAAAAAAATAAGAAAATCTTAAAAATAACTATAAAAAGAAGAGTAGGGGTACCCTCAATAAATTTTAAAAAAATCAAAAGCATTTGAGTAATATTATATATATCATACTTAAAAAAAATTATACTATAGGTTGTTTATCTCTTGATATGAACACATATAGATCTACCTAATTCTTTCCAATGATTCCATAGTATTCCATTCCATACATCTAACATAACTTATATCCTAATAATTGACTTTGAAAAATGTTTCCAGTTAATATTCTATTAAATACCATAATAAATATCATAATGTATATATCTTTATTGCTTTGGATGAATGTAACTATAGACTGTAGATTTAGCAATACAATTGCTGTATAAAAGAGATCATGCTTTTTGCAAAAGTGTCTAAAAAACTTACGTACTTTCTCCAAACATATAAGGCTGTCTATTTCTCTACACCTGGAATTTGAGAAATTATCCAAATTTTTTATTTTGACAAATAAGTAGTGGCAAATCATATCCCATTCTCACTGTGTTTAACATTTCTGAATACAGAACTACTATATTTTATATTTCTCATTCCCTAGTTTTTAAATATAGTTTTGCTACATATTATATATGCTAATATTTATAGTATTTAAAAATTTAAATTATTGAAATTCAAATAATGATGCCATGTTAAACTAATTCTTCTGTGATTTGCTTTATTTGCTCAATATTTTGTTGGTGAAATGCAAACATATGATACATGTGGTAGTTCAGAACATGAACTGCACTGTCTCATTCTCATGAATTCCCTGTCTCATTCTCTCCCATTGTTGCATATACTACATTTGCTTTAATCCATCCTCTTGTTGTTTTACATTTGGGTTGTTCCTAGCTGTGTTGCTATTAGAAATAATGTTGATATCAACATTCTTCTGTCTCCTGGTGCAAGTGTGTAAGTATTTATCAAACAAATATATACGTAGGAAGAAAATAGTTGCACCTTAATACAAGCACAGTTTTTAAATGTATCTATAACTCCAAATTGTTTTACAAATGGTTGAAAGACATTCTAATTGGTTGTAAGCAATGGCCATGACTATTTTCAGACTTTTCAGGTTTTTTTCCAATTAAGTGATTGAACTGGTTTCTCACTATGGTTTTAATTTGCTTTTCTTTAATTTCTGAACAGGTTGACCTTTTGTTTTATTTGTATTAGCTACCCATATTCTTGCTTCTAGGAAATGTCTCTTTTTATATTTTGTTCAATTGTTTTGCATTTTAATTGATTTTTAAATGTTGTACACGCTCTATATTAGTTTACTGCTAATTATATGTGACAGCCTCTCCCATTAAGTTACTTACTTTTACTCTTTTATTTCTATTTGTGAAAAAAATTAATATAATCAGTATTATTAATGTTTCCCTTTTTGTTCTTTATTTTATTTAAAACCATTATAGTATATCACAAAGAATTATTTACTTCGCATGGAGTATGTTATGTAATAGACATCCTATTTCATTGTTCCATATAGGTAAGCACAGCCCCAGTACCATTATTGAATAGATTACCTTTCCCCATTGATCTCACTGCTGTCATATATTGGGTCTCCTTATGTTTGCATTGATTTGCTGATAAATTTATGTTAAATTCTATTCTTTTGTTTTTTTCTATTTGTTATCCTTGCCAATACCCACCCTGGAATTTCTATTACATTACATTTGCTACATGGTAATCTGGTATTGGTACCATCATATGCTTATTAATTTAGTTTTATTATGATTTTTATATCTTTTAGGGGAACCTCATCCTAATCTTTTGCTTCAAAAATGTTTTGGCTCTTTCATGGCTTTGCTATCAAAGCCATAAAATTATTTTAAATTTTGATTACAATTTAATTGAGGAGATATGGGGGTATATGTATATGTATAACTGATTCATTTTGTTATAAAGCAGAAACTAACACACCATTGTAAAGTAATTATACTCCAATAAAGATGTTAATAAATAAATAAATACTAAGAAACAAACAAAAAAAGAATTTAATTGAAACTATCAAATTATGAATCAAGGAAAAAAATGAACATCTTACTGATGCATCATATTCCCATGAACATGGATATATGCCTTCATCTCTTTTAGCTCTTTTGTAATTTTACTCATAAATGTGTCACATGTTATTTGTAAGATTAGAATTTTTTAAATTTCTATTTTATATCTTCTGTGATTATTAAATTATATAGAAAAGTATTTTAATTTCTAAGATTATTGAAGGCATTAGTTACATCTTAATTTAACTAAAATTTAATTTTTCAAATTAAATACAACTGTTTTCTGTATGTGATCCTGCATGTTTTCAGTAGTTTAATTGATAACATTTGGGTTATTTTTTCTAAACCTTTGTTCTCTGATATTTTAATAAATATAAGTAAAAAGAATTAACAATCAATTATTGAGAATTTCCTATATTTTGAACAATGAATTCATTACTCAATTTATTTTGGATAAAGGCATCTAAGATAAAAATAATTATTTATTTATTATAAATTTATTTTATTTATTTTTATTTTTGGGTGTGTTGGGTCTTCGTTTCTGTGCGAGGGCTTTCTCTAGTTGCGGTGAGCAGAGGCTACTCTTCATCGTGGTTTATTTTTTAAATGGAATGAGAGAATGGAGCAGAGGCAAGATAAGTTAAAGAAATAGTAAAGGATCAAACTCACAGAATATAGTATAACCAGAATATTAAATCCAGATCAGTTTGACTCCAGAATCTTTGCCCTCACCATCTCCTGTAGTCAACATGGGAGCAAAATCACAACATATAATCCCAAAATTCTCTGTTGTACAAGTAATATTGCCCCAAATAAATTTGAAGCTCCTTTAATTTTATAAATTCAGTATTAGATTTGATGAATCCTGTGAAGTAAGAAATGCTTATAATTATGAACACATTCTATTTTCTTGTCTGATTTCAGGAAAAATTTGGTAATGTACATAGAATATTTCTATGTGAACTTCTGTGTTGTGATATACAATGAAAGATACTTGTTTGTAGAATGTTTTTGTCAAGTATTAAAATTAAGGCTTTGGAGCCTCAATACTTTAGTGCATTTAAAGACTTCTGTGGTCTTTCTTTTTTAATATAATGGGAAATTCAAATGAGAATAAATATCTTAATGCAATAATGAAGAAAGAAATGATTTTTAATTAATTAATATGAGAAAAAACCTAAGACAAAATCTCTATTAGCTTTAATTTAATCTCATTGATGAAGTTTAAATACACTTAAAATTCTTTCTTCCCCATTTAGTAGCAACTTATACATGTCAAATGTGACATTCAATATACAAGATATACCACAGAGACAAATCAATGGTGTTGCCATAAAGTTTGCTGTAGAAGTTCTTGGTTTTAGCTAATGTGATTTGTCATCTGTAACACTAAAGTTACTTTTCTTTGCTAGAGCCAATGGTCAGACATTAAAAATTACTTAAAAGATAAATGGCTTGTCAAATTTCTCGTTAGGTAAATCCCAGAGGATACAATTTATTCACTGAAGTAAGTGTTTGACAGTAAAAAAAAAATCAAGAAATCCCACAAATTTCTTCATAAGCTCACAAAAATCAAAATGCTAAACAATAGCATCTCTCACAACAATAGCGAGTGATCTCTTTCCTATCACTTAATAGACTGTAAAGGGGGTGTTTTATTCCACTGACACCAGAAAGCTCTTAAATGAAACGACTCTATGTGTTGTAATAATTTCTTGGCACAGGGAAGTAGTTCCTTGCCATCTGTACAGCTAACCAATACTGTATAAATCAGGCACCACAAATTCAAATGCCTGTGGGTCCTGGTCTACAACATAAATGAGGAGGCATCCAGGTGTGAGACAAAGGAAGCAACTGACCCTACTGCACACTTCAGAGTGCCCTTTTTAAAGGGGACTGCCACTGTTCAGCCCAAGCAGATGGTTATACAGAAATGTGGGTCCAGTGTTAGATCTTGTCAATCTTCAAGGAAAGTTGCTAACCTGAACTCTTTCATAAAATATCCAATTTTGAAAATGTTCTGCTGAGCAAATATAATATCTCCATAGGTTGCATAATGCTTAGTGTGGCCTATGGATATATTATATTTCAAATATAAACTCTTTACATGAGAACAGAGGATTGAAGAGAAAAAAGAGAATATAAACAGAAGAGAGAGGAAAGTAATTTTGGATAGAAGGTAGAGGAGTTAGCCCAGTGACTAAATATTTATAGTGTAAAGTGACAAGGAAAAGCAGGAATGGAATTTTTGTTGGAAGACCTAAGGATAAAATGAAATTCTTGAAATTATTTTTTGGTGAATTTCAGGGTCTAACACTCCTGGCTTCTGCCACTTACTTACTTACTGGGCTTTTTCTTGGGCATATTAAGTCAACCCTCTGAGTCTCACTTTCCTTATTCATAAAATGGGAATAATTACTACAACTTCATGGGATTTATGAGATTATTAAAATGAAATGTTATTAATAATATCTAAAAGTAACAACACACATATCTGTTACGGAAGATAGAATCTATGGTTGTCAATTTATCTTTCTCTTCCTTTTCTTGTTTGCCATTATTTGGAGTAAGGCTAGGATTATGGAAGGTGGTTTGCAAAAGGAAATACGAGGCAACAATTTGGGTTGTACTCAAAAGGAATAAGAGTTCAGAGGTAGCAAGATAATATCTGTATCTAATCATACTATTATTTTTTCCTCAACAACAATTCAAATAAAGAAAGAAGAAATAGACACTCCAATGATAAGCACAGTGGTAACTATCTGGGCAACAGCAGTGAAGACAGAAAATAGGAAACCTGAGTGTGGATTTTGCCTATTTCAGAAACTCATTTCAAGCTTATAGTACTATTTTCACTAGCAATAAATAAAACACATTTTAATTTAGAGTATTTATTTTATCTAGGTCCTACTTTTTAATAATACATGAAGGGAAAACTGGACCAGGCAACATCTGAACACACACTGAGTTTGGCTATAGGATGGGAAGCCTGCATTTAGGGAACGCAAATCTTTTATACTGGGCAGTAAGTAACCTTCCTGACCTTTGTCCTAAAGGAAGGCATTATCTATATTATACTGGATGGTACCTTTGACCAGAGGGAAAAACTATCTCTACCTTCCAAAGCTGTTTGCTATAAAAACATGCTTGAAAATATGGTTAAAACAAAGGCAGTCCATGCCTCACAAGATGTGTGGAAACATGACAGACAGAATCTGCACAAGTCATACATGAACTGTGGAGAATGTCCTCCAATACTCTCTAGTAAATTAGTCAATTAACCAAGATAAATGTACCCAACTTTCAATATTTGTAGTCTTCTGAATTTCTCAATAATCGTTTTTCTCTCTCCACAATGGAAAATGATGTAGGTTTTATGGATATATACCTATTTAATAACATTTCTCTAGTCCTTACCTTGTGGACTCCATGCATAGCATTGAGGATTAAACCTTAAGCAAGCAAGGTCACTAAGCAAGGTCACTGGCCCACAGGGCCTCGACCTACAGGGCCTCTCAATCAAGAAAAAGAGCTACCATAAACGTCAGTCATCAGTTTTATTATAACATAAGTACATACAAAGATCAAGCAGGAGACAAGAAGAAGTTCTTGGTTTGGCCCAAAAGGTGTCTATCTAAGTGCACATTTTTCCAGGAACACAGACTCTGAATTTCTCAGAGGAGGTTAACTTTAAACTGTATTTTGACAGATAAGTACGTTTTTAGTAAGTAGAGATAGAAGGAGAGGTGGGAGAAGGTGCAGGCGATGGAAGTAGGCAAGGCACGCAATGAGAAAAATCATGGTATACTCAGCGGTTTGCAAGTATTTGTTATTTCTTGAACATGGAGTACATACGAGAGGTTAGAAAATGATTCTGGAAAAATGAGCAGGGTAGATTATGAATGACCCATCTTATTCTAAGGATTTGAGCTTTGCCATAAGATAGTAGGAACCAATAAGGATTTTAAGAAAGTATACTAATTTTATATTATACTAATGTGTTCTTGTTCCAGAGAGAGTAATACTGATTCCTTATTAATAAAAACTACATGCAAGTTTTCTTATTCTAGATCTTGAGATCTAGTCTAGGAAAATTACAATGAATTCTGATGACAAAGGAGGATTTTGAGAATTTTGATTGCAGTTGTCTC
The DNA here is from genome assembly GCF_003031525.2 of Neophocaena asiaeorientalis asiaeorientalis. Classification (NCBI taxonomy): domain Eukaryota; kingdom Metazoa; phylum Chordata; class Mammalia; order Artiodactyla; family Phocoenidae; genus Neophocaena; species Neophocaena asiaeorientalis. Next base: position 899,719 of record NW_020173940.1, on the reverse strand, counting down.
CAAAAGCTGATCCATTCACACATGGACAGAAAAAGTACAATACTTGAGATTCCTTATGCAACAGCAGTAGCACTGGCTTGGTATGGGAGTAGGAGTGGTAGACCAAATGTGGTTAAAGAGAGTCTATAGTCCATTTCTCATCCCTGTAGGGCTCACTGAGTGTGTTTCTGTCTCCTGGGAAGTTGGGAGTGACCTGGGAAGTTGGGAAAGGGCAATTTAATGGCATCAGGAGTGGTTTAGAGGCTACTTTGCCCATGCACATCAAGTGTAGGTGGACATTCAGGGTCTGAGGTTCCTCTAGACAAAACCAAACAAACAACCAAAAAAAAAAAAAAAGAAAACAAAACACACAACTCATCTTTAAAGCATACCCTTAGAAAAATACTAGTGAATATTTTTGAGCACATACAATGTTCCAGACACTGGTATGAGTTTCATATGTAGTAAATGTAATTATCAAAATAACCCAAAGAAGTAGGTATGGTTTTTTACTCCTTCGTTACAAATGAGGACACTGAGACACAGACAATAAGTAACTTCTTCAGAGTCATAAAGGGAAAAGTCAAGATTCACAAAAAGCCAGTCTGCCTCCAGAAGCCATACTCTTAAAAGCCGTTACATACTTATATAGAAGACAAATTACACGTTGGGATTTCAAACACAGACTTGATAGCTATATTATAGTCAAGTTGATCAGCCATTTTATTTCTAAGGACTACAGTTGTTAACTTCTCTAAGACAAAGTGTAAGAAAAAAAAACCCTCTATTTGAAACTAGGTTTTTCTTGGGGATGGTACAGAGACCCAGTACCAAGATGAGTAGGGACATGGTGAGCTGTTTGGAAGGTTTGGTTGGATGAGAAATATTAGACACAAGTAGATTGGATAGAGTCAACTGAGTAAAAATTAATCTGCGTTTAAGCAAGTTGGTAATAAAAACATGAAAAGATTATAATTGGCTTGGGAGGGGTAAAACTAGAAGACAATAATCCATTAAGTAATGAAGTTATAAAGGGAGTAGGTAGATCCTACAATGACTAGAGAAATTAAGTTTTTACTTTAGGTGAGTTTACTCAAAAATAAGAACAGTCTTTAGGGAGAAAGTTTTAGGTTTACTGACTTCTGTTGCCCATTGGAGATCCAGGCTGAGATGTCCAGTAGGTAATTTTAAAATATGTGTGGAATTCAGGAGGCAAGTCTAGGATAGATCTGGAATGGTTAGCCACAAACTTATCTTGAGTGTTAGGAGCCATATAAATGTAAAGATTATATAGCAAGAAGAGTGAATTGGATTGTGAAGCAACATAGTTCTAAGGAGCCCTCGGAAATATCAAGGGGTCAGAGAAAGATGGAGAATGAATATTCATAGAGAAAAGAACTGAAGAGAGAAATAGAGACAGGGGGAGTTTTAAAAGGAGAGTAGTTTTTTATTTTTAGCTGTCCGTGGGCCTCTCACCGCTGTGGCCTCTCCCGTTGTGGAGCACAGGCTCCGGACGCGCAGGTTCAGCGGCCATGGCTCACAAGCCCAGCCGCTCCGCGGCATGTGGGATCCTCCCACACCGGGGCACGAATCCGTGTCCCCTGCATCGGCAGGCAGACTCTCAACCACTGCGCCACCAGGGAAGCCCCTAAAAGGAGAGATATTTTAAGCAAAGTTTGATCAGATAAGCAGCAGTATTTTTCTACAAATTGTGTCAAATGAAAGATTGTTGGTGATCTTACCAAGTGTCATTTTAAAGGAGTAATAGGAGATGCACTCAGTTTATGTAAATATGACTTAAGAAAATAAAAAGAAATTAAATTACTGTTTCAAGAAATAAAGCTATAAACTGAAAGAGTGATAGAGATGTAGACAATCTCTAGTGGGACAGAAGTCAGAGAGGAGTTTTTGTTAGCTTTATAGATGAAAAAATTTTAGAGAGAGATAGAGGAACTAGTATAAACTGTAGTTTGAAGTTAGGTAATAGGTGATAATATGTGAAGTACAAAGAAGTCTGAGGTTAAAGCTGGAACTCTAATACTTCGTTTTTTAAAGGCTATTTACAAATTATTATCCTTAAAGATGGGGAAATAGAGATACAGGACAAAAAACTCTAAAGTACATACCAAAAAAGTCAGAGAGGAAAATGCAAACCAGATATGAATTAAGCCATCAAGCTTTTCTGTTTCACTGTACAATGGAGCTTCAATAAAAAGGATTGTGGTAATCAAAATTTCTATGCTGCTGTATTTACACACACACAAATCCCACTGCCAGTATAAAAGCTCGTATTAGTGATGACTATTTTATTCAAGCCGTACTTAAAGAGAAATCAATTGTATTTCTCCTTTTTCTTTTTCAATGAAAATATATTCCTTCAAATTCATTCCTTTCATATTTAAATAATTTATGTGAGTTTGCATCTGTGGACTCAAAAAATGTAGGTTTTAAAATGATCAGTATGTATTTTAGTTTATTTCAAAGTAGATTTTTTTTAAACATCTTTATTGGAGTATAATTGCCTTACAATGGTGTGTTAGTTTCTGCTTTATAACAAAGTGAATCAGTTCTCCATATATGTATATCCCCATATCTCTTCCCTCTTGCATCTCCCTCCCTCCCACCCTCCCTATCCCACCCCTCTAGGTGGTCACAAAGCACCGAGCTGATCTCCCTGTGCTATGCGGCTCCTTCCCACTAGCTATCTATTTTACATTTGGTAGTGCATATATGTCCATGCCACTCTCTCATCAAAGTAGAGAGATTTTTATTGTATTACAGTCATGCATCCAACAACAAAAAAAGTAGCTGTGTATCATACTACACTGGTGGATGTAGAGGACATGAGAGTATAATACAGCATCCTCTCCTGAAAAGGTTTGCAAACTACTTTGAAAAAAAAATTACACTCGGGCTTCCCTGGTGGCGCAGTGGTTGAGAGTCCACCTGCCGATGCACGGGACACGGGTTCGTGCCCTGGTCCGGGAAGATCCTACATGCCGCGGAGCGGCTGGGCCCGTGAGCCATGGCCGCTGAGCCTGCGCGTCCGGAGCCTGTGCTCTGCAACGGGAGAGGCCACAACAGTGAGAGGCCCGCGTACTGCAAAAAAAAAAAAAAAAAATTACACTCAGCATTTGTAGGACATTCTTTTCATCCCATTTTGCTTGCAAACAAGTTTATCTGGGTGACTTATTCAACGCCAAGTGTAAGTACGGCTGATGGATTTGCATTGATTTATTTAATGTACCTTTCCTTGTGATCAGATGCAGGTATGTTCAAGAAGCCTAGCAGAGATGAAAAATCTATCTGTAGCCATGGAACAAAGTGAGGGAAACCCACATCCATGACTTTGACCTTATTATCATGGTGTTTCAAAAAACTCCACTAACTAGTCATGGAGGAGATGTTGATAAATATGTACATATATAACAACAAAGTACTTAATACAACATGTGTAACACACACACTCAGATTTCCTGTGAATCAGTTTACATTTCCTAAAATACATGAATCTATTCATGTTTTCAGAATTGGTAAGAAGAGATTTTGAAAGCACCATTCTTAACTTTCTACCTAATTAATTACAAACCCAATGCAATAAAAGTAGTAGAGATTTAAAATACAATAATCTATGTTCTTTGTTTAGATAAAATTTTATCTCTATTATAAAATACAGACACCAGATTTCTAGTGAATTATTTAGATCAACTGATCAATACCATGGTCAGAGTTTCAGATTCTGCCAACCCAGAACACCAGAATAATAAAGCACTGTTAAGAAGCAGAATGAATTGCTTCCCCTTTAGGCTCATACATCACTTGGTTCGTATGTATGCTAGTAAGATTTCCATGTTGTGTTACAGTTTATCTGCTTACTTTTCACTTCATCAAGGTGTGAGTCCCTAAAGAGCAGTATCAGTATCATATCTTTGTCATCTTGATATTTCTGTTATTAAGCAATGTTCCTACACATAGTGCACTTTCAATTAAAGTTTATTGTGTATTAAGTGTTTATATTTCTCTCTATTCTAATTATCCTTATCTTCAATGAGTGCATATAGGTATTATAATGCACTTTTTATTTACAGAGATTATGATAAAAGCATATATACTCATATTAAGAATATATTGATGATTCAAGTTTCAGTTATACTAATCTCATCTGATTTAGAAGCTAATAATTCTTTTTAGAGGTTGCTCCAGTCTATTGGGTTTTCTATGTTGAGAGATCCAAGAACAGGTATTTTGTTCAATTGGTATGCCGGATCTGATATAGTTGTTTATTGTTGATTGCTGTTACAGAATATAGCAAATTGGTAATTGAATGTTAATCGAGTTTTCTATTTTTCCTCCAACTGAAGGATTAAGATGTCTTACTAAGCTTTCAATGTTAAAATTTCTCCAATTGTCATTTTTGTTTCCTTTTGGGTTTTTTTTTTTTTTTTTGGTGTTTTGGGCTGAAAATGATAAAGTGACATTGATCAAACACAGAAATACATAAATATTGAAATTCATCTAACCGATTAGGGTAGGGAAAATTATGATTTGTCTTACTCTAGTGATTAGAGACACTGAAAAGAGAACAAAGGTTATTTAATTTGATTTTGGTTAGGATATTGGAACTTTCTCCTAAAGACCATAAAATCAACTATCATAATAAGATCCTCATGTTGCCCTAAAACAAGTCAGACTAATTCTATATGCCACAAAAGGCAAAAGATGTCTTAGATTTATTTTAATTATTTTATGCACATAAGATGCCTATACTTTCAGCACACAGGAGACTAATAATGAGTTGTGAAACTGAAGACAGATTTATAAAAATAAATCAGAGCAATTATTTGCATCTCCATGAAATCCCAGGGTTGCCTTGTCTTACAGGGTCCCTGTAATGAACAAAGGAATTAAAGTAATTCTCTAAATAAGCACACTTGTCAAAGTCAGTTTACTCCACCCCCAGTCCAATTATCTAGGTTTGGCTTTGGAGAGTTGACCATTAGCTAATTAAACCGCCTTTGAAAGATCAACAGGAAAACAGCTTCCACTATATTTAGTCACCTCTTTTTCAGCAACAGGGATGCTTTATGACTTAATTCTCAACATCATTAGCCTAATGAAACATCAGAGGAAATCCCTAAAAAATTCTCCACTCAAAGTTCATTACTATAGACCTTTTTCTCCACCTGTGAAGTAAGGATAGCAATCATTTGTTCAGGTCCACAAAATGAACTTGGGGCCAAAAAGAGAGGCCCTGTCCTGTAAGGCCTTCCTTGCAGGAGGGGAGTTGTCCTATTTATAGTCCAATTTTGATCTGTGAGATGGGAAATAATAGAACAGTGCTCACATTTCCTCAGTTTAGAAATCAGTGAGAAGGGGGAACCAGAACTGTTGTTTTTTATTTCCTTCAACCTAGATAATGATAGTGCACTAATCATGATTTGAGTCTTCTGCCTGTATCAAAGACAAGTGGCTAGGAATCTGATTCTTTTTTTTTTTTTTTTTTGCAGTACGCAGGCCTCTCACTGTTGTGGCCTCTCCCGTTGCGGAGCACAGGCTCCGGACGCACAGGCTCAGCGGCCATGGCTCACGGGCCTAGCCGCTCCGCGGCATGTGGGATCTTCCCGAACCGGGGCACGAACCCGTGTCCCCTGCATCGGCAGGCGGACGCTCAACCACTGCGCCACCAGGGAAGCCTAGGAATCTGATTCTTAACATTATAATCCTTTACTTTTGGTTGCTTTACTTCTGTTTGTTTTCAGGTATTCTAATCATCATAATTATTATCATAGTCATCTGTCCAAAATGTAGTATTTATTGAGTACTTATTATGTGCCAAACTATGCTAAATAATTCAAATGTACAATCTGACTCAGTGCTTAATTTACCATTGTTTTATCTATTTTAAGCCTGAAAAAATTGAGGCATTTGGAGAATAAGTCATGGATCTGGAAAACAGCAGAATACTGTCTTGGACTCAGACCTATCCAAGATCCTGCTGTTGACCTCCTCACTATAAAATAGTGTAAATGGCTAGGCTGTATAATATGAGGAGAAAGGAAATTGTGGTTAAATAGCTAGAAGTACAATGTCTGCATACATAAGAATTCATCAGTAAGGAAAGGCACAGTGACCAAAATCCATTCTGTTTGTCTTTGTTTTAGCCTGTTTAATGCTGCTATGTGTCTGTCACTTTTGGCCAATTCTAATGAGAAGTTAAAATGATCTGCAATGATAAGAAGTCACTTGTTAACACAGATTTCTTTTAACTACAGAAAATAGAACTCTAATCCTTTACACTATTATAATGTGCATCCATATGTTATTCTAAAGAGATTTAAAGGATAAAAACTGACCTGCTAGGGAAAAGTATATAAAGATTGCCAAACAGGACACACGTGCCTTGACTCTAGAAGAGAGCATTTCCTAAGATATGTTTCTACTTTTTAGCTAAGTGCTAAATATTCTTTGTATATTCCTCCCAAAGAGGGAGATTTAAGGCAATAATTAATGCCTATTTTAGATCTCATAGTGTGGTCTATAGCTCCCAGGTGGTGGCTAGAAACTGCAAAATTTATTTCTGCACACCAAGAATGCACTGAAAATACACTGATGACTACAAATTTGTTTAGGAGGTAAAATGCAGCTAGTTGTTTAGACTACAGTAGGGATGAGGAGTGAAGGAGCATCTGGATGGTCCTCTCAGTGGAAAAGTTGTGTTCTTTCTAGAGTGGAGCCGAGGTGATTGTCAAAAATAAGCAAGAAACCACTGGAAATTATTAAATCAACAGAGAAAGCACTATGCAAGCCACTATTCATGTAGAATTTGTTCATTTGCATTTATAATCATAGTTTAATTCTAATTATTTATAATGCTCTCTTCATAACATAGTAATATAAGTCCAGCAGAGTATTATGGGAATTGAATGAACTCTCAAAGACAGGAGTAACTTACTTAATAATTGTATCTGAAATTGAGTAAGCATCTGCTAGCAAACAAATGAACAAAGCTCTTCACATGTATTTCACATGCATTATCCTGCAGTAGCCTCCACATGTGCACATATAAACACATTCTCAAATATACTCACACATGCATACATACCCACCTGTACATACCTTAAGCTAAGACATGTATATATAATTTCCATTTTCTCAATTAAGACATTAAAACAGAAGTGAAAATAAATTGGCTGCCTACAAGTAACAAAGTTAGCACTATGACCCTGGGTATACCCTGTTCTTTGGTCTACATGATTAAACTATATGTGTTCATTTTCTTGGCTTCAACTATTGCATCTTTCTAAAAGGTAAGAATAAATGTATATGTTTAGTTGAGAGTGGTTCTGTTTTGTTTAGAAGAGTGAAAGTAGAGAGGTTTTTAATGCAGAAAAAAAGACATGCATGGAACTTAAGAGGCATTTAGTGAAGAACTCTGTTTTAGATAAATTTATACTAAAAGAATGTACAGAAAATAATACAGAATCTTTCTCATGATATGTAGGATATTTTCCTTTTTGTTATTTCAAGCTTTAACAATTCTTAGTGTTTCTAAGATCTCAAATTTAGCAAGTGAGATTTTTGAGTTACATAATGTAGATCTCAAGGAAAAGAATACCACTAAAAATAAGAAAAGGTGACAGTGTAAGTATAATCATAAATAGGATGTAGCAAACTAGATATTTCTTAATCTAACAACATCCTTAATCTATAACAATTCTCCTTAATTTTCCTTTTTCCAACGATGTATGGATGTATGTAGTATTAACTCAGTTATAGTTAGCCATTTTCTTAGTTTTATTTTCTTCCAAGAAGTCCACAGGCATACTCAGGTATCCCTAATCAAAAACATTGTATCTTTGCCTGCTAGACTTAACAAATTCTCATTATTTCTTCAGTCACTAGAAAAAACAAACAAACAAAATAAAAACCTTAAGGGAGAGGAAGGCTGGCTATTGGCCTAAATATCTGTCAAACTCTGACCTTCAAGGAATGCCCAAACTTCCTATAAGAGGGTTGAATTTTTAGTCCAAAGAGCATGAAGGAAACCAAGTTAAATATGCAATGAAACACAGGGTGGAGTCCGCTCTGACAGGATGTACACCCACAAGCACTTGTTAACACCCAAGGTAAATACTAGCTCCAAATATTTCTCTTTAGAATTGAGTCTGTAGCAACACTAGAAAATAATATTCTCCACACTAACAAAGTTCAGGCCAAAATCTTAGATATCAAATTAGAATTCATACACACACTTACACACCCACATACACATCAAAACCCTTCATAAATTATACCATTATTTAGAATTTATTACTCCTTATTCATAAATCAGACCTATAGAATACCCAACCCCAAAAGATCATCAAATAAATCATCTCTTTTTTCACTTACTGTCATTTTCCCCTTACCTTTAAAAAATACTTTTCCCAAACATCCCTTTTTATCCTTTCCAGTTTTCACTGATTAATTCCAAATAACCTTTCATTCAAGACTTATTTTTCTAAAATTTATTCTAAAAAAGAATCATGGGGAGAATATTTAGTGCTATCCTCTCACAGTGAGAAGGTGACCTTGAAGAACTTCTGTGCACATGAGTAAGGGGAGCTGAGTTTGAACAGGTAAGAGCTGAAGTTCACAACTTGACTTCACATGTTAAAAATTACCCTTCAGCCCAATGTCATGCTGCTTTCCCACCTTCATTTCTTCAAAATGTTTCTTCCAGAAAAATCACAGCGAAAACTGTTATACTTCTTCTCCATCTATAGTTATTGCTAGATGAATCAAAAAAGGATGGCACATTATTGATTATACTGAATTCTGAACTTTTTATGAGTCCAAAGCTTATATTTACTTCGAAAACTCCATGTCAAATAAAATGAACTAAGAAAAAATTTATAAATTTGACATTATTTGCTGGTTATAGCAAATATTGTTATGCTTGGCAAATTGACTAAGAATATTTACACTAAGATGACTTCCAAAGACTTTCTATGTAATACTGTGTCTTTTAACTTATATTTCATAAGGTATATTCTATGGTATTTTATCTTTTATAAACATTAGCAACTATTATATAACTACTCAAGGATGTTCTCATTATCTGATAACATGAAATATACATAAATGGATAAGTGTATATGGGCATCATGAGTTGTTTTGTGTGCTCTCTAACATAGTTTATAAATCATTTTTAAAATTGTAACAACAGAATGGAAATAACTTAGTTTTATCTTTTCCAACCAAATGCCACTTTGAAGAGAATTTGTGTTTTCCATTATAAAGGCAATGGCATTCATTTATGACTTTAAAAGTAAGTCTAATAAACTTGTAAAATCAGTTGTCTTTACAACTCATCAAATTTATCATGCTGAGTTCTGAACTATTTTATTAACAAAATAATAATTATACTAATGTTGAATTATTTTACTTGTATCCATATATTTCAAAGCACATAGTAAACATATGGATGTTTCCCCTATTTATAAAATATATAGAAATAGACGAACGTGTTGACTTTTTAAAATATAAATTTCTTTATTTTTGGCTGTGTCAGGTCTTCATTGCTGCGCACGGGCTCTCTCTAATTGCGCCCAGCAGGGGCTACTCTTCGTTGCGGTGGGCGGGCTTCTCATTGCAGTGGCTGCTGTTTGTTGCAGAGCACGGGCTCTAGGCGCACGGGCTTCAGTCGTGGCACACAGGCTCAGTAGTTGTGGCTCGGAGGCTCTAGAGCGCAGGCTCAATAGTTGCAGCACACGGACTTAGTTGCTTCACAGCATGTGGGATCTTCCCGGACCATGGCTCGAACCCATTTCCCCTGCATTGGCAGGTAGATTCTTAGCCACTGCGCCACGAGGGAAGTCCACAACGTGTTGACTTTTTGAGAATAAGACACTACCTCTGACAGAGACAAAGATCACTAAAATGGATTATTCCTTCACTTGATATTCAAGACTACCCATTCACTTATCCATTGTCCTGCTCTCTCCACAGTAGCAAGAGCTATAGCACAGAATAGTGAACAAGTACCCATTAAGAAAAATGCTTCATACCGAAAAAGTACATCTGACTCTTATACATATCATGATAGATTTCAAATGTTTCCAGAAAATTACCTTGTTTCCAGTAAATGAAACCATATTTAAAGTATATTTACCAAATGCAATAAGGCAACCTGTGCTTAGATACTGAAAATTTCCACCTTCTGAAAAGTGTGTCTAGGACCTTCTAAAGTACAGAACCATAAGAAAAGATGGTTCACTTTTATTCCTTTGGAAAACTAAGATTGAACTTTAATGAAGTTTGCAAAGAAAACCAGGAAAAGCCCTCATTAACAGTTTCTGCTACCCTGAAGAACATATAATCTTTCAGGAGATGGATCAAATGACTACAATCAAAATGAATACTTAGAATCAGCTCAGCTAGAATCAATACAAATAAAAATTCTCAGGTTTTCAATTAAGAAAAAATTTAAAACAGCAGTAAATATTACACATCTAAAAATAAAGGAAAGCACAGATTAACCTGCTGCCTGCAGAATATGCTACACATTACCATAAACATTCTCACTATCCTTTAAATTGTGAGCTTACTATATGGCAATTATGTTTAGGGACTGTCATAGATCATGCATTTTTCAAACATCCAGCAACATAGCAAAATTTAAAGTTGTATAAATGAGCAAGAATATATTTTAGTGTTATTGTGAACTATTATGGTGAGACACTGTCTTACTCATGTACCTTCAAACTAATTATTTTCTCTTTTTTTAATAAACAAATTTTATTTTAGTCAATGGTTTACATGTAAAGCACAGACATAATTTGAGAATGTTCCAGTGACTTTATTTTTTAAATACTGGCCTCATAAGAGTGAAATATGGTAATTATTAGAGAAAACACACTAAACATTTTCAAGTACTTTCTTAAAATCCTTAAAAGTTTTATAGAAGCTTACCTAAATAAAAAGCATCAAACTCAATTTAAAGCTAGGTGGTACTGAACTGCCTCAGTGGAACAAGACTGGTTGTATAAGCTTAACTTCAAATGACCAAATTATATATATATATATATAATTATTTATAATCTCACATATTTGCTTGATATCTAGGTAGCCATTTAAAAGTATGTGAGAGAGATGTTCACAATACATAGTTAAGTCATAAAAACATGTTACAAAAGGCCCTGTGCACATGATTATCCACAAATTAAAATACTTAGAGTATATTAAAAACTAAGTACAAGGAAAATATTTTGAAATATTTTTTAAAGTGCAGTTCTTCATTATCTAATTCAACCCCACACCTTTCCCCTACCAACAACAAAACTAGAAGATGATGATGAGATATTGCAGAGAAAAGATGATAAGTATGATGTACTAGTGTGAAAGAAGCTAATTCACGGCATTTAAATTCTAGGTAGCCTTTGAAATGATCAGTTATTGCTGACAGAAACAAATTTGTGCTGCAAAAAGTTGCATTTTTTTAAATTTAAACTTTTAAGCCTTAAAATGTTGCAAAGTAAATTGTAGAGTCTATAAGAAGTGGTAGTATATGCTACCACATCAAGATTTTTCAAAAATCTGAGTCTGGGAGGGGAAAAAGAATAAACTGAGAGGCCCTCCACTTTGTCCCCATTCCCCCACCCCACCTCTCTGCAGACATCAATCATTGGGGAGAGATTATAGAACAGGTCGATGTGTTTGAATATCTAAGCACAGAAGGGGTGGGCATCTTGCTTCCTTGGGGAAGTCCATGGAGTAATAGTGTCCAGAACAACCTTCCCCTAAAAAGAGTACCCACCAATCTAGTTGATGTCCTAGGAGTAGAATAGACATAGTGGTGTAGAGTACCTAGATAATTAATTCAAAAATATCCCCTTATGTATTTTAGTGTCCTAGAATGACATGGCCAGAATCTAATTATTTCCAAGAGTAAATGAAAAACTCAAGACAGAAATGAATCCCTGATATGGAAAAATAATGAAAGCTGGAGTTGTTGCCTTCTTCAGCTTGTGACATAAGAAATTTATGTTCTTTGTGTGTGGTGTGTATGTATACTTGTGTGTATTATTAGAAACCCAGAAAGGCTACTGGGAGGCCAACGCTGAAATATTAACAGTGGTATTCTCTAGGTAGGTGATCATGTATGCTTTTTATCTTCTACTTGTTTTTATATATAAATATATATATATATATGCTTATTTATTTATTTATTTTTATATATGTGCCTTGTAATAATTATAAATTGATATGAAGCTAAAGGGATAGCTGCAAATATTGCTTTGTGCTCCTTGTTATTATATATTTCTTTTTTGATAAATATGAATTAACAATTAAAATTAAGAGAAAAAGCTGCAACTGACTTCAAGAATTATAGGAGAACAGAAGGAATGGGCTTCTTTTCTTGTAATAACTCACCAGAGTTTAGATAAGACTATTCTTTCTTATTTTGGGAAAACAAAATTTTTTTTAATTGGAGTAACTTTCTGCAATACGTCATTAGTTAGAGTTAAGCAGGAAAAGAAAGTAGGGAGTTCACCCAATGAACCAACCTGTTCTTTGGCACAGTCTTTAGAAAGTTGTCAATGAATAGGTAGTAACAAGTTTAGATGATAATAAAATAACATCAATATTTTAAGGATAATGACCTAAACAAGTTTATAAATTGATGCAGGTAAAAAATAAATAAATAAACAAGCATTACGTTTAGTCCAATGGTAAAAACGTATTATGTTCCTAGTTTTTTGCACAGTATCGTGAAACTTTCTGTATCAGTAATGTTCAGGCTTAACCCAGTAAGTGAATACACACACATGCAGTATTGATATATTTTTACATATTTTATTTACATATTTTAAAAGATGAGACATCTTTTATTGCTTTATTCCCTGCTATCAGATTATACCCCCACATAGAAAATCATCCTTCCTGCCTACATGTATTATGTTAAATTATTTATAGTATCTATTATTCTCTTTTATTTTTAATTATCTTTTTAAGTAATTCCTGAGAAGTTCATGTTTTCACTGAATAAAGAGGTTAATATTCCTCTACATTAAAGTAGGAAATATCAGAAAATCATAGGGAACACATGGTTTATATAAGGCCATTATTGATCAAAAGTAAAAGCATTAAAAATGCAGAACTCTTTTATTTCATCTTATTATATAGTATCTCTCTACTGTAGTTAAGATATAAAGTTTAGTATTCATACACCTTTGGGGGAAATGGTTCAAATCATCTTGTAAAAATAAGCCTGGACATAATAAGTAGAGCAAATAGGAAAAGTATTTGTTCTTTGTAGAAGATAATTTAATTTCTTTTTCTCACTCAGATGTAGTGTAAATCACAAAAATGTTGGTGGCCTTAAAGATCCCCTTAGGTTTAATACAAGGCAATAAACATGGACAACATAAATAGAAACACACAGATTATTTCTACTAAGTGTTCTCCACTCTAAAATGCATAAACCAAGTATGCTGAATGAAACCCACTGAGAGCCAAAAATAGTAATCATCATTAGTTCTCTTTTATTTTTATCAAGCCACTATGCACTTGTTCTTTGCAGAAAAGACAGAGAAAGCTGTTCTTAGAATATCCAAAAGTCATAAAGAAATAAGAACAAGAAATCCCACCAGAATGTCTGTTTTATGAGAAGCTCTGGGACCCAGTTTTTCTCACTTGGCAGCTTTGTTGTAGATAAGTTTTAACTAAGTTATTTAACATTTTATTTGGCTGAACTGAACTTAACCCAGCCTATAGATTGCTATGCCCTACTTGAAGTTTGTTTATGTAGTAGGCAAACTTTAAACAGAATATAGAAAGAAAAATATCAAATAAGAAGCTGTCCAGAATTATTTATCTCAAAGTAGAATGTGTCCCATATGGCTACTGTGTTCTGAGCTAATGTTTTAGGGTGGAATCAAAGCTTTGTCTAATAAAACAGGAAGTCAAGATAGGCTTGTGAAGAATTACTGTATGGTGGAGTGGGGGAAAGAATAGTGACAGTCTAAATTACACTCCTTTACTTTTAATAATAATGGTAGAAGCCCAACCTGAGATTCTAAGACAAAACAGTATAGTGGTTTTAATGTCATTCCTTGAGAGCACCTATATTTGAAAATTCCTCCCACCCCATGAAAATCATCATCTGCATCCAAACTATATATGTAGTTTGAATATAGGAACATGTAAAACGGAAGGTCAATGCTAGAACATAGGATGAAATCCCTTACAAGATTGAGGTTATTCATCAGACATCATACAGAAAATTATGTTATGATTGGGAACATCTATTGACAGTGAATAAATGGCTATCTTTACTAGAGTCACCATAGACATAATGGTTGTTGACATGAATTCTATTTCACAGACTATGGCTGTCAAACTTTAGGAAATTTAGAGACCAAGTCTCTAAATCTCTCAGAGCATACCTGTACACATTTCCAAAATGAAAAACTAAATAGAATATTCAGGCAACTGTCTATTCTCATGGAAGAGCCCCTATGCTTAAGATGTACATAAGTGAAATATGCTCTATTTTATCATGCTAAACCTGGTAAACTTATATGACACTGGGGCAGTAACTAACCCACTGGGACTACTGTTTTCTCTTCTGCCAATTCCATCAGCATAAAACTATCCACCTGGTAATCTAGATACATACCTTAAAATAAACACATAAAAACGGAACTCCTTGTATTCTACCCAAAGCTGCATGTGATAGTTAATCTTACGTGTCAACTTGACAGGCCATGGGGTATCCTGATTAAACATTATGTCTGACTGAGTCTGTGATGATGTTTCTGGATGAGATTAGCATTTAAATTGGTGGACTCTGTAAAGTAGATTGTCCTTTCCAATGTGGTAGGGCATCATCCGACCCGTTGAGGACCTGAATAGAACAAAAGGCAGAGAAGGGAGAAATTTGCCCCTTTTTTCTGCCTCACTAGTTGAGCTGAGACATCCCTTCACATTTTCCCCTCCTATTGACTGGAGTTTACACCCTCCGTTTTTCTGGTTCTCAAGCATATATATTCAATATTATATATATATATATCTTTTATTGGTTCTGTTTCTCAGGAGAACTCTTATACACTCCTCCCACATCCTACTACCTTTCTGTTGATGATCATTTCATCTTTTCAGTTGCCCAGGTCAAAACACCTGGGAGTCATTTTTGACACAGCATTTTGTCTCAAGCCCTCCATCTAACCTCTCAGGCAATCCTCTTGTCTCTACTTCCAAAATATACATAGAATCAGGGCACTTGTAAATACTCCCATTGTTAACTATACTTTCACCTGCCTCTGCAATAACATCATAACAGATCTTCCAATTTCTATCTTACTCCTTCCAACATGTTCTCCACACAGCAAGGATATTTGAAAACACAAAACCTATAATTCAATCACTCCCGATTTCCTTTGGAGTGAAAGTAAAGTTTTTAACATGACCTATAAGGCCCCACATGAACCTTATTTCCTATTATGTGCTCACACTGTTCCAACAATCTTGATCTTTTTGGTTCCAGTCCCTAGGATTTATACACCTTTTTTATGTCTATGACACCCACATTCACATCTTCAGTCATGACTTCATCCCTGAGCTCCAGACTCCATTCTTGGTATTTTTTCCTTCAACTATAATAGGTATCCTCAAACCCCAAATACCCAAAACAGTTTTGATTTACTAACTTTCCAATTTGTCTCTTCTCCTAGGTTTCCCCATCTCAGAAAATGGCACCATCTTCTCCCAAATTTCTCAAGACATAATACTAGGAATCATCTTTGGTTACTCTTTTCATCTCATTCCTTTTCATTCACTTGTCTTGGCTTATCTGTCATCTATGCTCTTTCCTCCACTTCCACTACAGTCACATTTTTCTGAACTGCCTTTCACCTCACACCTGTGGATGACAGGTCTCTGCTTTTACACTTATCTCCCACAGCCAGTGTGATATAGTCAAGATATGAATCAGACTGTATTACTCTCTCCTACTTAAAATCCTCAAATGGCTTCCTGTTTCCCTGAAAATAAAATCTGAGCTTATGTGTTGTGTATAGACCTATATGCTCTGGTCTTGCTGACCACTCTAACCTCATCTCTGGTCAAACTAGCTATTTTTATTTTATCTGAAATTAGCCACACTCACTCTCACCTCAGGAATGGTATAGCCCATGCTATTTGTATGAAATATACATCCCCAGATAACCATATGCCTAGTTTCTTATTTATTTATTTAGGTTGCACCAGGTCTTAATTGTGGCATGTGGACTCTTATTTGCAGCATGTGGGATCTCGCTCCCCGACCAGGGATCGAACCCTGGGTACCCTGCATTGGGAGTGTGAAGTCCTACCCGTGGGACCATCATATGCCTAGTTTCTTTGCATTTGTATATAGTTCAGATCATCCCTGCCATCTCAGAAAAGATTCCCTGACCACATATTATGTAGCATTCCTTTCTTCCTTCATTTTTTCTTATTTCATTGTTCTTTCTTCATAGCATTTATTGTATTTGTATTTATTTCTTTATTCTTTCTTTTCCCCTGTCTTCACTACAAGCTCCAAGATAATAGGGTCTGTGTTTCTATTGCTCACGATTGTGTCACCAACACCTATATTCATGCCCAGTTTATAGCAGGTGTTTAGTAAACATTACTGGCATCAAAAGGAAACCTCAAAATAAATGCCATCATTGCTTGGTTTTAAATACATCTTATTTTAAAACTGTATACATTAAACGAGCAGCAACCAGTTGCAAATATGTTGCTTCTGATCATCAAGTTTTATAAGACATATTTTGATCTTTTAGTGGGAAAGAAACTTGTAGTAAGGCTGATTTATAACTACAGGGTTAATACTCCTTTTTGTCATTCATCTTAGGTTGAGAGCTGATCTTCATGAATACTGGATGAGACTACATAAGCATACTCCCTACAGTACATGTTTTATTTCTGAAAGCCTGGGGAAGAGTGCTTTGTAATTAATGATTATTTTGTCCTTCCAATTATACCATCTGTTGTAATTGATAATATGGTACATAGGAGTATGATATTGTGCAGAACACTCTGTTTGTCTGGGCAGAGGTTCCTACTTGGGTGAAGAATATTATCTCTTTCAGCTTTTCCCAACAGCCCTTGTTCCTAACATCACTTTTACATGGCTTCAATAACAGGAGGAAAAGCAGCTTATAATATTAGCTGCTTCCAATTTATCTACTATTTTAATAAAAGTAATCGGTGAAACACAAGACCCTCTACATTCACATCTTGTGTAGTAGATCTTGCTTAAATGTCAACTTTTATAGCAACTGTTATAATGTCAGGAAGTCTTTATTTTACAATTAAAAACACATGCAGAAAATTAAGTATTATCTATCATAGGTAGGTGGATTGATAATATCTATAAATTTGGCAAGAGTTCGTAGAAAAATACTTAGCATTAATTTTTATTCCTATAATATATCAATTTAACAATTCCTCAGTTTTGCAACTATTCACATGACCCTATGCTATTGACATGCTGGAAAAATAGCTCTATAAGAGATACTTATAGTTTTCACAAATGTTCGTATCCATAAATAACCAACCACATTAAAATATAATCTTTTGATTTTATTATTTATAAACCTCAAATAAGACTCTCAAAAGGAAACATCAAGTTTATATATTTGAGTGAAATCCACAAAATGGCAGTTCAATACTAATATCTACTGAATTCATAGTCTGTTAACCCAGGCTCAGTATTTTACATAGTAGTATCAGTATATCATAATAAGGATCATCATCATTATCATCTTTTTACTTAAAGACCCCAATTTTTCAAATTGGCATGCAGTTATAAGCTATTGAGAATACATCTGTACAGTGTTGTGTTATTCATTCAGAATTGGTAACTTCTTGTATGGAATTTATTTGTCCAGAAAAAGGGCATGGAGTAATGTTTTTAAAAGAAAAATATGATTGGTCAAAACAGAGGTGGGGGAGGACATGGAGTTTGAGTCTCCCTACAGCTAGGGTACCTGCCAGACGCTGGTGGGGGACCTTGATGCCCAAGGAGATGGGAGGAACCCCTGAGCAACTGGGTAAGATGTGGGAGGTAGTGAGTGGGGAGGAGAAGTGGAGATTGGACAGGACCAGTGCCCCTGAGGGATGTCTGGGAGAGGGGAGGGGTTCCCATGCCTGGAGGGACCCTCAGAGGCTCAGAGAATCAGGTGGAAGTGTGCCTAGCATTTACCCTGCCCAATCAGGCCACAGGAAGCCTGCTGGGCCTGGGCCTGGTCCTCCACCCTCCCAGGCTGCCTCCGGCCACATGGGTCCTAGGAGCATAGGAGGAATGGAGTGGGGGAAGAAGAAGAGAGGACAATGGGGAGAAGACTTCTGGGATCAGAGGATGTGGAGAACATACCTAGCATTTCCCCTGCCCACTTGGGCCTAGTGAAACTGCTGGGGTCCTGGACCTGGTCCTCTGCCCTCCAAAGCCAGAGGCACTCCTGGGTCCTTCCTGCTGAGTTGAGCCTAAGCCAAGCCCTCTCCTCTCCAGGGTCTTTTCCGCCCTGTGGGTCCTAAGCATAGGCCCTGCCTACCACCTAAAACCCACCCCTGCCTAAGCCCCAGCCCCCACAGCCAAGGCCTTTTCTGGCTTGTATTTTTTTCTCCTCTTTTTTACTACTGTTGTTCTGTTTTACATTCTTGTTGTTGTTTCATCTATATAGTTATTTTTTTTTTCTAACATATCTGTTAGTTTTCTAATCTTATTTTATTTTTTACTCTTTGTGGGATCTTGGTTCACAAGCCAGGGCCAGGCCTGATCTCCTGTGGTGGGAGCACTGAGTCTGAACCACTGGACTAACAGAGAACCTCAGACCCCAGGGAATATTCATTGGAGTGAGGTTTCCTGGAGGTACTCATCTTGGCACCAAGACCAAGCTCTACCCAACAGCCTCCAGTGCTGGAAGCCTCAGGCCAAACAACCAGTAAGACAGGAACACAATCTGACCAATAAAAAAAAAAAAAAAAAGAGATGACAAAAATATGTCACAGATGAAGGAGCAAGGTAAAAACCTGCAAGACCAAATAAATGAAGAGGAAAGAGGCAACTTACCTGAAAAAGAATTCAGAGTAATGACAGTAAAGATGATGCAAAATCTCAGAAATAGAATGGAAGCATGGATTGAGAAAATACAAGAAATGTTTAAAAAAGATCTAGAAGAACTACAGAACAAACAAACAGAGATGAACAACACAATAAGTGAAATGAAATATATACTAGAAGAAATTAATAACAGAATAACTGAGGCAGAAGAACGAATAAGTGAGCTGGAAGACAGAATGGTGGAAATAACTGCCAAGGAGCAGAATAAAGATAAAAGAATGAAAAGAATTGAAGATAATCTCAGAGACCTCTGGGACAACACTAAATACAACAACATTTGAATTATAGGGGTCCCAGAAGAAGAAGAGAAAAAGAAAGGGTCTGAGAAAATATTTGAAGAGATTATAGTGGAAAACTTCCCTAACATGGGAAAGGAAATAGTCAATCAAGCCCAGGAAGTGCAGAGAGCCCCATAAAGGATAAATCCAAGGAGAAACACACAAAGACACATATTAATCAAACTAACAAAAAATAAATTAAAAGAAAAAATATTAAAAACAGCAAGGGAAAAACAAAAAATAACATACAAAGGAATCACCATAAGGATATCAGCTGATTTTTCAGCAGAAACTCTGCAGGCCAGAAGGGAATTTACAGGATATACTCAAATTGATGAAAGAGAAAAACCTACAACCAAGATTACTCTATCCAGCAAGGATCTCATTCAGATTTGATAGAGAAATCAAAAGCTTTACAGACAAGTAAAAGCTGAGAAAACTCAGCACCACAAAACCAGCTTTACAAGAAATGCTAAAGGAACTTCTCTAGGCAGGAAACACAAGAGAAGGAAAAGACCTACAAAAACAAACCCAAAACAATTAAGAAAATGGTAGTTGGAACATACATATCGGTAATTACCTTAAGTGTAAATGGATTAAATGCTCCAGCCAAAAGAAATAGATTGGCTGAATGGATACAAAAACAAGACCCCTATATATGCTGTCTACAAGAGACCCACTTCAGACCTAGGGACAAATACAGACCGAAAGTGAGGAGATGGAAAAAGATATTCCATGCAAATGGAAATCAAAAGAAAGCTGGGGTAGCAATACTCATATCAAATAAAATTGAAGCAATACTCATATCAAATAAAATTGACTTTAAAATAAAGACTTTTACAAGAGATAAGGAAGGACACTACATAATGATCAAGGGATCAATCCAAGAGGAAGATATAACAATTATAAATATTTATGCATCCAACATAGGAGCACCTCAGTACATAAGGCAAATGCTAACAATCATAAAACGGGAAATCTACAGTAACACAGTGATAGTCAGGAACTTTAACACCCCACTTACACCAATGGACAGATCATCCAAACTAAATAAGGAAACACAAGCTTTAAATGACACAATAAACCAGATAGATTTAATTGATATTTATAGGACATTCCACCCGAAAGTGGCAGATTATACTTTCTTCTCAAGTGCACATGGAACATTTTCCAGGATAGATCCCATCTTGTGTCAAAAATCAAGCCTTGGAAAATTTAGGAAAACTGAAATCGTATCAAGCGTCTTTTCTGACCACAACGCTAAGAGACTGGAAATCAGTTACAGGAAAAAATCTGCAAAAAACACAAATACATGAAGGCTAAATAGTGCACTACTAAATAACCAAGAGATCACTGAAGAAATCAAGGAAGAAATTTTAAAATACATAGAAACAAGTGACAATGAAATCATGACAACCTAAACCTATGGGACTCAGCAAAAGAAGTTCTATGAGGGAAGCTTACAGCAATTCAATCTCAACTGAAGAAACAAGAAAAATCTCAAATAAACAATTTAACCTAACACCTAATGCAACTAGAGAGAGAGCAAAGAAAATCCAAAGTCAGTAGAAGGAAAGAAATCATAAGATCATAGCAGAAATAAATGAAATCTGAACAAAGAAAACAATAGCAAAGATCAATAAAACTAAAAGTTGGTTCTTTGAGAAGGTAAACAAAACTGATAAACCTTTAGCCAGACTCATCAAGAAAAAAAGGTAGAGGATGCAAATCAATGAAATTAGAAATAAAATAGGAGAAATCACAAATGACACTGCAGAAATACAAAGGTCTATAAGAGATTAATACAAACAACTTTATGCCAATAAAATGGACCACCATGAAGAAATGGACAAATTCTTGAAAAGGTACAATTTTCTAAGACTGAAACAGGAAGAATTAGAAAATATAAATAGACATCACAAGTAATGAAATTGAAACTATAATTAAAAACTTCCAACAAACAAAAGTCTAGGACCAGATGGCTTCAGAGGTGAATTCTATCAAACATTTAGAGAAGAACTAACACTGATCCTTCTCAAACTCTTCCAAAATATAGCAGAGGGAGGAACCCTCCCAAATTCGTTCTACGAGGCCACCATCACCCTGATACCAAAACCAGAAAAGATGTCACACACACAAATAGAATCACAGACCAATATCACCGATGAACATAGATGAAAAAATCCTGAACAAAATAGTAGCACACAGAATCCAACAACACATTAAAAGGATCATACACCATGATCAAGTGGGATTTATCCCAGGGATTCTTCAATATATGTAAATCAATCAATGTGATACACCACGTTAATAAATTGAAGAATAAAATCCATCTGATCATCTTAATAGATGCAGGAAAAGCTTTTGACAAAATTCATCCATTTATGATAAAAACTCTCCAGAAAATGGGCATAGAGAGAACCTACCTCAACATAATAAAGGCTATATATGGCAAACACACAACAAACATCATTCTCAATGGTGAAAAACTGAAACCATTTCCACTAAGATCAGGAACAAAACAAGGATGTCCACTCTCACCACTCTTATTCAACATAGTTTTGGAAGTCCTAGCCATGGTGATCAGAACAGAAAAAGAAATAAAAGGAATCCAAGTTGGAAAAGAAGAAGTAAAACTGTCACTGTTTGAAAATGACATGATACTATATAGAGAAAACCCTAAGGATGCCACCAAAAAACTATTAGAACTAATCAATGTATTTGGTAAGGTTGCAGGATACAAAACTAATGCACAGAAATCTCTTGCATTCCTATACACTAACAATGAAAAATCAGAAAGAGAAATTAAGGAAACAATCCTGTTTACCATCACAACAAAAAGAATAAAATACTTACGAATAAACCTACCTATGGAGGCAAAAGACTTGTACTCAGAAAACCATAAAACACTGGTAAAAGAAATCAAAGATGACAGATGGAGAAATATACCATGTTCTTGGATTGGAAGAATGAATATTGTGAAAATGACTACACTACCCAAAGCAATCTACAGATTCAATGCAATCCCTATCACTACCAATGGCATTCTTTGCAGAATTAGAACAAAAGATTTTACAATTTGTATGGAAACACAAAAGACCATAAATAACCAAAGCAATCATGAGAAAGAAAAATGGAGCTGGAGGAATTAGGCTCCCTGACTTCAAACTTTACTACAAAGCTACAGTAATCAAGACTCTGTGGGGCTTCCCTGGTGGCGCAGTGGTTGAGAATCCGCCTGCCGATGCAGCGGACATGGGTTCGTGCCCCGGTCCGGGAAGATCCCACACGCCGCGGAGCAGCTGGGCCCGTGAGCCATGGCCACTGAGCCTGCGCGTCTGGAGCCTGTGCTCCGCAACGGGAGAGGCCACAACAGTGAGAGGCCCACGTACCACAAAAAAAAAAAAAAAAAGAAAGAAAGAAAATAAGAGCTTTTATGTCTTAAGAATAATAAGTATGAATACTTATATGAATAACAATGATTATTTCTGAGCAGTGAGACTGTAGCTTTTAGAAATAGGTACAGGTATAGACATAGATACTCTTAAGCACATCATAGTTTTTATAAAACGAATATATATGTGTGTGCATAATTTCAAAACAAAAATTTAATAAAGGAAACAGCACTGTAAAGACATAGAGAGCTAATTCCCATTTTCTATCTCTCTTATTGTGCCAATAAGATACAGAGTGTCTTTGGTGTAATGCTGAAAGACATCATTTGGTGTAATGATTTTTAAAATTTGATCAGCTCCTTCCATCAGTCATGAGAATCAAGCAGAAGGGACCATAGCTTAACATTATGACTGAAAGATGACACCATGAAAAGTGCAGTGCTCACTCCTCCTGCTTCTAGAAAGGTTATGCTGTGTCAGCATAAGAGTAGCAGAGGGAGGATTGAAAACAGAGGGGACCTGATTCATGGTCTGATCTCATATTCTACACAATTCTTACCCCTATAAAATTTATTTTATCACTGAACCTTAACCACATTGTAAACAGAAAATATAGTGAAATCACTACATACTGCTTGACAGTAGCTTGAATATTTTTTCTGTTCTTATGGAAACAGATGCTTGCCTTCAAGCATAGAGAAAGAACATTTGTGTGATTTGGGTTTACTCAGTTTGCATGTGTTTGTTTTCATTGTTTCAACTTTAACATTTATTTTCTTAGTAAAGACATTTTTAATTTTTAGGAAAAACTATTTATAGATCCTCTACATTAAATCATTTTTATAATTGTGCTGGTAAAGGTTGAATTTGAAGCATCTGGTTTATAAATGTCTCTTGAAATTACCCTTAGTAGAATATGTATCAGTACTGAAATTCTTAGACTCTCTGGAACCACAGTTTCAGTTCCTGGCAAGACTGACATAGCTCCCTAATTTTCTGAGAGATAAGGTACATTCCTTGTAGTTCAGCTTATTTGGGTCTTTTGGGAAAAAAAATTTTTCTGTTTCCAAATGTCTGTGTTAACCACCTAATTAATGAAGAATTCCCCATAGGATTTTCTCTTAAGAATTGTCTTTTGTTAAATCCTAAATCTCATTAGGGCTCAATGATTAACATATTTTTTGAAATATTTTAAATGCACAGAAAAGAATATAACATATCCTAATGCACCAAACACTACCAATAAACTAATGTTAATATTTTGCTATATTGGCCACAGTTCCCTTTTTAAATTATTTTTCAAAGACATAAAATATTTGAGATATAGCTTAAATCTCATACCCCTTTCAGCCCTACTAAATCCAGTGTATATTATTTCCAAATATGGTTTTGAACTTTGCCTTACATTTATATCCCTAAACTGTATGAATAAAAATGAAATAAGTTTTTTTTTTTTTTTTTTTTTTTTTTTTTGCAGTACACAGGCCTCTCACTGCTGTGACCTCTCCTGTTGTGGAGCACAGGCTCTAGACATGCAGGCTCAGTGGCCATGGCTCACGGGCCCAGCTGCTCTGCAGCATGTGGGATCTTCCCGGACCAGGGCACGAACCCGTAATCCCTGCATCGGCAGGTGGACTCTCAACCACTGTGCCACCTGGGAAGCCCTTTTTTACATTTTGTTTATATTTGTAAACAGTTTTCTTGCACAGTTTTGAATTTATATGAATGGAGTCGACACTAGATGAACACTTTTGATACTTTTTAAAAAACTCAACAGTGTGTTTTTGAAATGCATTCATATTGATACTATGTTATTTATGCCCTATAAACTGTTCTATTGTCTGAATAAAATTTTTATTTATATCCTACTTTGTATAGTTATTGAATATGAAGATTCACTTTATTTCATCATTTCAGTCTTTCATTTATTCATCATCTCAGTCTTTATTTCTAATTATTTCTCTTCACGACATTACCCCCATTCTCCCTATTTATTATGGAAATCTTACTAGACATCTGTTAGACCTTCCTCTTTTATTCCCCATGCCTCTCAACCTCACCTCTTTACTTATCGTTATCCCTTTTTGCTGTGTTCATGGTAATTCTCTCCACAGCTGTATCTATTTTGCCTTTAAATTCATCTTTGTGTTTTTATTATATGTATGTACTGGTATAATAATGTACTGATATATGATATATATTATACATAAGTTATACATATAGATACTCATATAATAATGTACTGGTTTTACGTATATGATATCAGTACTTCATTATATATTTATATTTTCATATATTTAATAAAATGAATTTTTTACTTTTATTTCCTCTCCCTATCTTTTAAAATTTTTAATGGTTTTGATTTATTTTTATGCTTTTAAGCATTTTATTTATTTATTTATTTATTTACACTTAAAAACATCTCATTTTATGAAGAAGAATTCCATAAGCACCTTAGAGAAAGAGAAATCAATAATACAGATTTCTTTTCTAGGACTTTGATTTTCCAAAGTAAAAGGCATTCCTTAAAAATACCTGGTTCCCTGGGACACCCCAGGCACCATTGCATTGATGATGCCATTAGGAAGTTTTAGATGGACTACTTCCATACACAGCCCACATATAGAGCTTTATCTCTCTTCCATCACCCCTTCAATATTTGTAAACATACCTGATGTCTCTTCCAGATGGTAAGTTCACAAAGGGCAGAGACTGTGTTCTTATTTATCTTCATACTCTCTTGCCCCAAGAGTGCTTTCTCATTGCAGGTCCCCAATAAGTAATTATTGAACACACAATGCATATTTCAGATTTTGTTTTCTGTTTTTAATTTTCTTGTTAATTTTTTTAAATTTTATTTTACTATTTTTTTTCAGCAGGGTCTTATTAGTCATCTATTTTATACAAATTAGTGTATATATGTCAACCTTAATCTCCCAATTCATCCCACCACCCACCCCCACCCCGCTTTCCCCCCTTGGTGTCCATACGTTTGTTCTCTACATCTATGTCTCTATTTCTACCTTGCAAACTGGTTCATCTGTACCCTTTTTCTAGATTCCAGATATATGCGTTAATATACAAAATTTGTTTTTCTCTTTCTAACTTACTTCACTCTGTATGACAGTCTCTAGGTCCAGCCACTCTCTACAAATGACCCAATTTCATTCCTTTTTATGGCTGAATAATATTCCATTGTATGCATGTACCACATCTTCTTTATTCATTCATCTGTCGATTGGCATTTAGGTTGGCTTTTAAGCATTTTAAAGAAACATTTTATTGTCTCTAGCACCTAGAGTTCCTGTCGGTGCTTGTTTTATTCTTTGCTTCTCCAGCATGGAGTTATAAGAATAATGATAGTGGTAATATTAATGAGTGATATCTATTTTTATTGAGCACCTACTCTCTGCCAGGTATCACTCTAAGTACTTTATATGCATATTTAACCTTTACAACTCTATGTAGTGGCTCCAAGATCCAATTTTAAAGATAAGGAACTGAAGTTAAGGAGACCACATAGCTAATAAATAGATGTGAAATATATCTTCAAAGTTCAAAGTCCTTACTCTTAATCAGTATGCTATAGTCCCTCTTAATAAATGTATATGTGCAGATTTTATTATATAATTTAATAGCCCTATCTTGGCTTTTAAAGATAGATCCATTAATCAAAAGACATTCAGCCAAACCAGATAAAGGTACTCTATGTGTGTGTGTGTGTGTGAATTATATTATATAAATATAAAATTATATCTGTATACACATATACAGAAATTATTGTGCAACATATCATGAAAATACTGTGCTCCATTCCTTAGACTCTATGTTGACTAGAGCTAGAGGAAACATTGTGTACATCAAAGACCGAGGTCCAATTATATGGCATTTCTAGCTAATATCTCTTTGTAAAATTGTATGTAGATATCAGATAGGTACTAAATTTAGAAACATAATTTGCAATACACTCCTGCTGAAAATGTTTGTGAATCTGTGAATGTCTCTTGATTCTTAGACAAAATGTTTGGAATGATCTAATATTATCAGATATTGGCCATATGTAAATCATTGTTTTTGGTTACAATGTACTTTCTACTGATGATGACTTTAGGCAGACTCAATTGTAACACACATCATTCATGAAAATTAACTGACAAAATTACGTCAAAGAGAAAATCTTCATAATCTTAAATTCATTTGTTACTAAGAGTCTCTTTCATCCTTACGTGAATGCAAAGTAGATAGAAAAATAGAATGTATCTTGACCCAAGAAGAATCCAGGATAGTATCTTTGATGGTCTGAAATTCATTCTAGAAGAAAATCATAGTTATGTGTTTTACAAATTTTACAAAATGAATTAGAAGCTGTAAACATTTAGACCATTTGTTTAAGAGAAATACATATACGTGTGTATATATATATATATATATATATATATATACATATGAATATGACTCATTTGCTTATCTTTTCATTACTGAAAGAAAATCCTTTGGCTGAGGCAGGCTCACAGCTTGAAGTTTAGATCACTCTAAAGAAGCTTTATTTTATAGGCAGTGTGGAAGGCATATGACCTGAATCTCTCAGAAAGCACTTTGTGAAATGAATGCAAGTTTGGCCCTATGTGTGCAAGAGCACAGAGAGTGTCCAGTCTCTTTAATAACTCACCATCCTGTATGGCTGGATTTGTACATCATTCATAGAGACTCAACTGAAGGTAGCTCCCCAAATCACATGAATAATTTGAAGAGTAGGTGAAAAACTTGGATAGTGCCTTCATGCTCACACCATTCATCCAAAGGGAAAGTTGGGAAGTTGAGCCATGTGCTAGGAACATAACACATGTTATCACATTTTCACTTTACACAAACAGACTAAGGATGACACTATCACCGTTTAGCAAATACATTTACCGTGGCTAGTTATGCAGCTAGGAAATTTTATAGCACCAATCCAAATACTAGTCCATCTGATTGTTTTTAGGCCCATTGGTAGACACTGGTGGATGTCTAGCCCACATCATCCCTAACTTGTTCTTGCTGACAGAGTGCCAATTGTTCACAGATGATTCTCTCCCAGGTCCTAAGTCAGTTTCGGTGATTCTATTCTTCTACCTTGTGTTTTATTTAGGTATGTTCATGTGACTAAATAATGGTCAGTGGAACCAAATGTAAGTCTGCTGGAGGCTTTTAGGAAATGTTTTTTTTTCCCTAATAGAAAGACCCTTACCCATACACATTAAATAAAAAAATAGTTTTCTTTCTAACTGGATATTATAAGTTCTTTATAAGTTGCTTTGACTAGTTAAAGTCATCTTGCAACCACGTACAGAGATATTAAATACAGTTGGTCCTGGATGACATCATTGTGACACAAAAATATTAATATTAAGGACCCACCTATCTCTGGATATGTGAACAAATCAATCCATTATAGTTACAGCTGTTTTCAACTGGATATCGTGTTGTAACAGTCTAAGGCAGGAGTCAGAAAATTTTTTTCTATTAATTACCATATAGGAAGTATTTTAGGATTTGTGAGCTATATAGTCTCTGTCACAACTGCTACACTCTACTAGTGTAATGCAGAAGCAGGTATAGACAATATGTAAATGGATGGGCATGGCAGTGTTTCACTACAACTTTATATACAAAAATTAGGAGGTCAGCATATTTGGCCTAGGGGCTTTAGTTTGTGGAAACTTGAACATGCTAAACATTACATACAATTTGAAAATATCACCAAATGTCTTTGTTTTCCAAATAAAGAAGCTGAGTTAAAGTATAAATGACATGTTTACAGTTACGAGCATGCCTATAAATGGCATAGAAGTTATCTCTTAGAATGAAGCTAATCAAGGTTACCTGGGCTTATGCACAATAAAGGATTCATATCCAACATATGTATGGATAATCAAAAAGGCCATGAATTTTATCACTAAAGATAAACTTTTGTCATTCTCTTATTAAAATGATTGATGGATACATAGGTATATTAAGACTTTGTATGCTTCTCTTTCCTGAAGCTGATGAAAATATCTTCATTGCACTTAACAGAAAAAAAATAGGAAAATACCATACCTTCTTTGGTTACTAAAGTAAACGGACAGTTTTCATTGACACCATCAACTTTTGTTCAGAAGAAGTCAGTAAGTGGAGCTCTGAACTGCTGTTTTGCCACAAGTATTTTACTGCTCTTTCTCCCGTTATAAAAATGGCAAAGTGTTCTGAAAATGAACATTTTTCCTCAGGGACAAATTCATAGAGGTTTATTATCTTGCCTCCAAGGAACAGGAATGAGTCATTTTTACAGTGAAAAGTTACGTTTATTTTCAGCATTGGAAGTGTTTCTCTGCAGTCTTGCGATGTGTAAAAAGATAATTTTGCTAAGCACTTCTGCCACAGAGACAGCCACCAACAAGCCATCAGTGATATTAGCCAAGAGTTTTGATAACATTACTGTGATTCCCAGCCAGAAATATGCATTTGAAATTTCTGTGAAACAATTAAAATACAGAGTCCTGGGCCTTACTCCAGTAACACTGAGCTACACTTTCCAGAGATGACTTCTGGATCACTGTATAATTTACACAGTCCTTCCAGTGACTCTCATGCACAGCCAGCGTGGAGAGCCATGACTAAGAGAGAAGAAAGCAGTTTTCTTGATAACATGCAATTTTAAAAAGTCAATGTCTAAACAATGGTTATTTATCAGCTTATAAATAATGCTGCATGCCTAGAAAATATGCAAAAATATACACCTTTATATCATTCATTAAACCATCAAAGACAGCATCTGAAACTGGTGGCATTGGTCCTGTCAGATCTTCCATGAGATCTGCCCTTGAATAATTCCCTGGGGCTATCTAACCCAGTGCTGATTTCATCTTGTTCTGGAAAGGCTCGTGTCAAAACAGTCTTCTGTTTCCCATGCTGGGTCAGTTAGGGCTACTCTTAGGAAGGGGAAATTTGAGAAGCTCCAGAAAGTAGCTCTACCACACAAGTTCACACTAACCAACAATAAATAAAATGCCTTGCCAACTGCCTATCACATGTACATTATCATTAGAATATTTTTTGCATGCTGAAGATTATTTAGTCTATAGGGATTTCTTCATAGAAGGTAAGTATGTACATAATATAACTCTTTTAAGACCAAGAAATCCCATATAGAAGGTGCCTAACCCTAGAGTGGAGCTCACATGGAATTTACCAAAGGGCATGTTATGGATTTATCAGATACACATAAAATAATAGATCTGGTTTCATTATGTCATCTACCTTGTTTCACAGACAATATAAGGAAACTGCATGAACTGGTAGGTTTCAAGTGTTTAACCAATTGCTAGTTGTCATGGCTATATGCCTGAGAGCTGCGGAATATCATTCTAACAAATTTAGGTAAAATAGTAATTGAAATTGAAGCTGAAAGTAATCATATTAATTCCAATAAAACTATGTCATGCACATAGGAAATGTGAGAGATTATCATTGAAAGAAGTGAATGACTCCTCATTAATTGAGTCCATTGGATAGTGATCAGTCCTTATATTATTTGGCCTTTCAGTGCATCATTAAACATTGAAAACTACTTTATTTTAACACTCTCTGAGATCTTTAGCTTCATAGAACCACATACTCCTGGTTTTCTTGTTTATCTCCTTTCACTTCTTGGCCTCCTTTGAAGGAAACTCGTCCTCCAAGCAACACTCCAATATTAAACGTCCTCTATGCACTAATCAAGGTATTCTTCTCTTTTCACTGTAAACTTAGTACCCAGAGAAACTGCTTTTTGTAATTTTTTCAGTTTTCATCAATATGCTGATAATCACTAAATCCATACAGAAACTACACATTTACTGAACTCCAGACAATTATTGCCAAGTTCCTGCTTCCATCTTCACTTATATGTCATGTAAACACCTCAAACGCACGTCATAGAGTGAATTTATTGCCTCTTCCACAAAACTACTCCTCTCCCAGCCTCCCTATACTAAATAAGTGCCACCATGGTCCACCTAACTACTCCAACCAGAATCCTTGGAGTGGCCCTTAACTGCTCCCTCTTTTCATCTTCAATAATCTATTCATATGTCTTCTATCTTCCACTGCTTCCCTCAGCATTGTGTTACCATAGTTCAAACCACCATCTTTCCTTCTTGGACTATTATTATGACCTCCTAACTGTTCCCTGGTTCCACTCTTGCTCATCTCTAATCTCTACATAGAAATTGGTGTGTAAAGCAGTTGTGCCACCATCACTTAAAAGCTTTCAGTGGAATCCCATTCTCAGAATATTTGCCAGAGTTAAAAAGGAATGGCATTACTGGGCTCCTCCCTTCTCTAAAGCAGCATTCTCCTGTAGCTGCCCAGGCTGCAGCTACCCTGTATTCTTTCAGTACCTTCTCCATTGACTGCACAAACTTTTTTTTATTTTTCCTGCCTGGAACATTCTTCTTTTAATGTTTTCCTTTCAAAGCTCTTTCTTATTCTTAAATTTTCAATTTCAATTCCATATTCTCCAGGAAAATGCTCCCTGTCTTCCCAGAGAAGCTTGGATGCTTCTGTGTTTTCTCTCCCAGAGCATCATTTACTTCCCTTTTTGTTATACTACATGTGTAATTATCAGTGCACATTCCAATTTTATAAAAGTAGTGGGCTCTGTGAGTGTAGGGAGCATGTTTGTCTTGTTCGCTGCATTATTTCTAGGGTCTACCATTATCCTTGGCTCAAATTAATATTTTTTGACTGGATGAATGAGTGAATAAATGTTCACTATTTGTGAGTGAATAATGTTCAATATTATTCATGTTCACTAGACAAGTATTTATGGTTTTTTGCTCATCACTGTTAGGAAGAAAGGAAGCAACATACATTCCTCATAGCTGTGGATTCATGATCATGTTGACACATATTGGACAGCACTGTTAGTAACCTTTTTAGTAACCTCTATACCTTAGGAGAGATTATTTGTATATTTCAAGGGTATGGTGAAGGAGGAAGAGCTGAGAAGTACTGAGAGGGGAAATAGGGGAGGATAATAGATGAATAACCTGCTATACAATTATCATTGAAGAACAGTTATTCTACTCTTCCCAATTCATATTTCAGAATATACACACTCTATGTGTGTATGTGTGCGTGTGTGTGTGTGTGTGAAATCTGTATCACATTACACTATGGTCACATCAGTTATACTCCTTCTAACTTGTTTACTCTTTTTTTTTAAGGCAGTATAATAGCATTACCTAGTCCATAGGTTTATTTGGTCAAATGAAATGATTCACATAAACTGCGTAACATGAAGCATGGCAATTGTTAAGTATTCAATAGTTTCTGTTATGAAAATTAGAATAATGTTAAAACAAGAAAAGAGGCTCCTGGGGCTTCCCTGTTGGCACAGTGGTTGAGAGTCCACCTGCTGATGCAGGGGATGTGGGTTCGTGCCTCGGTCTGGGAAAATAATTTTATCCAATGGTAGTATAGTCAATAATAAACTGTTTTGGAAACTATTCAGATGAGGCTCTCTTTATAGTGTTTCTAATAGATAATTTAACTGGGAATCAGAATTTTCCACATAAATCAGTGGATAGGGAATGATGTTTTAGTCTGCCACATTTTTGTGGTCTCCAACCACATTTATCAATGATACCCACTGAATTTATTCCCATTCCCTCTAGCTACTCCATGGAGAATGAACATAATAATATGCCTTTAATAAATATAGAACATGTTTTTACCAAAGAAAACTTCTTTAAAAAGCTGATAGAGAATGTATTATACATGTGTTCTGTGTGTATTAACAAAATTACATAGATATCTACTTGGTTTATACTCACCAACTTAATTTTAAATCTCTGGTTATATAAAATTCTGGATTTTTCAGAATGATAACTTCAAATCTCAAACTTAGAACAAAATTAGAGTTATTATTCCACAAACACACAAGTACATTTGTATCATTTAGATCTAAAATGTGATTCTTAGTAACACAAATCTATTTGGAGCATTATTTTGTGAGAACTCATAAAGAAGTCCTTTGCCCTTATTTTCACCCCTAAAAGTTTGGGTAAAAGGCCCACAGCTTTTTTTTTAATCTGTTTTTGAAAAGGATGGGTTGTTGATTTTTCTACTACCAAATTTATTTATATTCAGACATAAGGATTTTAAATATGTCTCTTTATACTAAAATTTCTTGTCATCAAAGGACAGAGGCTGTCAACACTCCTCTGACTATCAGAACCTTGCTGTGGAGGCCTTATGTGGTGCTTCTTCACTTGAGCTAAATAAAAAGACGGGTTGGATGCTTTTTTGGGCTCCAAGTGTTAATTGCATACTAATAAAACCATCTACTGAAACTCTCTGCTCTGTGGTGAAGTGCCATAGAGAAGAAATTTCTAAAGGAAGCCTGCTAAGTTGATTGTGCTCCTAGATAATTAATTGAAATTTTTTAAAAAAAGCAAAAAATGAAAATTCTGTAATCCTGCCTTTTCAGCTCCTTTTCAAGTTTCTAAGTTTACTGGTAGCAGATAGAGCATTCTCCTTCAGCCAAGTGTGTGCTATTTTACTCAGCTTAGCAACTATTGCCATTGTATTTGACCAACTCCTTCCAACCTTCAAGGAGTGGGAGATAAGGCTAAAAGTTACTAAAACACCTTGAAAATATAACTAGTTGACTTTCACTAGTTAATAACATGACTATAAAAAATTGAATATTATCAAGGTTGTTTGTGGTTTACTGTGTCTGTCTCTGTGACTGCTGTGTTTTATTTTGTTTGTAGGAGTCCCATTTATATCTATCTTCCAGAAGTAACTTTAACTTCATATTTATTTTTTGGAAGAAGATGATTAATATGCTATTTTTAAAAATTCAAAGTTAACATGTCATCATTGTCTTATGCCCCAAATTCCTAATATTTCTGATATTGATTTTATTTTTTCTTCTGATATTAGTTACAAATAAAAACTACATTTTCTTCTTGCTTAAGATGTTTTAAATGATTTGTTGTATCAGCAGTTGATTGCTCCCAAAGGTCAAGTCTTTCTTCAAACCTGTAATATGGTTCTAACTTGTTTTTCTCTGATGTGTTGTAGAAACAAACTTTTCTTTTATAATACATATTATTGAAGATCATAGCCTGCTATTAATAACAATTTACCATATGTCTTACTGTGGGAAGCCGTTGTTCTGCCATGCCGCAGATAACGTGGGAAGCTGTTGTTCTGCCATTCGCAGATAACGCTTATCAGGGAGTAGCCCAAAGGCTATGTGCCACACATGCGCCACGACGAGCCAATATGCTAATAAAGGATCAGAATTGCAACCAATAAATTGTGAACAGCACATATCTTGTTGAGTTAACCAGCCAACCACAGATTGAGTTAACCAGCCAACCACAGGTTGAGTTAACCAGCCAACCACAGGGTGCCACAGGTTGCAATGCATTATAAAAAGCCAGTGTGAACAAAGCTCGGGGTCTTCCCTCCATCTGTCTGAAACCAAGCTGTACTCCAATAAAGTGTGATACGAGAAGAATCTAGCGTGTGGTGACTCGTCTTTCTGCTGGTCAGAAGCGGCTCGCCGCATCTTACCTTATCCTAATCACACTCATCTATATCAACACAGATATCAGCTTAAATCCATACCATATACCTTTACATGTTTTTATAATTCATAATCTAGCCTATGTAGAAATGTCCTCCTATGGACTGAATTGTGTTCCTCTAAAATCCATCCATTGAAGCCATAACCTTCAGTGTCATGGTATTTGGAGATGGACATTTGGGAGGTAATTAGGTTTAGATGAGGTCATGAGAATGGGCCCTCATTATGGGATTAGTGCCCTTATAAGAAGAGACACCAGACAGCTCGCTCGCTCACTCCCCCTCTCTCTCTGCCACGTGAGGACACAGGGAGAAGGCAGGCCTTTGCGAACCAGGAAGAGAGCTCTTGCCAGAGCCCAGTCATACTGACATCCTGATCTTGAACTTCTAGCCTCCAGAACTGTGGAAAAATAAGTTTCTGTTGTTTAAGTCACTCAGTCTATGGTATTGTTATGGCAGACCAGGCTGACCAATGCAAAAAGCATTACACTCAACAGGATTATTTAAACAGTGAGAAAGAAAACTTGCAAGGAAATGGTAAATACATGAATTTCTCTCTCACTTTGCTTCTCACTCACATCCCCCATCCCAATTAGATGAAAAATATGTAGACAGATACATACATCATACATACATACATACACATATAGAGGATTGATAGATTAAAACATGATTTAAAATGCTTTCAATATAGATTTAACATATCCAAGCATAGTCTGCTATCATTCTGGTTGGTCACCTGCCATTTTTTGCAACAAACTTTACTATTTACTTTTAAAGAAACTTTCTCTATAATCTTGTACATAGTGCTATTTTAATAAACTTTAGTATACTCTTCAATTGTTGAAATCTTGATTTATTACTTTAGTCCACATTAAGCAAGTCTTGGATTATTGTTCTTAATAATGTCACTCTAAAATTGTTGTTGATGTAAAACATAGCTCCAAGGTTATTAGATGTATATAAAGTAACTTTCTCAGAAGCCTAAATCAAAAAATTTCCACATGGGGTGCTCGTTGAAGAGTCTAGACTTTCCATTCAAAATATGAACATTGGAAAGCATTTACTTTTTTGCAGACTGTTTCCACATCTACAAAATGCACATTGGTTTACTTCCTTCTCTACCTATCATCCTTCTAGAAGATCACATTTGACTCTGCATGCAAATCAATCCTGAGAATTTGTTTGAACTTCACCAGGCTATAATCCCATTAAGAGGGAAGAGTATGTGTTATCATTTTTGTGTCCCCAGTCTGACCCATAATTGGTACTCAATTAATATGTTAGGAAATACAGCCAGTTCACAGTTATCTAAACTAGCCTAAAATGTAGTCTACAAAAAGGCCAAATAAGAGCTGTAAAATTATGTCTGGCTTCTCTGGGTCCTACGTCCTTTGCTTAATTTTTAGAAAACAAGGTCATTCATTCTGATGGCTCTCTAAAGAGCTTATTACTTTGTAGCTATTATCTACTTTAGGCTTGGAAAATAAAGCAATGGCACTCCACTTTCTAATTTGAAGATGAGGAACTTGGATATACGATAGATAAAAGATATTTGTATAGTTATACAGTCAGGAAGCAGGGATGAGATGGGTTGTGCTTTGCTTTAACATCAAATGTCATTGCTTTTCCATTAGTGATAATATCATTCTTGGTTTCAATACTTCTATTCCAGTTGTATAAGACTGACACTAGGGGAAGTTTGGTAAAGTGTGTATGAGGACACTCTGAACTATGTTTGCAAGTTTTCCATAAGTTTAAACTTATTTCAAAATAAAAAGTTAAAAAATAATAAATTGATAATAGAAGATATTTAGATAATATTTAACAGGCCTTAAGGTTACTCTTCAAGTGCTATACTTATATTAACTAATCATACAGAGATAAGTCTTAGATTCAAAACTTCAGATTTCAAAGTCTAAGGTGATTTAAAATCATTTAAGATTTCATTATTATTGAAATATAGAATATGGCAGAGTAGAAGGATGTGCTCTCACTCCTTCTTGTGAGAACACCAGAATCATGACTAGATGCTGGACAGTCACTGACAGGAAGACACTGGAACTCACCAAAAAGATACTCCACATCCAAAGACAAAGGAGAAGCTACAATGAGATGGTAGGAGGGGTGCAATCACAATAAAATCAAACTGCATAAGTGCTGGGTGGGTCACTCACAGACTGGAGAACACTTATACCACAGAAGTCCACCCACTGGAGTGAAGGTTCTGAGCCCCACCTCAGGCTTCCCAACCTGGAGGTCTGGCAACGGGAGGAGAAATTCCTAGAGAATCAGACCTTGAAGGCTAGTGGGATTTGATTGGAGGACTTAGACAGGACTGGGGGAAACAGAGACTCCACTCTTACAGGGCCCACACAAAGTAGTGTGCACATTGGGACCCATGGGAAGGAGCAGTGACCACAGGGGAGACTGAACCAGACCTACCTGCTAGTGTTGGACAGTCTCCTGCAGAGGCGGGGGGTGGCTGTGGCTCACTGTGGGGACAAGGACACTGGCAGCAGAAGTTCTGGGAAGTACTCCTTGGTGTTAGCCCTCCCAGAGTCTGTCAGCAGCCACAGCAAAGAGCCCAGATAGGCACCAGTGTTGCGTGCCTCAGGCCAAAAAAGCAACAGGGAGGGAACCCAGCCCCACCCATCAGCAGTCAAGCAGATTAAAGTTTTACTGAGCTCTGTCCACCAGAGCAACAGTCAGCATTACCCACCACCAGTCCCTCCCATCAGGAAACTTGCACAACCGTATTAGATAGCCCTATCCACCAGAGGGCAGACAGCAGAAGCCAGAACTACAATCCTGCAGCCTGTGGAACAAAAACCACATTCACAGAAAGATAGACAAGATGAAAAGGCAGAGGGAGGAACAAGATAAAACCCCAGAAAAACAACTAAATGAAGTGGAGATAAGAAACCTTCCAGAAAAAGAATTCAGAATAATGATAGTGAAGATGACCCAGGACCTCAGAAATAGAATGGAGGCAAAGATCGAGAAGATGCAAGAAATGTTTAACAAAGACATAGAAGAATTAAAGAACAAACAAACAGAGATGAACAATAGAATAACTGAAATGAAAACTACACTAGAAGGAATCAATAGCAGAATAACTGAGGCAGAAGAACAGATAAGTGACCTCGAAGACAGAATGGTGGAATTCACTGCTGTGGAACAGAATAAAGAAAAGAATGGGAAAAAAATGAAGACAGCATAAGAGACCTCGGGACAACATTAAATGCAACAACATTAGCATTATAGGGGTCCCAGAAGGCGAAGAAAGAGAGAAAGGACCAGAGAAAATATTTGAAGAGATTATAGTTGAAAACTTTCTTAACATGGGAAAGAAAATAGCTACCCAAGTCCAGGAAGCACAGTGAGTCCCATACAGAATAAACCCAAGGAGAAACACTGAGACACATAGTAATCACATTGGCAAAAATTACAGACAAAGAAAAATTATTGAAAGCAGCAAGGGAAAAACGACAAATAACATACAATGGAACTCCCATAAGGTTAACAACTGATTTTTCAGCAGAAACTCTATAAGCCAGAAGGGAGTGGCATGATGCACTTAAAGTGATGAACTATATGTGATGAAAGGGAAGAACCTACAACCAAGATTACTCTACCCGGCAAGGACCTCATTCAGATTCGATGGAGAAATCAAAAGCTTTATAGCCAAGCAAAAGCTAAGAGAATTCAGCACCACCAAACCAGCTCCACAGCAAATGCTAAAAGGGTTTCTCTAAGTGCAAAACACAAGAGAAGAAAAGGACCTACAAAAAAACAAACCAAAACAATTAAGAAAATGGTAATAGGAACATACATATTGATAATTATCTTAAACGTGAAAGGATTAAATGCTCCAACCAAAAGACACAGGCTTGCTGAATGGATACAAAAACAAGACCCATATATGTGCTGTCTACAAAAGACCCACTTCAGACCCAGGAACACATACAGACTGAGAGTGAGGGGATGGAAAAAGATATTCCATGCAAATGGAAATCAAAAGAAAGTTGGAGTAACAATACTCATATGACATAAAATAGATTTTAAAATAAAAAATGTTACAAGAGACAAGAAAGGACACTATATAATGATCAAGGGATCAATCCAAGTAGAAGATATAACAATTATAAATATATATGCACCCAACATAGGAATACCTCAATACATAAGGCAACTGCTAACAGCTCTAAAAGAGGAAATCGACAGAAACACAATAATAGTGGGGGACTTTAACACCTCACTTACATCAATGGACAGATCATCCAAAATGAAAATAAGTAAGGAAACTGAGGAAGGAACACTCCCAAACTCATTCTATGAGGCCACCATCACCCTGATACCAATACCAGACAAAGATACTACAAAAAAAGAAAATTAAAGACCAATTTCACTGTTGAATATAGATGCAAAAAACCTCAACAAAATACTATCAAACAGAATCCAACAACACATTAAAAGGATCATACACCATGATCAAGTGGGATTTATCCCAGGGATGCAAGGATTCTTCAATATACACAAATCAATCAATGTGATACACCATATAAACATATTGAAGAATAAAAACCATATGATCATCTCAATAGATGCAGAAAAAGTTTTGACAAAATTCAACACTGATTTATGATAAAAACTCTCCAGAAAGTAGGCATAGAGGGAATCTACATCAACATAATAAAGGTCATATATGACAAATCCACAGCAAACATCATTCTCAATGGTGAAAAACTGAAAACATTTCCTCTAAGATCAGGAAAAAGACAAGGATGTCCACTCTCACCACTTTTATTCCACATAGTTTTGGAAGTCCTAGTCACAGCAATCAGAGAAGATAAAGAAATTAAAGGAATACAAAGTAGAAAAGAAGAAGTAAAACTGTCACTGTTTGCAGATGACATGATACTATACATAGAGAATCCTAAAGATGCCACCAGAAAACTACTAGAGCTAATCAATGAATTTGGTAAAGTTGCAGGATACAAAATTAATGCACAGAAATCTCTTGCATTCCTATACACTAATGATGAAAAATCTAAAAGAGAAATTAAGGAAACACCCCCATTTACCAATGCAACAAAAAGAAAAAAATACCTAGGAACAAACCTACCTAGGGAGACAAAATACCTGTATTCAGAAAACTATGACACTAATGAAAGAAATTAAACATGATACCAACAGATGGAGAGATATACCATGTTCCTGGATTGGAAGAATCAATATTGTGAAAATGACTATGCTACCCAAAGCAATCTACAGATTCAATGCAATCCCTATCAAATTACCAATGGCATTTTTTACGGAAATAGAACAAAAAATCTTAAAATTTGTGTGGAGACACAAAAGACTCCAATTAGCCAAAGCAGTCTTGAGGGAAAAAAATGGAGCTGGAGGAATCAGACTCCCTGACTTCAGACTATACTGCAAAGCTGCAGTAATCAAGACAATATGGTACTGGCACAAAAACAGAAACATAGATCAATGGAGAAAGACAGAAAGCCCAGAGATAAACCCACACACCTATGGTCAACAAAGATATACAATGGAGAAAAGACAGGCTCTTCAATAAGTGGTGCTGGGAAAACGGGAGAGCTACATGTAAAAGAATGAAGTTAGAACACTCCCTGACACCATACACAAAAATAAACTCAAAATGGATTAAAGACCTAAATGTAAGGCCAGACACTATAAAACTCTTAGAGGAAAACATAGGAAGAACACTCTGACATAACTCACACAAGATCTTTTTTGATCCACCCCCTAGAGTAATGGAAATAAAAACAAAAATAAACAAATGGGACCTAATGGAAATTAAAAGCTTTTGCACAGCAAAGGAAACCATAAACAAGACAAAAAGACAACCCTCAGAATGAGAGAAAATAGTTGCAAATGCATCAACGGACAAAGGATTAATCTCCAAAATATATAAACAGCTCATGCAGCTCAATATTAAAAAAACAAACAACCCAATTCAAAAATGGGCAGAAAACCTAAATGGACATTTCTCCAAAGAAGACATACAGATGGCCAAGAAGCACATGAAAAGCTGCTCAACATTACTAATTGTTAGAGAAATGCAAATCAAAACTACAATGGGATATCACCTCATACCAGTTAGAATGGGCATCATCAGAAAATCTACAAATGGCAAATGCTGGAGATGGTGTTGAGAATAGGGAACCCTGTTGTACTGTTGGTGAGAACGTAAATTGATACAGCCACTATGGAGAACTCTATGGAGATTCCTTAAAAAACTAAAAATAAAATTACCATATGATCCAGCAATCCTACTAGTGGGCATATACCCAGAGAAAACCATAACTCAAAAAGAACATACACCCCACTCTTCAATGCAACACTATTTACAATAGCCAGGTCATGGAAGCAATCTAAATGCCCATCTACAGATGAATTGATAAAGAACTTGTGGTTCATATATACAATGGAATATTACTCAGCCATAAAAAGGAACGATATTGGGTCTTTTTTGAGACGTGGATGGACCTAGAGACTGCCATACAGAGTGCAGTAAGTCAGAAAGAGAAAAACAAATATAATATATTAACGCATGTATGTGGAATCCAGAAAACTGGTACAGATGAACCAGTTTTCAGGGTAGAAGTTGAGGCACAGATGTAGAGAACAAACGTATGGACACCAAGGGGGGAAACCCGCGGTGGGGGTGGGGATGGTGTTGTGATAAATTGGGCGATTGGGATTGACATGTATACACTGACGTGTATAAAATTGATGACTAATAAGAACCTGCTATATAACGAAATAAATAAAATAAAATTTAAAAATTAAAAAAAAAGAAATATAAATTTGTGCTTTTTAAACACCCTCATACATAAAGATAATATTAATTGTACCAAAGTAAAGCTATTTACACATATATAAAGTTGTGTATATATGTAGAAAGTTTTTTTTTGTATAGAAATTTATATATATATATATTTAAGCTTGTATATATATATATAAACTTCTGAGTTACAAAATTTGAAAAGATACCTCTAAAGTATAATGAGAGAATTATGGTATTGACAGTTGTATAACGAAAGTATTAAATATCAAAACCACCAGATTGCACATGACAATGAAAATCAATTTTTCCTTTCTCAATTATAAAAATGTAGCTTCAGGAAATGGATTAGGGGAAAGATTATGTTAAATTTAAGAGATGCTTTACCTTTTTAGCATTGTCCTCCTTGACTGACACTTCTATGAATTTGGAACTCCTCCCCATATCCCAATTTTTTTACCTTCACAAACTCATGAATATATAGGGAAAGTCTATTCAAAATTTAAAGTGCTATATATAGCTATCTCCTAGACTGGTCAAATAATAGATTTATTTGGTCTATCATTCATGGGAACCATATGCAGTTATATATAGTTGCAAATAGACAACAGGGCACTCTGAGGCATGACTCAGTTTGAAAATGCTTATTTCTTAAAGTTTTTTTTCACTTTGAGGGGATTTGATTATTGAAAGGGAAGTTGGCATGATGCTGAAGCCCAAGTTAGCATCTGAAGGTAATGACCACTTAGTTGCCTAAAAAACAGTAAGAAGAAGGTATTTCATTGGAACAGGAAATCACTTTGATCAGAAATTAATTCCTCTCGCAACTCACTGGCATATCATGTGCCCAGTTATGCATAGAGTTTTGGAATTTCATTCGACAAAGTCAGGTATATAAGAAACAGATATTTCTTTTTCAGTAATCCAATTTAAGATCTGTCCACTCAATCCATAGGACTGCAATCTTCGTCATTCTTGATTTTGTTTTATTTTGTTTTGTTCCCTTTCCTTGGGTTCTACCAGAGATTTAGAATCCTAAGCAGTACTAAGGCAGAGGAAAGGCATAGACCAGGGTGGGGTTGGGGCTCTCTGAATGTTGAGATGATCTAGCTCTTAACATATGTTATTACAAGATATCCCTTTTCTCTGCAACAGGAGTAGTCAGGGCCTTCGCGGCTGTATTTTCATGAGTGCAAAAGGTTTCAACCTCTTCCTAGGAAATGGCACTGAAGATATCTCAAATTGTCCCAGGGGTTACAGACCTCTTTTTATTTTGCATAGCCACAATAAATCTTTCTTTTTTAGCTCTATAAGGAATCTTTCTTTCCACATACTTTTTGTTCATGCTAACTTCTTCCACACATCCTATCTCACTTCTGCCTTCTCAATCAACCATAGAAATTTTACTGAAAGCTTAGATTTTGGTGATGACATGTGTTGTATGTACAGGAGAGTAGTAAGAATTTCAGGGTTTTGACCAGTGCTTTTGGCCCTGCTTCATATATTCTTGAGACCCTGTCATATATCTTTCCTGAGAGGGAAAAAATGTCAAAATATAGAGAGACTAAAAGCAGGCAAGTTCATATTTTAAAATGTTACCCAGCCACATATAGCATTTTAAACACCGAAGGATATCATCCACTTGTATTTACCAAATACAATATTTCTATTCGAAACAAACTGTACCTAAAGAAAGCAAGTTAGTACTAGTATGGAAGGGGTTAACCAAGTACACTAAGTCTCTCTTTATTGTTAAAATATACTACATATGCACATGCCTGAGAAAACTCAAACAGTAATTTTAATAATCCCTTCTTGTTCTGGGGTACAACTAAGTCAGCATAGACATCATTATGTTCTGTTTCTATGAGCTACTTCAGAGACTTTTGAGGCAGGCTTTGCTTTCTCTTCATCTCTTAGTTCTGCATTTTCAAATCATTCAATATGCAATGGCCAGCCCTCTTCTCTATCTCTAAAGCAATGTCATGAAAAGAGTGATGTCAACTATCCTTCTGTTGAAATTAGCTATACCTTTTCTCTCCCTCTACAATATACAATTTTATGATCCTTTTGGAACAAAAACCTCAAGGTTTGAAATATTTGGAATAGAATGTAAAGTGTGCAGATATAGTTGTTTATGTTTGTGAGGATTTCAGGGCTATTTATTCAGTAAAGTAGTTTATGAGCCAGTCGTTATGATTTTGAGAAGGTTGATGGTTAAGTTTATCTCCCCAAAACAACATGGCTCCCAAGACACTGGAAAGAAAGGTGATACAATTAGAGTGCTATCACAAAAAATCTAATTTTAAATTTAGATAAAAGTTTCAAGATTTGTGACTTTGAAATAAGAGTAATAGTCAATATCCTGAAGGAAGTTTTGGTGGACTGTTTGTATCTTGGAAGAGAAAGACAGACACAGAGAGAGGCAAAGACAGAGAAAGAGAGATTCCCTCCGGGTTAATACTCACTTTTCTTAAGAGTCTTGTAGAATTCAAAGGCAAATATTTCTTTGACACCAATTTTCAGGCTATTCTGTTAACATAAGAAGTTTTATATACTGGAATAAAAGTGAAACAGTTTTGAAATATGAATTATAATTGGATTCTGTTTCAATACCATCAATTTGTAAAAATTAATAAGTAAATAAATAAGTTTTACTTCTAGGCCACTGAGGGAATCTAGGGACATCCCTCCCTCCATCTTGAATTATTATGAAATAAAGTCAGATACTCTCTGGAACTTCTCTCACAGAGTGGTAACTTCAACAAACTGGAAATTTGTTGCTGCTCTTGACATATTGTTAGCTAGTGAGATGACAGTATATGGAGATATGCCAGGACAAAAATAGATGATCTCAAATAAATAAAAAATTTATTTGTTGAATTGATTGTT
This sequence comes from Neophocaena asiaeorientalis asiaeorientalis, assembly GCF_003031525.2. Lineage (NCBI taxonomy): Eukaryota > Metazoa > Chordata > Mammalia > Artiodactyla > Phocoenidae > Neophocaena > Neophocaena asiaeorientalis. Next base: position 855,598 of record NW_020173940.1, on the reverse strand, counting down.
TGGATCACTCACCAGAAAGCAAAAGAAATAGAAAAATCTCCTGAGGGATTAAGACAGCAAGTCTGTTTTAGAAAGCATTAAGTTAAGGATTGCAAGCTACAAGGGTTCAACTGTGTCAGATCAAATAGTAAATTTGACTTAGAACAAGATAATAAATGCCGTGGAAAAGAAAAAACTACATGGCATTTTCTAAATTAGAATTGTGTTATAGTAATAGATGTTTGAGGACCAGGTGAGAAGAAATCATTATAAATCAATAATTAATTAAGGTAAGTATTGGTGGAGTTTCTACCAAAGTAGGAGAAATTTAGATAGAAAATTAGTGTAAGACTATTTAAATAATCTTCTAAATTTAATAACTTAGTTCCTCCATTTATTGTTTTTTGCCAATATCATCTGTTGAAACTAAATGACAGAGAATGCTGTATGTGTTCAATACTGATTAAAATATTCAGTGTAAACCTGTGTCCATTTCTAGACATATGTCATACAACATTTTTGACAATTTTTAAAATAAAAAAATGTAGTAGGATAGCAGAAATATGCAATCATCTCACTGTGAGATTAAATTCACAATCCAATAAATTAGTACAACAAAAAGATAAAATAATGATAAAGTAAACACACTTTTTAAGAAGCAGATTAGAATTCACTTTCAGTTAAGGATATAGAAAATTGCTAAGAGTGCTAATTCCAATCTAATAATGACAAAAAGTCAGATAAAATAGAAACTTATAATTTTATTAAAATCCATCAGGGAATTGAGGAAAAAGAAACCTGAATGAACTAAAATTCAAAAAGTTATAATTATCCTACTAGAAAAGACCTGAACACTTTCATCCTTGGTGAAGCAGTGAGAGGAAGAGAACATTGTTACAGATGAAGGTAAAAAGAAATGAGAATTTTTAAAAGGCCAGATGATGTTTCAAAATTCTAAGAAACCTCATCAACAAAGATAATCTTTGTCCACCTTTCCAACTCTTTGCCATGGGCTTATTACTAAGTATTCTGGCAGAAGAATGAGAGCAGAGCAGGAGAACTGAGAGAGATGCTGCTTAACTGAGGCAGACTTGCAGGGGTGGCTAAAGACTAAGGGTAGGTCAAAAATCTAATTTTAACTATCTGAAGCTTTCTAGGCTCTCACCAAGTACTAGGGGAAGGATTGCTTAGAGAGGACCCCTTGAAGTATACGTGTACAGAACTTGAAGAGATCTGCGTGCAGAGCAAGAGAACTAAGAAAAATTTCTCTTAAACATTTGCTACAGCCCATCTCCACTCTGAGTCTGAGGAAAGTGCAGCAGAGGTGAAGAGATCTTCTGAGAGACATACCATCATGGCAGGTCCAGAGAGCACTCCTCACCAGCCCCCAGCCCCCAAATGGTAGCCAGACTGTAAGGCAGAGTGAGGACCCCCAAAATCCTGAATGCATGTTGCTGGGCTATAAAGCACAAAGATATTTTTGTGTCTTCCCAGACTCAAATCCCAAGTCCTGCTGAAGGGAGATCTTGATCCCATGCTAAAATTCCTTGAATGCAGTGGTGAATGATTCTAGCTAAATAAATAACAAGGCTTAGACCCAGCTAATTACAGAATAAGATTCTCTTGCTCACTCTAGAGGCTTGAGAGAAAGGTGCACCCTAGGTGAAAATATGATTTATTTTGATCTCTTTGTCCTTTTACACCTAATATTTATAATACAATCAAATATCACAGGACACATGAAGAAGAAAAAAATGTGACTTGAGAAAGAAAACCATCCAAAACAAACAAACTAGGAGATGGGCCAGATGTACAAATAGCTAGAAAAGGACTCAGAAAATAACTATGATGATGGACTTAAAAGATTTTATGTTAAGTATAATAAGTCAGACAGAGTAAGACAAACACTATATGATATCACTTGTAAGTGGAATCTAAAAAAATATAACAAACTAGTGAATAAAACAAAAAGGAAGCAGATATAGAGAACAAACTAGTGTTCACCAGTGGGGAGAGGGAAGGAGAAGAGGCAATAGAGGGGCAGAGGAATAAGTGATAAAAACTGTTAAGTATAAAATAAGCTATAATGATATATTGTACAACATGGGGAATATAGCCAATATTTTTAATAACTATAAATGGAGTGTAACCTTTAAAACCTGTGAATCACTATATTGTACATCTGAAACTTATATAATATTGTACAACAACTATACTTCTATACAAAAAAAGAAATAACCATGATGATATGTAGGGGGAAAATGGACAACATCTGTGAATAGCTGGGAATTTTCAACAGCAAGAAGAAATCTATTAAAATGACCCAAATTATTATGCTATAAATAAAAAATGCAATGTAAGAAATTAAGAATTCATTTGATGGATTAATAGACTAGATATAGAGGAGGAAATGATCTGTGAACTGAGGACAGCCCAATAGGAATGATCCAAACTGAAAAAAATGAAGGGAAAAAAAGCATGAAACAAATACAGTAGGGTATCCGAGATCTGTGGGACAATATCAAACCATTGAACACATGTGCAATTTTAGTCATAAAAGGGGTAAGGAAAGAATGAGGGAGAGGAAAAACCTGAAGAGATAAAGGACGATAATTTTCTAAAATTGATGGAGGACATCAATCCATACTTCTAAGAACTTTAATGAACCCCAAGCAGTTTAAATAAAAAGAAAACCACATTTATGCATTGCATAGTTGAAGTGCTGATAAAACCAAGCCTAAAGAAACAAATCTAAAATCTTACGGTGGGATGAGGTGGGGCGGGGTGGGAGTGGTGAATTTACGACCTATGAATAGTACTAAGAATGTAGTACTAAGAATAATGGCTGACTTCTCTTCATAAACAATGAAGGTTAGAAAAAGAATATGGAACATCTTTGTAATGCTGAATGAAAAAGAAAAAAAGAACATTCTATGTGTAATTTTATACTGCAAAAATATTCTTCAAAAAATAAGGTTAAGGATAGCTACAGCTGGACAAAATCATTGAGAATTCATCTCCAGTAGACTAGGCTTAAAAGTAATACCTAAAGAAGTTATTTAGACTGAAGCAAAATGATCCCAGATACAAATGCAGATCTGTATGAAAAACCTTTAAAAATGTATTATATATTTGTGTATTCGTTTTCTATTGCCACCGTAACAAATATCCACAAACTTAGTGGCCTAAAACAACATAAATTTATTATTTTACATTTCTGTAGATCATAAGTGCAACACTGGTCTTATTAGGCTAAAACCAAGGTGTTGGTGTTCTGAAGGATCTAAGGGAGAATTCGTTTCCTTGTTTTTTCCAGCTTTAGAGGCTGCCTGCATTCTATGGCTAATAGCCCTCCTTCTCCACCTGCAGAGCCAGCAACAACAGTAGGTTAAATCCTTTACAGATAACATTGCTCTTACCTCCTCTTCTGCCTCCCTCTTCCTCAGTAAAGGACCCTAGTGATTACCTTAGGCCCATCTAGGTAATATAGGATAACCTCTCTATTTTAAATCAAGTGGTGGTTAGCTACATTAATTCCCCTTTGCAGGTAATCTAATGTATTCACATGCCCAGGGGACTAGCATATGATATCCTTTGGGACTATTATTCTGCCTATTACAAATTCATATATTTCATACATGTTTATATTGTAAGATATTTATTGGATATTATTTAATTTAAGCTCTTTTAAAGTTTATTGACTGTTTAAAGTAATAAAAAAATAGCATACTATAGGTTTATTTAACATATAGAAGCATAATATGTGAAAACAATCAGAGGTAAATAGATATGTTTTTAACACTCTGTCATTCTTCATAAGATTTGGACAAGTTTTGAAGCCAGACTATCATAAAATAAAATGTATTCTGTAATATCTAGATAAGCAATCAGAAAGTTGAATAAATAAAAAGGTAATAGAAATGATAAAATAATTCCTCAATTTCAAAAAGAGGATAAACAGATGAATAAAGAATAGATTGGACAAGTAGAAATAATCCAGTATATCAATGGTCACATTAAATGTAAATGGTCTAAACTACTACTTAAAATGCAGACTGATACAAAACAAAAGCTAACTATATGCTGTTTCCAAGAGCATAATAACTATATGTCTTTAAACATAAGATAGGTAAATAGTAAAAAGTAGCAAAATATATATCATAAAAACACCAAATTTAAATATGCTTGTGTAGCTATTTTAATAGACAACAAAATAGACTTAGCAGTAAAGAAAAAGAAACACATTAGGTTATATGTTCTAAGCTGAACATTATCCATCTTCTAAATACTTAATTACTAACTCTAAATTTTCTTTAAAAAGTAAATATATAAAACATCGTTATTCCCAGTTGGATATTTTAAAGTCCCAAACTTTAAGTAAAAGATGAAAATATATATTACAAGCCCTAAATCACCAGTTAACAATCAATTAAAATTAAGAATATATTATATAGGCCATTACACTATTCAGATAGAATACATATTTTTAGTATTGATTTTGTGTCTTTCTTTTAAAGAGATCCATTCAATTGTGTTGATATTATCTTCAGATTAGCTTCTGTTTTTCAACACGTATGCAATACATTCTTCTAGCACCAATATTCAATGGCCTTAAGATTTATGATAGACTGGACCTTCAAGATGGAGGAGGAGTAAGACATGGAGATCACCTTCCTCCCCACAAATACATCAGAAATATGTCTACGTGTAGAACAACTCCTAGAGAACACCTACTGAACACTGGCAGAAGACCTCAGACTTCCCAAAAGGCAAGAAACTCTCCACGTACCTGCATAGGGCAAAAGAAGAAACAGAGACAAAAGAATAGGGACAGGATCTGCACCTCTGGAAGGGATTTGTGAAGGAGGAAAAGTTTCCACACACTAGGAAGCCCGTTTACTGGTGGAAATGAGGGGAGGGCAGGGGGAAGCTTTGGAGCTACGGAGGAGAGCACAGAAACCAGGGTGCAGAGGGCAAGGTGGAGAGATTCCCACACACAGGATCAGTGCCAACCAGCACGCAAGAGCCTGAGAGGCTTGTCTGCTCACCCAGTGGGGCGGGTGGGGGCTGGGAACTGGAGCTCGGGTTTCGGAGTTCAGATCCTAGGGAGAGGACTGGGGTTGGCTGCATGAACACAGCCTGAAGGGGGTTAATGCACCACAGCTAACTGGGAGGGATTTGGGAAAAAGTCTGGAACTGCCTAAAGGTCAAGAGACAATTGTTTTGGGGTGCGCGAGGAGAGGAGATTCAGAATACTGCCTAAACGAGCTTCAGAGAGAGACACGAGCTGCGGCTATCAGCGTGGGCACCAGAGACGGGCATGAAACTCTAAGGCTACTGCTGCAGCCACCAAGAATCCTATGTGCAAGCACAGGTCATTATCCACACCTCCCCTCCCGGGAGCCTGTGCCAGAGTCCCGTGATCCAGGGAAAACTTCCCCAGGAGAACACACAGCATGCCTGAGGCTGTTGCAACGTCATGTTGGTCTCTGCTGCCGCAGGCTCTCCCCACATTCCATACCCATCTCTCCGCCTAGCCTGAGTGAGCCAGAGCTCCTTAATCAGCCACTGCTTTAACCCACTCCCGTCTGTGCAAAGAACAGTCACCAGAGGACAACCTAGAGGCAGAGGCATGGCCAGATCCAAAGATGAACCCCAGGAGCTGTGCAAACAAAGAAGAGAAAGGGACATTTCTCCATGCAGCCTCAGGAGGAACATTAAATCTCCAAAATCAACTTGATGTACCCTGCATCTGTAGAATACCTGAAGAGATAATGAATCATCCCAATTTGAGGCAGTGGACTTTGGCAGCAACTATAGACTTCGGGTTGCTGTATGTGACCGACTAGTTTCTGATTTTTATGTTTATCTTAGTATAGATTTTAGCACTTGTTATCATTGGTGGATTTGTTTATTGGTTTGGTCGCTCTCGTCCTTTTTTTATTACTTTTTAAATTTTTAAAATATTTTTTTAAGTTTTTTATTGCAATTATTTTATTTTATTATTTTTTTTCTTTCTCTCTATTCTTCAGTGCCATGTGGCTGACAGGGTCTTGCTGTTTGGCTGGTTGTCAGGCCTGAGCCTCTGAGGTGGGAGACCCGAGTTCACAACAATGGACCATCAGAGACCCCCCACATAACATCAATCGGAGAGCGTTCTCCCAGAGATCTCCATCTCAACACAAAGACCCAGCTCCACTCAATGACCAGCAAGCTATAGTGCTGGAAACTCCATGCCAAACAACTAGCAAGACAGAAACACAGCCCCACCCATTAGCAGAGAGGCTGTTTCAAATAATAATAAGGTCACAGACACCCCAAAACACACCACCAGACACGGTCCTGTCCACTGGAAAGACAAGATCCAGCCTCATCCACCAGAACACAGGCACCAGTCCCCTCCACCAGGAAGCCTACACAACCCACTGAACCAACCTTACCCAGTGAGGGCAGACACCATAAACAATGGGAACTACGAACCTGCAGCCTACGAAAAGGAGACCCCAAACACAGTAAGTTAAGCAAAATGAGAATACAGAGAAACACACAGCAGATGAAGAAGCAAGGTAAAAACCCACCAGACCAAACAAATGAAGAGGAAATAGGCAGTCTACTTGAAAAAGAATTCAGGGTAATGATAGTAAAGATGATCCAAAATCTTGGAAATATAATGGAGAAAATATAAGAAACCTTTAGCAAGGACCTAGAAGAACTAAAGAGCAAACAAACAATGATGAACAACAAAATAAATGAAATTAAAAATTCTCTAAAAGGAATCAATAGCAGAATAACTGAGGGAGAAAAACGGATAAGTGACCTGGAAAATAAAATAGTGGAAATAACTACAACAGAGCAGAATAAAGAAAAAAGAATGAAAAGTATTGAGGACACTCTCAGAGACTTCTGGGACAATACTAAACACACCAATATTCGAATTACAGGGGTCCCAGAAGAAGAAGAAAAAAAGAAAGGGACTGAGAAAATATTTGAAGAGATTATGGTAGATTATGAAAATCTACCTTATCTTTGATAAAGTAGACAAAAGTATACAGTGGAGAAAAGACTGCCTCTTCAATAAGTGGTGCTGGGAAAACTAGACAGCTACATGTAAAAGAATGAAACTAGAATGCTTCCTAAAACCATACACAAAAATAAACTCAAAATAGATTAAAGACCTAAATGTAAGGCCAGACACTATAAAACTCTTAGAGGAAAACAGGCAGAACACTCTATGACATAAATTACAGCAAGATCTTTTTTGACCCACCTCCTAGAGAAATGGAAATAAAACCAAAAATAAACAAATGAGACCTAACATAACTTAAAACTTTTGCACAGCAAAGGAAACCATAAGCAAGACGAAAACACAACCCTCAGAATGGGAGAAAATATTTCCAAATGAAACAACTGACAAAGGATTAATCTCCAAAATTCACAAGAAGCTCATGCAGCTCAATATCAAAAACACAAACAACCCAATCCAAAAATGGGCAGAAGACCTAAATAGACATTTCTCCAAAGAAGATATACAGATTGCCAACAAACACATGAAAGGACGCTCAACATCACTAATCATTAGAGAAATGCAAATCAAAACTACAATGAGGTATCACCTAGTATGAGTCAGAATGGCCATCATCAAAAAATGTACAAACAATAAATGCTGGAGAAGGTGTGGAGAAAATGGAACCCTCTTGCACTGTTTGTAGGAATGTAAATTGATACAGACACTATGGAGAACAGTATGGATGTTCTTTAAAAAGCTAAAAATAGAACTACCATACCACCCAACAATCCCACTACTGGGCATATACCCTGAGAAAACCATAATTTAAAAAGAGTCATGTACCACAGTGTTCATTTCAGCACTATTACAATAGCCAGGACATGGAAGCAACCTAAGTGTCCCTCGACAGGTGTGTGGATAAAGAAAATGTGGCACATATATGCAATGGAATATTACTCAGCCATAAAAAGAAACAAAATTGAGTTATTTGTAGTGAGGTGGATGGACGTAGAGTCTGTCATACAGAATGAAGTAAATCAGAAAGAGAAAAACAAATTCCATATTCTAACACATATATATGGCATCTAAAGAAAAAAAAATGGTTCTGAAGAACCTAGGGGCAGGACAGGAATAAAGACACAGATGTAGAGAATGGACTTGAGAACATGGCAAGGGGGAAGGGTAAGCTGGGATGAAGTGAGTGAGTAGCATTGACATATGCTACCAAATATAAGATAGATAGCTAGTGGGAAGCAGCCGCATAGCACAGGAAGATCAACTCGGTGCTCTGTGTCCACCTAGAGGGGTGGCATAGGGAGGGTGGGAGAACCAAGAGGGAGGAGATATGGGGATATATATATACGTATAGCTGAATCACTTTGTTATACAGCAGAAACTAACACAACATTGTAAATAAAGATGTTTAAAAAAAAAGGTTTATGATAAATACAGTGATCACCCAAAAATGAAATATGATACAAGTAAAAAATGTTCCTTACAATTTAAATTGATCAGGGAGGCATACATATAATAAGAATTCTATATTGACTACTATATAATATAAAATAAAAATATTTTAGTATTGACTAATTATTTGCCACTTAGAATACCTAGAGTCATTTTCTTGGTGAAGATTTATAGAATTTTGTGATGCATGTATGGAATGGTGGTAGTGTGGGGTTGTGTATATGTTTCTGAGTGGCTGGGAGTATTTAAGCTCTTTCTGATAGAGAGTGTTTCTAGAACTACCTATTGTTCTTTACAAACATGAATTCTTGCTCTTATATTAGGGTATCCTGCTGTTTTATTTTACATTTCTATAAGACATATAACGATTATGTGATTACAAAATATATTACATATAGGCATGTTATTAAATGTATAACAATATGGTAGTAAGTAGAAATCACAGCAGGTTCACATTAAAACAAGTTGAAATGTAGGGGAAATGTAACTCTTCTTCAAGTTTATAATATTTTCCAATATTCCACAAATCTCAAATTTCCACTGTGATTTTGGGAAAAATCTGGTCATATATTCACTGGCAAATTAAGGTTTATATAAATTTAGCAGCTTTCCCCCCAGAGGCAAAGACTTAGTGAGTTCTGTCAGGATACCTGATATATACCTCTTCTACAACAATCTTCTGTAAATTCTACTACAGGGAACTACTATTATAAACTGAAAGAACACTCAATGTAGCAACATGCAGTTTTTTCCTTACCTGTAGGCATGACCCCTTCAGGCCCAGGAAAACTGATATCTTTTAAAGGAACACATATGTGTAAATTTAGAGGTAAACTAGAAGTGTCATTGTCCACATATATGAATTTGAGTTAATCTCAGAAAGTTTTGAAGGAACCATTCTTCTTATGATTCTTCTTATTTGTCCAGGAATGTCTGACTAATTGATTTCTATTTATAATTCTTCAATATAACATTGACTTTCTTTCGATGAATGAATCACTTTTACTCTTTATGGAATTACTGACTGGTTGTATGTTGCCCCATCCCCACCACTGGCCAAATTACATTAAATTTTAAATTGCTCATTGAGCCACTAAACTTCAATACTGGTGCTCATTAGAGTATATATATTTTTAAACTTACAAATGTTAATTCTGGTAAAAATGACTAAAGTCCTCACAAGAATTCTTGTCCTCTTCTCCTTAGAGGCACATGCTCTTTGAGTTATATCCTGCCACTAATTTTGAGCAATGATATGCAAGCAGAAACTATATGTGTTATGTCTAGGAGGAAGAGTTATGGAACCAGTACACAATTCTCCATGGTTCTCCTAGTTTACAATGAATAGGGCAGTATGTTTATATGGAGATAATATCTAAGCATCCTGGAAGGCTGAGTCAATCAATTGGGAGGAAGGTAATCTGGGGGGAGGGGGCAGAGAATGGGGGATTGCATGTGTGTGTTTTATTTATTCAACAAAATTTTATTGAGACTCTATTGTGTGCCATCATTTTAGGTACAATAGTGAATAAGGCCTTACCCTTGGGAAATAAATGTTTTCTGTTTTAAAGCCACTGATATTTTTAGATGATTTTTTTATCTTAGCATAAACTAACATAATATGACTAAAACCATACTAAATGTTTTAATCAGTGAAGTTTGAGTTAATGTGATTCAATAGTGACTCTAGTTTTTCAGGTTTAGATGGACCAAATAGGTGACCAGTTTGGAAAATGCTTAATGTTATACTTTTAATACAAAACAAATGGAAGAAACGTATAGAAAGAAATAGAAATAAAGAGTAACACAAAGAATAAAAAATCATCCATAATTTCATCATCAGATATAACCATTCAAATTGTTCTTGTATATTCTTCATATATAAATATATCCAAAAATTTATTTTGAAGTGATCATAAACTCATTGAATTTCTTTCTCCTATAAGATGCTCCATCAGCTGGACATTTTGAAAAATTTATAACATAAATATTTCATATCTGCCACTGGGTAGAGCATAACTTTCCCAGAATTTGACTTCAAGTATCTCCTAGGTACCAAGTAATACTACATGGATTTTGACATATGTAATATTACTAAACCAACATCTATTATTCTGCCTTGAAATAAGTATTGCTGAATTGAAACACACCTGTCTCCACAGCATCAACCCTATTAGAATTTTTATTCACCCATTTATTTTGTCAATACTACAGTTTTGTTACTTTTTCCCTAAAGAAGTCACTTCTATTTTGTAAAATCAAGATAGTCTTTGACTAATAATTTGTATTTAATCAAAATAATCAAAATTGAAGGAGGACAGGAAAAAGTTTCTCAAAGCTTATTGATCTAATTTGCCAATAAATTGAATTATGTCAAGCAAACATTGAAAGTCTGATAAAACCCAGGCCATGTTTCTCTCCCTGTCAAAATGTGTGCAGCACTATTTTCGTTAGCAAAAACTCAGTTTTAAAACTGCTCTTAGTTTTAAGAATTCTGTTATCAAGACCTCCTATAAAACATTAGCAAATTTCTACAATTTCCATTCATGGCATTGAGCACTCTTTTGTTCTCCAAAGAATAAATAATTTAAGGTCATTGTGACCCACATTGAAGATAAAGATTTCTTTTTTTTAAAGAAAATATTTCGATTGAATAGAAAACTGAAAAAAATCCACTTAGCTAAAATTAAATTCCCCCTTGAAAGGATCATGCAGAATATGCTTTGTTTTGATATCTTCACAATGTTAGTTGATGAGAAAAAGTTACCTTTCCATTCCCTTCAAACCCTCCTCCGACACTTTCTACTTCTGCAATTGGCAAACAACCATCAATTGTTTTGTTTATGGTTGTTTGAAAATAGGGTTCTTTATATTAACTATAATTTTAATAGTATTGTTGCTTACAAAATATATCTCAACATTCTCTGGTACATCTTCAGGAGAGACAATTTTTCTCATAATGTTTCCACTTTGATTTGGACCTTCTTTCCCTGTCTGTCTTGTACTCTTCAGATTTCATTTCTAATCTGCACAGAGATATACTGCTTTTCCCTGTCTCATGAGTTGGGTTGATGCACAGAAACAAATTTTGTGAATTCATGCTCAGGCTCTCCACTCCTGAGGAATAGGTCATTAGTTCCTTACACTTTACTGAATGTTATGCGTATGTTTTCCTCTGAGAAAGTTCAGTGGTTTGGGCTTCTATTTTTTTTCTAGCAGGCTCATTTGCTTACATTTTCTCAGTGCTGACTTTGGTACCCTGCTTTTCTCTGCATCTTTCCTGAATCTTCTGCTCATCTCAGCTCTGCACTTTTATTCTCTGCCTTTGGGTTGCTTTTTCACACCCTGGGTCCCAAACTTATCTCTCAATCCCTTGTTAAGCCAGGCAGCAAATATTCTGTCTTAAAGCCATTTGGAAACATACACGCCCCCACTTGGAATTTATTAATAGTTGTTTAAAAGAGAGGACACTGAGTTACAGAATGTTTGTCAACCTACTGTCCAATAACATAAAACTCTGCTTTGAAAATGAAGATGTCTGGGACTCAGTTTATATACTATAAATGTTAATATGTGCCCTGGAATCAGCCCTTGATTTTAGCTATTTTGCATTAGTAATCTTCCCTCTGGTCCCCGTGTCATTGGAGTAAACTTTATTTTGGGATCCTACTTATCAAACAGTGCTTTTCTGATGTTCGCTCACGTCATGCCTTCCCCTCCCTTCTCATGCTTTCTATCGTCTTTCTGCTTTAGCTCCTACTGTCCTGCTGAGTAATCAAACAAATCTCTAGACACTGTGATCTCGCTGCTCATCTCGGTAAAGGAAAAAAACAAATAACAGCTGCTGAAATTGTGAACCTTCCTTCCTGGCTGTCAAACTTAGTGAAAACAGATGCTTCAAGGAGTCGTTTGTAATTCAAGCAGGCGCAGAGGAGAAAAAGAAACCCCTTATTTGCTGAGACTAGAGAAGTTTTGCTAGGTCAACTCAGCTTCCATCTTATACCCTGAAAGAAATAGCACATCCTGATGGTCTTGCAACTGCCCGACACTACCTTTCTAAACTAAGGTCATTACTTATACTGATAATGCATAGAAAGATGCCCAAGAAAGGTATATGACCTGGAACAAAAATGATGAAAACTGATTCTAATAAAATGAATTAAGTGTTTTAAAAGGTTAAGCATTCTTCCAGTGAGGTAAAGAACTTCCATTTCTACAAGGCTGGGCAAGAACCTGAATACCTGAGCCACCAGAAAAAATACTGAACCAACTATTAAAAGCTGTCAGATCTGGTTAAGGAAACTTCCACAAGTCATTTACAACTCTAACCTTATTTTTCCACAATGGTGAAATGAGGGGCATTGAGTTTGATGACACATAAAGTCCCTTACATCACTAAGGTTTCATGATTCAGTGAATTGAATGCCACTGTTAATATTTTACTAACAAATTATTGCCCAAATAACACAGTCATCCTAATCAGGTCAAAATTTGACAATACGTATTGATAGAAAATATTATTCAATTTACTGAAAGATTGCTTGTGCCAGGTTTTAGTAACAAGTGTTTAACATAAAGCCTACTACATCTATAGTTATTTTTATGGCTAACTTAGTATGTCAACCTATTAGTACAAGGAAAAAAACCCCAAACAAAAACTAGACATCTACTCCTTGATTGGTCCTTTAAGGAGAGGAACAAGAATTCTAAGTGTATTTGTGCCTATTGGAGAATTATAAAGAAGCTATATGGGACCTTAGAATGTGGGGAAGTGGGAGAACAGAAGGGAATGGTTATAAGTCTGCTGGGATTTCAGGAAGAAAAAAGTGCTGAGAAATGAAGCAAGTTGAGATTGAGTGAACCCTGAGAGAAAACCACTCTGGACTAGACAGGGGCTGGGGGAGGACTTGAAATGATGGAAAGTGAGAGAAGGGTAAATGAGAAAAGAATGGGGTTAACTCTGAACTCTAAGCAAACACTATTAATTTGTTTTTCTTAATTCATGTACATTTGTTGAACACTGGAGGAAGTTAGTCACCTCTAGATGACCCCTCATCCTGAATCCCCATAACTGGCCCCAAGAATTAGTAAGAGTGATATGGATAGTCAAAATCAAGGACATTTATTGAATTATATTGCTAGAAATTGAAGCTTAAGTGTCAGTTAAAACCTCATGCTTCCATGGTGATATGCTCTAATATTTTTTCATGGGATTTTGAAATTCTTTTTAAAATTGAAATTCTACACATTACAGTTAACATTTCAGAAGTTCTAGCTCCTTAGTGGTTTGATGCAATTACATGGGGTTTTGGATCTTCATTATTCCAATGGAAACATCCTCCTCCATCTCACTTCCCATACAAACCTAATACAACTCGATAAGAATCAGAGTGAGCAACACGATAAATAAATTTACATGGACTTCTGTTGCCTTAAGAAGAAACTCAATTTGCATCAGTTTTCCTTTGAATGTTTTTCTTAGTATTACCTACTGTCACCACTTACATTAAACCAATTACAGAATAGCAAAGAGGCTGCTTTCCTTACATTAGGAAAATATTTTATTTAGCAAAGGCAAGTATTTTGCTTATACCTCCAAGTTTTCTCCCTAGATCACCAAGAGATTCTATTGGAGGTAGAGTCAAAAAACAACCAACCAGGGCTTCCCTGGTGGTGCAGTTGTTGAGAGTCTGCCTGCCGATGCAGGGAACACGGGTTCATGCCCCGGTCTGGGAAGATCCCACATGCCGTGGAGTGGCTGGGCCTGTGTGCCATGGCCGTTGAGCCTGTGCGTCCGGACCCTGTGCTCCACAATGGGAGAGGCCACAACAGTGAGAGGCCTGCGTACCGCAAAAAAAAAAAAACAAAAAAACAAAAATGAAACAAAACTCTTATAATAAAAAACAGATCGTATTTTTCCTAAAGTATCGCATATTTCACTCAAAAATCTGTGGTAGTAATAGACCGCTATTTGAAAACTGCATTCAGAGATCCTAAATGACAGCCAAATGTCATCCCTTTATAACTATTGGCTTTGAAAGGAAATAAACAAATATTTCTCACTGTAACCTCTCCCTTACCTTACTTAAAATTTATCCAAATCCCTAAAGAAAAGAAGGCAGGCCCAACTTTAGAAAGTGCAATGTTACTGCAGTTCAACTTTTGCCTACAAAACTCCACTGAAGCTGCTATTGTGGTGATCACATCAGTTTCTAAATCTACTGGCCAATTTTCAGTTCTCATATTATAAACCCCAGCTGCAATATTTGGTAGAATTGATCACTATCTACTCCTGGAAACTCATTTTTCACTTGGATTCCAGGAAATCACAAATGCTTGGTTTTCCTCTTACCTTAACCTCACTAATATCCCTTCCTGTCTTGTTTCTAGTGATTTTTACTTTCCTCCCAACCTCTTAACACTGAAGTGCCCAACGGCTCAGTCCTTGGATCTCTTCTCTATTTACATACACACTCCTTTGACAATATTAAATCTTATAATGCCCAGAGTCATATCTTTATCCCAGATCACTACTCTGAACCCCAGACTTGTATATTCAACTGCCAACTCAATATCACCATTGGGAATTTAATATACATCTCAAATTTAATCTCGGATTTAATATCTCCAAAACTGAATTCTTGATCTTAATTCTCAAACCTGTTCTACCTGCTGCTTAGGCCAAAAAAAACAAAGCAAAGCAAAACAAAACAAAACAGAAACAACAACAAACAAAGAAACCTCTAAGAATCATCGTTGATTCTACTTATTCTCTCACATATCATGTCCAATCTGTCAAGAAATCATGTGGGTTTCATATTCTGATCCCTTGTCAGTACCTCACTGCTATCACTTGGGACCAAACCACATTATCTCTTCTCTGGATTCTTGCAATAGTCTCTAAAATTGTTTCTCTGTTTCTGTCCTTTCCCCCATCTGGCATCTATTCTTAACGTAATAACCAAAGTAATCTTTTAAAACATTTATCATAATATGCTCTCTGCTCAGAATCCTCCAACATTTTATTTCACTCAGAATGAATGGTGAAGTCCTTAGGATGGCTTGTAAGGTTCTACACAATTTACTCTCCTGGTATTTTTCTGACTTTATCTCATCTAGCTAATTTCTTTTTTTTTAAAATTGAATATACTTGGCATACTATGTTATGTTAGTTTCAGGGGTACTATGTAATGATTTGACATTTTCATACATTTTAAAATGATCATCACAATAACTCTAGTAACCATCTGTCCCCATACAAGGTTATTACAATATTATTGACCATATTCCTTATGCTATATATTACATCTTCATAGTTTATTTATTTTATAACTACAGATTTGTACCTCTTAATGCTCTACACCTATTTTGTCTACCCTCCTGCTGTGCTCCTTCTGGCAACCACACATTTTTTCCCTGTATCAATGAGTCTATTTTTGTTTTGTTTTATTTGTTTGTTTGCTTTGTTTCTTAGATTCCAGATATAAGAGAGACCATGCAGTATTTGTCTTTGTCTGTCTGACTTATTTCACTTAGCATAATACCCTCTAGATCCATCCATGTTGTCATAAATGGCAAGATTTTTTTACACCTGAATAATATTCCATTGCACATATATACCACATCTTCATTATCCATTTGTCTATCAATGAACATAGATTGCTTCCATATCTTGGCTATTGTAAATAACGTTGCAATGAACGTTAAAGTGCGTGTGGGTTTTGGTTTTGGTTTTGGTTTTGGTTTTGTGGTACACGGGCCCCTCACTGTTGTGGCCTCTCCCGTGGCGGAGCCCAGGCTCTGGACGTGCAGGCTCAGCGGCCATGGCTCACGGGCCCAGCTGCTCCCCTGCGTGTGGGATCTTCCGGGACCGGGGCATGAACCCATGTCCCCTGCATCGACAGGCGGACTCTCAACCACTGCGCCACCAGGGAAGCCCGTGCATGTGTTTTTTTAAATTAGTGTTTCTGTTTTCTTCAGATAAATACGAGAAGTGAAATTGCTGGATCATATGGCAGTCCTAATTTTAACTTTTTGAAAAACCTCAATACTGTTTTCCTTAGTGGCTGCATCAATTTACAATCCCATCAAGAGTGCACGAGTGCTCCCCTCTCTCCACATCCTTGACAATGCTTGTTATTTGTTGCCTTTTTCGTGATAGTCATGTTAACTGGTGTGAGGAGGTATCTCACAAGTGGTTTTGACTTGCATTTTCCTGATGATTAGTAATGCTGAGCACCTTTTCTTATGTCTGTTGGCCATCTGTATGTCTTCTTTGCAAAAATGTCTATTCAGATCCTCTGCCCATTTTTTAATGGGGTTGTTTTTTTATGTTGATTTTTATAAGTTTTTTATATGTTTTGAATATAAACCCTTTATTGGACATATCATTTGCAAATATATTCTCCCTTCAATAGGCTGCTTTTTGTTTTGTTGATGGTTTCTTTTGTTGTGTAAAAACTTTTTAGTTTGATGTAGTCCATTTGTTTTATTTTTGCTTCTGTTTCCCTTGCTTGAGAAAACATTAAAAAAAAATGTTTCTAAGACTGATGTTAAAGAGTTTACTGTCTATGTTTTCTTCTAGTAGTTTTATGGTTTTTAGTTTTAGAGATAGGTCCTGGGGTCCTCTACCTATTTTCTTAATCTCTCTTTCTGGAAGCCTCATCTATATATATGCATGACTATACTTCATGTACTTTGAAAATTAGCTTACCTCCTTAGGAGGTCATCCTTGACCAACCTATTTACAGTTGAAGTCCCCTTGATACACCCTTGGTTTGTTCTTCTCCAAAGAACAAATCAAATTATATTCCAACATGCATAAAATCTTTTATATATTGATTATGTTTATTGCCTGACACCCCTTATAAGGGCAGCGATTATCTCTTTTAAGGTTACAATGCCCAACACAAAATACTTAAACAAATATTTAGAGAAAAAGTGAATAAACAAATGAAACAAGGGAAGAGTCTACAGATGGACTAACAAAATACCTAACCAGAGGTGGAGGCACAGACAGTAACTCCAGGGGGCACATGAACATACCAATTTGCCCCATCAAACAAGCAAGCAAAAAAAAAAAAAAAAAAAA